>NC_140590.1:302538737-302623737 GCF_964204655.1 Triturus cristatus | reverse complement strand
ATTAGAATCCTTGAACTGTGAACTGACTAATGTAATGGGGAGGAATGTGAATTTTCTTCAAAATGTTGGCAGGGGTGGACTATTTCCTTCTTCCATACATCTCAACTTTACCTCACATAAAGATACTACTCCTGCTATCCTGCTCACAAATTGTAGCAAATTACAACCAAGGTTTATCGGCCCATTTAGTATCAAAAAGGTAATAAATCCAGTAACTATGAAGTTAGATCTCCTACCAGAATATCCCTGTCATCCAACATTTCATGTTTCCCTTCTGAAGCCTTTTTACCCAGGTACTAGGAAAGATAATCCCCCTCCCCCAATTATAATAGGTGATCATCTTGAATATGAGGTTAATCGCATACTAGATTCCAAAAGAATTAATAAGAAGTTATATTACCTCGTAGATTAGGATACGATGTAACTGAACGTTCCTGGGAACCTGCTGCTAATGTACATGCCCCTCGTTTGGTTAGACAATATCATGCACTTCATTCCGCTAAACCAAGACCTGTAGGACGGCCTTTGCGGGGGAGAACTGTCATGGGCACTCAGGCCCTGGTTCATGCCAGAGTCTCTGGTTGAACAGGGAGGGAAATGTTTTCATATCAGAATGTATAATTTATGTTGGCCAGAAGTAAACATTTATGGTTGTCCAGAATATAAATGTGGAAATAGGCATTGTGCTTATGATGTTTGTTACACACATATCAAGATTGTATTTCTTAAACACGTTTCCACGTTTCAACAGTTAGCACGTGTAAAACACGAGCCTTTGGAACATTGTTGAGAAAGCATTGCAGTTCATCAAACACGTTTTCACGCGTTAATTGTCAACACGTGTAAAACGAATCATTGGAACACTAACTCGAGCAACTAGGTACACGTTTTCACGTGTCAACCGGCAACACGTGAAAATCTGGCATTCGTTAAACAAACGTGAGCCGAGGGTATTTAAAGCGCTCGCATCAGCACACACGCGCTTGGTCTCGTTATTCCAGGAGACAACGCGCTTACCTGCATCTTCTTCGGAGATCAGCTCTTCCGTTGAACTCACGGCGTTCCAGGCATTCACCGATCCTCGTTGGAGCGCATACCAGGCTGATTCCACTGACCAGCTCTTTTGATTCGAGCATCTCGGCGGCACTTCCCATCCGCTTCGGTGTTTCCGGTGACATCACAAGAACCTGAAAAGAAACAAGCACAGATAAGTTTAACAAAGAAACTGACAGCTGTCAATTGGTGAGTTTCACTAATTTGTTTACTTACCTTGAGTTAACTTTCACGCACGAAGAAACAAGAACAGAGACTGTTTGAACAGTTCATTGATACCTTTTTGTGATTCGCTCATTCTGGAGAAGCAATCCAGGAGGACATAGTGATTTTCCACACGTTTTAAAGGCTGATTGAACTGGTTAAAGCCTTAAAAACTCTGAATCATTGTTTATGGACATTATCTATCACATATGTACTAATATTTAGAGGTAGCTATTAAGGAGTGTGGTAAACATATATCAAGAAGCATTGGTATGTGCAGGGTATATAATAACTTGTTTTCTTTTGCAGAAAATCTTAGAAGTGCCTAAAACCGACAATTTCACATGCCGCACTGATTAAGAGAGTTTTAAAAGAGAGTTCCCAAACTAGGTACATGCAATTATTGGTGTTGCTTCCAAACTAGGTACATGCAATTATTGGTGTTGCTTGATTCCATTGTAAGAGTCTATAATGTGTATTCATTGCTCCTATTTATGTATTTCTCCAGATTGTTTGAATTCCGGTTGTCAGTGAGTTATTCCTTTACACGCAATTTTCGAAGCAGTCCCAGAACTTAGAAGCACCCAGTTTCCAGGAGGACTCACTCTCTCTCTCTCTCTTTCCCCCATCCCCTTTCCCTTCGGAGACTTCTCGAGTGACAGAGTTTAAACTAGTTCTGGACCCTGGGGAGTCTTCGAGTGGACTGGGGTTAGCTCGTCGTCATAAAAGTGCGAGAGATACAGGTAAGCGTCTTCTCTGACAACTATATCCATGCTCAATACGCCATCCAGAAAAGCTTAACTAGCTTCACCATACCGCACACAACATATTTCTTTGAGCCTTGAAAAAGTCTTTTCAAGACGAAACACGTGTTGGCTGTTCTTTCTGTCTCTACGTGTCAACATTGATGAAGATCTGCGAATAAATCTTTTTTATCATCTTTGGAGTGGTGCTATTGTTACTGAACAAAACTCTGACTTACTTGAATCAGTTGTGTAACTATGTTTGGGTTGTGCTCTGTCAACTAATGTATTATTGTGTATATTATTGTGTATATATGGAGGGCATCCTGCATATAGAGTAGCACTGTGGATGGCACAGTGCTAGACATTGAGCACGCTGGAGAACATCGAGGTTACTATATTACTTTGAGGCAAACAAATACAGAGGTGCTGGCTAGTGCAAACCACTGCCATCAATTATCTTTCTACAATCCTGCCCTTATGTGTTAGTCTTGGCTGGGGTTCCCTATTTAGCTGGGGATCAAAGCGAGTCCTGGGCAGATTTGCGTAACAAGTCTGTAGACTGGCTTTGCAAACATAAGGGGTTTCGCCCCTCTAATATGAACGATATCCTTATGGCCAGAAGAGTAGGATGGGTTGGTCCTTCTGCTAAGAACATAATTGGTGATTGTGTTGTTCTCAATTTACGCAGACCCAACATGGTTCGCCGCTTACTGAGTATTTTTGAGGAATCCCCCACGCTAAATACCTGCATTAGTGCGCTCCCCCTGGGTTATTTCTATAAGCCTTCCCCTAAACCATCTATGGATGCTCACGTCTTGCCTTTGATAACCAATAGGTTTAATGTATTCTCGAGCTTAGATGCACAGGGTTGACAACCGTCTTTGATGGCTGTTCAGCGGTACCAGCAGCTCCATACGGAGAATCCCTCTGAAATTACTGCAATAATTGATAATGACAATGATGGTCACTCTCCAATTAGAGTTGACAGAGGAGCAGACCTGAACATTCTTGGAATGTAGCAGGGTTACAGTCCAAGCTCGATGACCAGGATTGGTTACGTTTAGTTAAAAAACAAGACGTAGTAATGTTTTAGGAGACATGGGAACTGCTTGACCTGCATATCAAGGGGTTTCATTGCATCAGCGTAGCAGCTTCTCATCACAAACATGGCCGACCATCAGGGGGCCTTTTTATTGGGCTTAATGTAGCAGCTGGAGGAAGTTTTAAGATACTTCCAACTAACAATTGCAATTTCCAAATTGTACTGTACACAAGAAGAGTTTCTTTTTATTTGGTAAATTTTTATAATAATGACTTCCATTCTATTCCCAATAAGAATTTTACTGAGCTTTTCGATTTCATTTCCAACTTAGACTACCACGGGCAATCCGATTGGTATCATTTTAGGAGGTGATTTTAACGCAAAACTTAATGACACGCACCCAGGTGCTGAGTCACACAATTCAGGTCCTTCTTCCCGTAGGGGTGCCGAGCTGGCAGTGTTTTTAAGTTAACATAACTTGGTCAACGTTGCGGACCAGATGGGTACACTATATGAGATTAATCATTATCAGCCGACATTCAGAGGTATGGGCTATTCGTCTACAATAGATTTTGTTTTTATTTCCCCCCGATCGTGGATTACTTAATTAACGCAGAGGTCATTGCTACTATTCACGGGGATCATAACCCTATTAAAATAGCATTGAGATTGGCTTCACGACCCACGTTTTTATCTGAATGTGGGGCAAGAGATCTAATGCCATCGACTGACAATCTAAGATTAACTTGGAGGGGCATTGACAATGAGGATCTGTTTAAGTCATGAGTTAAGGACAACTTGCCCCTCATCAATTCTTGTCTGCCATTTCAAATCCCACATCCAGAGGCAGTTCATGACTTTTCCAAACTCTGTCTGTTATTAAATCCCTTTTGTCGAAACCCGCATCTCTGAGTAAGCAGGGTCCTAGATGGTTTGATGATGAATGTTCCCGGGCTAATAGGAACTTGCGTAGGGGTTTGTCAGCTGAACCTAGGTGTGCCTCAGATGTGAAATTGGCCAGGCGGAAGTACAATTTGGCAGTTACCAACCGGAAGGGAGTACTTCTTAGGGACCGCTGGGAATCCCTATCGCAGGCCTCTACTGATAAAAGGGGGAAATTATTCTGGTCTGCTGTTAGGGATCTCCGTTCCATGGGACAGTTATTAACTCCCATTAGTTGCACCATCTCTAGCCAATCCTGGGAATCCCACTTTCCTAAAATCTATGCTATTTCCTCCTTAGCGACCGACCAGTACGAATATGGTTTATTTACGAGCATTCAGATATCTCTCTCTGAAGTAGAAGAAGCTATTCAGCAGAGTATCGGGAATAAGGCCCCTGGCCCTGATGGGCTACCAATAGATTTCATTAAATGGAATTCGGACTTTTGGGCACTGCTTCTTCTGAATGTTTTTAATAACCTAACGCATGCCCCGTTACCTGACACCTGGGCGAAGAGTATTATCGTCCCTATATTCAAAAAGGGGGACCGGTCGCAACCGAGCAACTATAGGCCTATTTCTCTGATCGACAATACTCTTAAAATATTGGGCAGAGTTTTATATAATAGGATCCTGTAATGGTCAGAGGAATGGAGCATTCTAGAGCCCTGCCAGCTAGGTTTCCGCAGCAAGGTCGGCACTAATGAACAATGCCTCAACCTCAGCCTTGTAATCGGGAAATACACCATCGCACGGAACTCTCCAGTCTATTTGGCCTTCATGGATTTGTCCTCAGCCTTTGACTTTGTAAATAGGTCAAGGCTGTGGGCTATCCTGTTGGCCTATGGTCTGGATGAGCCTCTGGTTCATTTCCTGGCATACCTTCATGAAGACCTTCAGGCACAAGTGAGGATTGGCAGAGATGGTGAGGCCTCAGGGCCAATTAAGGTCGGAAGGGGGGTCAGGCAGGGTTGCGTCTTGGCCCCCCTTCTTTTTATTATATATATTAATGGATTGAATAAATCATTATTATCCATGTCCCAAGCTGTACCCATGATTAATGGGAAACCCCTCCCTGTGTTATTATACGCTGACGATGCGGTTCTTATATGCCGCACCCCTAACTCTTTGCGCACTTTAGTACAGTCTTTTGTGAAATAAATGGATAGCTTGGACCAAAGAGTTAATTTTAGTAAATAATTTTTAATGTCCTGTGGTCCTCGTAGACGCCAGCTCAGTTCCATTGTTGTTGGCAGTCAGAAATCGATAAGCACCTGTAAATTTCCTTATCTTAGGGTGGTCTTTGCTGCGAACGGCTCCTGGACTGAGCATCTTACCCATTCCAGGAGCAAGTTCTCAAAGAACATCAATTCAATTTTAAGTTTCCCCCATCCAAAGACCACAGGCGCCATTTTAGCAATCTTTACATTTTTTAGGCAACTATAACTCACGCGACCGCAATCCTCTGCTGATGACATATGTGTCTTTATGAAAAAAAAATATTTGCAATATATGTATAGCTAAAATGTAATGGAAGAAGACATGGGCAAATAAGTGTCTAAATACAGTATTAGCATCAGCAGAGGATTGCGGTCGCGTGAGTTATAGTTGCCTGCACTAACTATAACGGGGGAATTTCAATGGTTTTTTATGATTAAAATGTCCAGCTAACTCTAACATGTGTGAAACCTATGGTTTTTTCAGTGAATTTGCAAGGTTTTTTAAATGCTAATTCCTAACTATAACGTGTGTGAAACCTATGGTTTTTTCAGTGAATTTGTACGTTTTTTTAAATGCTAAGTTACTTTACGCCGTTCGTGGCGTGCGCGCCCACTTAACGCAGTTCGTTCCGTGCGCCCACTTTACGCAGTTAGTGCCGTGCACGCACGGTGGGCACGCGGTGCGCTACGCGCACCGCGTGCCCACGTTACGCTGGATGGGCCATGTACGCACACGGAGGACATATTATGCGCTTCGTTGTGTTAGGTAATCTATTAATTGTTCTCTTAACGTTATACTTGCCATGCACATAAGGTGCCCTGCGGGCACCGTTTGCACACGGGGGGGGGGGGAAATTGTGGATAATTATTATTATTTTTTTTTAATTTTTACCGTACGCGTACGGTAAGCGTGATCGGCGTTTTTTCGAAAAAAAATAAAATTGAATTTTTGGCCTTGGGGGTTCTTTTTGGACACCTTAATCATGGCTAGGTGGTTTGGAGCTGTCTAACATGCCCCTTTACATGTTTTCTACCTTTGTTTTTCCTCCCCCCCTCAGAGTGCGAGAGAGAAAATGGCGGCTGCCGCTTCCTGGTTTCGACCGATTCGAATGTTTACTAAGATCTAACAGCCAATCAGAATCGCGCTCGCGCACGGCACCGTACGCGTACGGTAAGCTTACCGTAAGCGCACGGTAAGCGCACCGTAAGCTGCCACAGATATATATATTGATTTAAATGCTATTTTCTCAGGAACTACTGAACCAGACCTACAAAAGGCACTTCCTTGACCTGTAGACTACCTCTCTGCCAAATTTCAAGTAACTCTGTTCAGCCGTTCGGGCTGTAGCTGTGTCTAATGGTCCTATGGAAAAATGCATGGGAAAAACGCGTTTTGGGACCCCCCTTTTTTCTCAGCCCCTGCTTGACGAATCCCCCCGAGACTTTCAGGGTAGGAGCGGAGCGTAGCACCACATTAGTTTTGAAAATTTCGCGAGGATTCGTCGACTGGCGCCAAAGTTATTCCAAATAGAATGTTGCGGTTTTCCTATGGAAACAGGGTCCTAACTATAACTACCTACTGGCGACCGCCAGTAGGTAATTTATATATATATATATATATCCAACAATAAAGGTTGCCCTCAGTGAAGGCGCCTCTTGCGCGGAGTAACACCTTTAATTGATGACTGCAGAGTCGAAGTCTGATGCATCCAATCTTTATTCAGAGCCCAACGCATTTCAAACATGAATGTCCTTGATCACGGGCTGAAATACAGAGCAACGGAAAACATTAGGATGGAACACCTGATAAACTCAAAGTCCCGCCCCAGTGGGCGTATGCAAAGCGTGCATGATGGTTCTTGCAGTTCCATCCATATTATTCCCCAGTGGGTGGTGACGTGCCCAAAATAATTTGAAGTTTTGCCCAAGTGGGTTGATCATGAGCAAGAGAAACCGCCACTTTGTTAATTCCCTTGTCTTTCCAACAGACCTCCGCGTTCCATGTAGCGGATTGGTTTCAATTAGCAGGATCTGCAAAGCAGCAGGGCGCCTTCGCTGCTTCAAACATGAATGTCCTTGATCACGGGCTGAAATACAGAGCAACGGCAAACATTAGGATGGAACACCTGATAAACTCAAAGTCCCGCCCCAGTGGGCGTATGCAAAGCGTGCATAATGGTACTTGCAGTTCCATCCATATTATTCCCCAGTGAGAGGTGACGTGCCCAAAATAATTTGAAGTTTTGCCCAAGTTGGTTGATAATGAGCAAAATAAACCGCCACTCTGGTAATTCCCTTGTCATTCAACACGGACCTCCGCGTTCCATGTAGCGGATTGGTTTCAATTCGCAGGATCTGCAAAGCAGCAGGGCGCCTTCGCGGCTTCACACATGAATGTCTTTGATCATGGGCTGAAATACAGAGCAACAGCAAACATTAGGATGGGACACCTGATAAACTCAAAGTCCCGCCCCTGTGGGCGTATGCAAAGCGTGCATGATGGTACTTGCAGTTCCATCCATATTATTCCCCAGTGGGTGTTGATGTGCCCAAAATAATTTGAAATTTTTGCCCAAGTGGGTTGATCATGAGCAAAAGAAACCGCCACTCTGTTAATTCCCTTGTCATTCAACACGGACCTCCGCGTTCCATTTAGCGGATTGGTTTCAATTAGCAGGATCTGCAAAGCAGCAGGGCGCCTTCACGGCTGGACCAGCTGCTAAAATCCAACAATAAAGGTTGCCCTCAGTGAAGGCGCCTCTTGTGCGGAGTAACACCTTTAATTGATGACTGCAGAGTCGAAGTCTGATGCATCCGATCTTTATTCAGAGCCCAACGCGTTTGAAACATGAATGTCCTTGATCACGGGCTGAAATACAGAGCAACGGCAAATATTAGGATGGAACACCTGATAAACTCAAAGTCCCGCCCCAGTGGGCGTAAGCAAAGCGTGCATGATGGTATTTGCAGTTCTATCCATATTATTCGGTAGTGGGTGTTGACGTGCCCAAAATAATTTGAAGTTTTGCCCAAGTGGGTTGATCATGAGCAAAAGAAACCGCCACTCTGTTAATTCCCTTGTCATTCAACACGGACCTCCGCGACTTCAAATTATTTTGGGCACCTCAACACCCACTGGGGAATAATATGGATGGAACTGCAAGTACCATCATGCACGCTTTGCATACGCCCACTGGGGCGGGACTTTGAGTTTATCAGGTGTTCCATCCTAGGGGCCAATTCCGATCCAGGTTGGAAGGGCACCGAACGCGATCCGGCCGGAAAAACTACGAGCCGTACGAGCGAGCGAGTACGATGCGAGCTACATGGAATTCTCCGACCGAGTCGTTTCCGGGTCCGAACCGCTCTGTACGTCTCAGTCGTAAGCTAACCGTGGCGTGCAATGGATGCGATTCACGACCGAGCCAGTACGATGCACGCGTCGGACAGCCTGTGCCAGCAGGAGTGTTTGGCTCGCAAATCGTCCGAGTGGTTGCCTTTGTGGGTCCGCGTCGGACCACCTGTCACCCGCAGCCCTACGACTCAGACACAGGGGAGACGCATGGGTCTCCCCAACACAGGCATGTACTGCAGTCATCGACTAAACGTGTTGCTCCGCGCAAGAGGTGCCTTCATTGAGGGCAACCTTTATTGCTGGAAATATATATATATATTCAACCACTCCCGACTCCTGCTAAAGAAATCGGACTCCAACACAGGGGTAAGCTTCACCATCCAGCTTAGTTTATTTCATCCGCTTGACGCGTTTCGGCACACCTGCCTTGTTCACAATGGGAAGTCTCATAAAAACAGCATTTTTAAACAGAGGTTCGAAGCTCACATGATAGTTTGTTGAATAGATATGGTAAACAGACTGTTCAATTGTAAACATCAACATTCAAATTTCTGGGACCAACTCATTAATCCAGTAGTTCAACATCACTACCTGACCACTATATGTAATATTGTAATATTCATATTAAATATGCTAAAACTTAATGAAAATGTATACCATAATTTCCGAAGATAAAGTATTCTGGAAAATACATTTTTCACCATTAAATCACTAGAAACATTCGATTTAAACAACACTATCGCTAATCCATGATAAAATCTCAAGGTAGCAAATGATTTCAAATGTCACTCATGGTATACTGTGTATCATCTCATCCAATCGAAATTGATGTTGGTCTCAGTGTCCATTTGCAAAAGAATAACGGGCTAGAGCCCCAATTATAAGTCTTATCCAGTCTGTATTTCTGCCAATAAATCAAAAGGATTTCAATTTAGTATTGGATCTAAATATAGAAAATTGTTAAAGTGCATGTGCATTACAGTACATCTGATATTAAGTGCAGCTGCAAACATTACAGTACCATTGATCTATAGTGCAAAATAGCAATTTAAAGTGCAATTTATTTACTAAACAATCAATATTTTTATATTTCATACCGCCAAAGAAATGGTTGTGCTAGTACTAAATACATTGCTTGTATTATTATGCCTATATTACTACTAACGAAAATATATATATATATGTGTATATAAAGTGCTAATGCAGAACATATTTTTCTTATACTTTCATATATAATAAAAAGGCGCACTAAACATTCCCTTGATTGTTTTTCAGCAGTACAAATTAATATTGTCTAATAACTTGATAACACATTTCATTGTTCCTTTTGCCACACCCTCATGTTACTGTGCTTATAGTTAATTGTTTATTGGCCTTCTTCCTTCCTCTGAATTTTAAAATACATATTCAGCTAAGAATTAAAATTAAATGAAAATGGGAATAGAAATTTTCAGTTATAACAAATGTACATATAGATCCTCTTCTATATTCAAACCATTTGGGATTTTGGTGTTGAATAAGAGTATATACTTTGATTCTAATTTGCGCAATTTTCTTTCTATGTCACCGCCTCTCAAATTTTTAGGGACTTGGTCAATCGCAAAGTAGACAAGATCATTGATGTTTCCCTTATGTTCTTCATTAATATGGCGAGCTACCACATAGTTCTTATCTTATCATTATTCTTGATTGCTCTTAAGTGTTGAAGTATGCGAATATGAACCATGTGGATGGTACTTCCACCATACATTTTTGGACACGAGCACTGCAAGACATAGACAACGTATTCACTTTTACAGCTTAATGGAGTTCTTATCTTCCATGGGCTGTTAAGTAGCGGTGATGTAACCTGATGTTCATTCGTACCGTGTTTACAGGCCTTACATTTATAACATTTATGAAAACCAGGGGTGGTCTGTAACCAACTCTCTCCCCCTTTCCTCACTTCCGGATTTATTTTAAATAAATCCTCTCTCATTGATTTTGCTTTATTAAAAGTTATCATTGGTCTTCTTGACACATGGCCCTGTAACACCTGATCCTGTTTTATTAGGTACCAATGCCTACACAGGCTATCTCTCACTTTTGCCTGGTAGGCACTGTACCCGGTGATCATTCTTATCTGATTTTGTGTTTGTTTTTTCTTTTCACTAACTTTCACTTCATCAGGTTTCAACAATATTGCTCTTTGTATGTTTTCCACTCTTTCTTTAGCCTGATTCAGTACTTTGGGAGTATATCCTCTTTGTAAAAATCTCATATGTAAAGCACTTTGAGCATCAACTAGAGCTCCCTTATCACTGCAATTGCGCTTCATCCTCAAATTCTCAGCGTAAGGAATACTCATTTTTAAACTAGGGGGGTGAAAACTCTCCACGTGTAGTATTGTATTTCCTGCAGTTGGCTTTCGATAATTGCGTGTTTGGATTTTTCCTTGTGAGATATACACCTCTAGATCTAAATATGTGACACTGATTTTGCTTATATGTTCTGTGAATTTTAGATTGAGATTGTTCTTATTGATGTTATTAATAAACTCCTGTGCTGATTCATTTGAGCCGTCCCATATAATAAATAGATCGTCAATAAATCTGATCCACTTAATTACATGGGTTTCCCAATCTCTCCTATGGTCAACTTTGAGCATCTGCTCCTCCCACCAGCCCAGATGCAAATTAGCATAGCTGGGGGCGAAGCAGGTGCCCATCGCTGTTCCTTGTAGCTGTCTGTAAGTGTCACCTCCAAATAGAAAATGGTTATTAATAAGACATAGTCTGCACATTTCAATCAGCATACTTGTGTGCTGATACAGATTAATAGATCTCTGATTTAGAAAGTGCCTGACTGCCCTTATACCATCATCATGGGAAATGCTGGTGTATAAACTTACCACATCTAATGTAATCAAGAGATATGACTCATTCCATACTGTATCCATTATTTTGTTCAGAAAATCTCTTGTGTCCTGAATGTAAGCAGGAAGTGTCCTTAAATAAGTCTGTAAAAATATATCAAAAAATCTGGAAGTCGGTTCAAATAAACTACCAATGGCCGAAATAATAGGTCGCCCTGGTGGTTTTTCCTTGTGCTTATGGATCTTTGGAATTAGATATAAGGTTGGTAGTACTGGATTGTCTACTTTTAAAAAGGAATATTCTGGTTTGCTAATTAATCCCAAATCTCGCCATCTATTTAAGTCCTTCACATATTTATGTTTAATTTCCAATAAATTGCTCTGGGGGACTTTAAGATAGCACTCTTTGTCACTTAGCTGTGTCATGGCTTCAATATTATATGCCTCTAAGGACCTCAGAACAAGGTTCCCACCCTTGTCTGCCTGCCTTACAACAATGTCCTGTCTATCCTGGACCTTTGTTATCACAGCCTGATACCTTTTCTCAAACAGACTTTCATTTAAAAAAAATTCTTTGCTAGACAATACCGATAACTGTTTCAAGTCTTTTATCACAAGTTCCGAAAACATGTCAATCGCATCTTTAGGAGAATTTGGTGTGAAAGTTGATTTGGGTTTGAAGGCTGTAACTGGTCTATCAAACACATTTAGACAAAATAAATCATCAGTTTGGCTAATAGAGTCCACCAAGTCAAACCCATCTGCCTCTCTCATTAATTGTTGACATGCAAACTGTACCTCCATATCTCCAACTTCCAGATTTCCAGGATCTTCATTCATCATCTCCATCTTATCTTTACGAATGTTACTCTTCATACTAAAAAACTTTTTTAGTTTTAATTTTATATGTATATATATATATGTGTGTACCAATAAAATAGGATCTAATTAAAAAAAATTCTATTCTAAATTAAAACATTCAACTATTTAAAAATCTTCAGACTTAAATTTCCCACTCCAGTGAGTGCAACAGTAGGGAAAGTGTTAGATAGCGGAGGGGTAAAAATTACTATTCCCACTCCAGTGAGTGCAACAGTAGGGAAATTTTTGGATTGCAGAGGAGTAACGATTAATATTCCCACTCCAGTCACAAAATGTTAACAACAATAAAAATTATTAAAAAATTAAATAAATTAAAAAATATATAAATATGTTAAAAATTCAAATACAAATATATTTAATATTAAAATAAAAAAACATATTATGATGTTAAATACATATAACAAATACCTACAAATGGTATATTAATAAAAGAAAAAATAATTTCCAACAAATAAATACTTTTACCCCTATAATCCCCACAACCCACACCTAAAATTAATTACACAAATTCCATATTTAATTTTCAATTGATTAATATTAATTAACAACTAATTATTAATTCAACATAAATTACTTCCCACCCTTTAACCCATAAACCCCACAACACACGCCTAAAAAGAAAATCACACAATTACCATAATTAATTATCAATTATTAGTTAATATAAATTAACTAATTATTGAGTAATTAAACATAAATTACTTCCCACCCTTTAGCCCTATAAACCCCACAACCCGCACCTAAAATTAATGACACTATTTCCGTAATTAATTTTCTATCAATTAATTAATATTAATTAAGAACTAATTATTAATTAATTAAAAATAAATGACTTCCCACCCTTTACCCCATAAACCCCACAACCCACACCTAAAATAAATCACACAATTACCATAACTAATTGTCAATTAAATAGTTAATATAAACTAACTAATTATTAATTAATTAAACATAAATTACTTCCCTCCCTTTATCCCTTTACCCCTTTAAACCCCACAACCCACACCTTAAATTAATAAAACAATTTCCATATTTAATTTTCAATTATTTAATATAAATTAACAACTAATTAATAATTATTCAAAAATAAATTACTTCCCACCCTTTACCCCTATAAACCCCACAACCCCCAACTAAAACAAATGACATAATTACCATCCTTTATTATCAATTAATTAATATTGATTAACAACCAATTCATAATTAATTACAAATAAATTATTTCCCACAATTAACGCTATAACATCTAAATTAAATAAATACAAAATAACCATTAATTTATTATAATTAAATTACTTCCCACCCTATTTCCCTATAAACCCACAACCCACTACGGAACTAAAAAAATGCAAAATGTAATTAAAATAAAATTCATAACTACTAAAAATTTAACACATATATTAAAAAACATAAACCATACTTATGCAAAAAAACATACATCACACACGTTTAAAATATAAACTTAAATACATAACACTAAATACAAATCTATATTTTAAACATCTATATTTTTGCAAACAATATAAATAATAATGAATATTTTTGTAAACGATATTTCTTACCTTAAATTCGATATTCTTGACCATGAAATTCTTGCTGTCAATATTTCTGAATCACGATATTTCCAGCTAAAAAAATGCAAAATGTAATTAAAATAAAATTCCTAACTACTAAAAATTTAACACATATATTAAAAAACATAAACAATACTTATGCAAAAAAACATACATCACATACGTTTGAAATATAAACTTAAATACATAACACAAAATAAAAATCGATATTTTAAACATCTATATTTTTGCAAACAATATAAATAATAATGAATATTTTTAAATACGATATTTCTTACCTCAAATTCGATATTGTTGACCATGAAATTCTTGCTGTCAATATTTCTGAATCAGGATATTTCCAACTCGATATTTGTGTAAGTCGACATTTCCAACTCGATATTCTGTCTCATCACCATGATTTTTGCTTTTGTTTGCAGTGAAGTGATCATATTTGCATAGCGCTATTGCCATGTGTATGACCTTGTGGCGCTGGAGAACCAGAAAATGGGAAATAGGTTACCAGGGAGAGGAGGTGGAAAATAAATGACACAAATGGAAAAAGGAATAAAAAATAGGGAAGAAGTGGCTGTACAGGGTTGGGGATAATGCATGACAGGACAGAGCATGATACCGGAACAGGAGATGTGCATGAAAGACAGAGAGAGTCTAAAGTGTGCATGAGTAAAGGGAAAAAGGGATGTTTAGAGGAGAATGGGGCAGGTGAGAAGGAATATGAGAGGGAGTGGGAAACAGAGGGCGGTTGCGAGTTTGTGAGGAAGAGATTAGGGCAGAATGGGCAACAGAGAGAGCTGGGGGGAGTGTCATTGGATAGAACCCTGGTGGGAAAGAGGACACACTTTTTGTGTTAAAACATTAGAATAAGGCCAAAAACATTTACAGCTAGCTTGTATGGATTTTAGTGCCTCATGTTGGCATAGCACAAGTAGCATGTAGGCTTGCCTCACAAGTGCATTCTTTTCACTTTCCTGATGAGACACCCCAAATATTTGACATCTATTAAAATGACCTTCAATAAACATGACGAGTTCAATGAACATACGCCTCAATACAGGTTTTCTCATTGTCAGCTATGCTTGTAGGAAACATTGGTCACTAAAAGTGAAGGCACTATAAAACTAAGGGGCATATTTACAAGGGCTTTAGCTTTGCTTTTTTGGTTTAAAAGCCAAAAAAGCAGAGATAAAACTATCACCCTATTTACAAGAGGGTGCTAACATGCCTAATCGCATGGTAGCACCCTTTTTCCCAACGCCTCCCTTTGCATCTCTAATGAGATGCAAAGTGAGCATCACTGGGCGTACCCCGGATGCACTACCTTGCAAATATCGCTGATGTTCACATCACGATATTTACAAGGCAGCCCACAGGATTTTAGCACATGTTAGGCCCATATTATCAAGGAACGGCGATAACATTATCACTGCTTTAGCAGCAGGAAACTGCCGCTAAAGCGGCGATAATGGGCTTGATAATATGCCCTTGTGAATTCCCATAGAAGCCCAGGTTCTGGTGTGAACCTGGGCTTCTATGGGAATTGACAAGGGCATATGATCAAGCCCATTCTCGCCGCTTTAGCGGCAGTTTCCTGCCGCTAAAGCAGCGATAATGTTATCGCCGTTCCTTGATAATATGGCCCTTAGTTTTTGTAGAAAACCGCTGTTTTCTCCATAAACTAACGTCTGCTAAAATACAGACTTACCTATCCCTGACATTGGGGTGGATTATGCTGCTACGACCCTGTGGGTCGTATCAGCAAGGTTATAGCCGTTTTGCAGGGAACATCGCTGGAAAACCAGCGATGTTCCCTGCAAAATGGCGATTTCCCCGCTATCTCAGGAATTTTCATCGCCCTGGAGTAACGCGTTGTTAATAACGCGTTACCAGGGATAGACGGCGATAAATAACAAAGCGCTAAGCGCGCTTTGCATTTATTTATCACCGTCCTTGTAGATATGCCCCTAATTGATTTCAAATTGTGCGGCACATTTTCTCAGGGCTTTAAAAACTGTGAGGAGTACCCAACCCAAATGGTATTCATTTCAGAAGGTGAAAGACAGTATGTCGCATCTTTAGTTAAAGCCGTCATATGCACGGTGCAACCAAATTACACAGATAGCTATTAAGCTAATCCACCATCTTGGAGCAACTAGGAGAAGAGGTCTGCTAATGTAGTCATCCCAAAAATACACCTGGGCCAGTGAGGCATACGCATTGACATTAATTAACCACGTTTCTCGCGACCTGCCAAAGCGTAATGTAGGTCGTTTTCTGATGCTGCAATGGTGGACCAGCTTCACAGGACACTCAAATGAATTGGGCTGGATGCATACGTCATATTGGAAAAGTGGGGAATGTTTAACTGAGTCAATAGAAGGATCTGTCTCACAAAACAATGGCAACTCAAGGAGGGCTGTGCAAAAAAACTAAACACACACACAAAAATCTTGCCATTCTTAGAGTCTTCCGATCAGGGAAATGCTAAAAAACATCACGAGGATTCGTCCTCGTGCAACTTGCCAAATAATATAAGACCCACCCGTGCATATAGAGCCCACAACTGCCCATGACACTTAGGTGCTAGTGAGAACACAGAGCAATGGGGGTGAAGGGTGAGGGTCAATCTCCTAGGACATATGTTACGGGCTTGTGTCTTACCTGCTTAAATCCAGAGCTAGTTTTGCTTTTTTTCTGCCCAATGATAAAAGAAATGTGAGTACCCTTCGGAAGCGGCCGCAATGGCGTAATAAAAAAAAAAGGTTTCCAGCTTCCTTGTCACGTCGTCATGAAAGCGCCAACGGCGGGTGGGGGGAGGGCGTTTATCATGGCAAGTAACAACGCTGCAAAGACATGAGCAGGAAACAATGAATAATAATAAAAAAATATTAGTACACATTCAAACCGGTAACTAATGAATAATAATTTTTAAAAAAACGCAGTAC
Organism: Triturus cristatus; assembly: GCF_964204655.1. NCBI lineage: Eukaryota > Metazoa > Chordata > Amphibia > Caudata > Salamandridae > Triturus > Triturus cristatus. The sequence continues at coordinate 302,606,924 of NC_140590.1, read as the reverse complement.
ACACTCAAACCTTTTCTTTCTCAAGCAAAGAAAACTGCAAAAAACACAAGTTGCAAGGGGTTGGAGGTGGTGTTGGGAGAACGGCTCAGGGAGATTAACTGAACTGGGGACAGCATCCTTTGCCAGCGACCAGCGAGGAGAGAGCGGAAAGAAAAAGTAGTGCACTAAACCAAAACATATGGCCAATATTGAAAGGAGCCATGTAGCAGGGGCCGTCTGCAGGGCGGAACAAAACAGTCAAAAGGTAAGCGCTGGGCGTGGTCAAAGTCCATAGAACTGAATTCCACATGTCTCTAAGACAGCACATGCGTATGCGCTGCCTAGGCGAGACCTTAAAACCTTTCCCCATGTGAGAGAGAGAGGTACTTGGGAGAGGGGTTGAGGAGTACCCACTGCCTAAAAAGCCCAGGAGAGACAATTGGAGAGGCAGAGCAATGGAAAGAGGGTCGGGAACACTGCCCGTTGTTGCATGAGAAGCGTACCCTAACCCTGTACAGAATAAAAAAAAAATAAAAAACATCAAACAAAAAAAATAAAGGATTCTGAGCCTGCCCTCCAGTGTTCTGAGGAGTATGCAAAACCCTGCAGGACTCCCTGGGTGGTGAGCTGCCAACACACGAGCTGGAAACCTGATATATATATATATATAGGGGTTTTCAGCACACCCTGTGCTCACCGTCTGGTACCGCTCTTCACTGGGAGATCATGTAATCAGTTTCAATAATATAAAGTGATTGGGCAGGTCTGGGAAGAAGTCAGTCTGGTTATGTAACATAAAACGGAGATGTCGCATTTTCAATTGAACTACATTTAGACAGTGATATAGGCCACACCTATAAAATATACAAACGTATAAAAACTAAAAACGCTTCAGCTGAGCGGGGGTGACCAGTTCCTCAGAGGTTTATACTACCAACGAGTTCACCCTCGCGCATTGGCAGCTCCCATGCCCTAGATGTTCTTTGCAAAAGACATGGGCGTAAAAGGCAAAGGACAGTTTCCAAAAGGGTCATAAATCGTCACAAACAAACCTTTTCATGCGTTTCCCAGACTGTATATGTCTGTTCTTTTAGGGCTCAGTAGTAGAAGGTGCAATAGTTATCTTAGACAATATAATGGTAATGTAACAAGCACTGGAAAAGCCAATAGGCCTCAACTATTGTTTTTAGCCAATGCTCTTTGGCAAGTGTGTACAGTATCAGCAAGATGCTGTATAGCATGCCCAAAGTTAAACAAATAAATAAATAAATTAAAAAAAAACACCAAAACAAAAGGCACAGTCATTTGGCTGCAGCGGGTACGTTATTTTGTAGGGCGTGCATGCATGTGCATGCACGTGTGGAAGAGCACTCGTCATTAGGCATGCATGCTTACAAAATAACGAAGTGGCATTTTTTTTTTATTTAAATTTCAGAGATATATATATGTATGTGTCAAAACCCCTTTCGGTGGGCCACAGGGCAAGGAGTGGTTACTGGACCCACATGTGTTGGTTGAGGCCTTTTACTCTGATGTTCCAGGGACTGACCTACTATGGATCCTGCTCAACTAGGCCAAGTACTCCTTCTTCACTTGACTCTCGGCGGTAGCTGTGGCCGATCAGTCAAGGTTCCCTCAGGGGTGGGGGATGAAGATAGAGGTCAATGAACACAACTCAGAACTCAAAGTACAAACAGCACGAACAATAAATCAATATCCAGCTAAATACTTGCTTTTATTTTTTTTTTAAAGGAGTATTTTATTTTTAACTCTACACATGCAAAGAAATGAGACATTCAAATGTAACAACATAATCCCCTTTGAAATCGGGGCTCTAGCAGTTGTCAGGCAACTCCCTGCCCCACCCTCCTTTGTGTAACATGTGTAGGGTTATTCCCAATTCACTGGTGGCCACATCCAAGGAATTCACACTATTAGGCCATACTCGATAAACCCCTTAGACTCTTAGGGATTTTAGTCAAAAGTGTCTTGTGCAGTTGCACTTCAGCAGCGAATCCACAGGGCCCACAGGCCCTTGATTTACCCGCTCCTGCGGAGTTTGGTGTTCTAGCGGGGGCTCTCAGCTTTGGCACTTACAAGCTCAGATACTGCTCGGAGAAGTTGGGCTGATTGCGGTATACGCTGCAGTATCAGGCTGGCACAGGCTCAGTCTCCGGAGTTGCACAGCCGATCTCCCCAGCGTTTGGAGCAGCTTCCAGCTCACAATGATGTGGTAAATCAAGTTCTTCCCAACGGAGAGAATTCAGTCCTTAGACTCCCAACTGCAGTTCCGCAAGGGCGCGCGATCCCCATTGGTGTCCTTCTGGGCCACGGGGGTCAATCAGGGCAGATCTTTCGGTGTGACTAGACCTGCTAGTCGCAGCCTCACTCCAGTCCTGGGTGACAGCCCGAAGTCTTTGGTGATTTGCTCCAGCAGGCATTCCTGGCACATGGGGTTGCCATAGTACCTTCTAGAAGTAACGTAGACTATGCAGATGTAACTTCTTGGAGTGGGGATGAGGGTGGTTTGGCTGAAGGGACTGGGGTGAATGGGGTGAGATTGCATTGCCTACACTCCAATCTGAGAAGGGCGTAGGTTGATTCTACTGGGGTGTCTGTGGTATAGGCCAACTTAGCCTGTATAATGGGGAAGCGTCCCTGCCCTCCGAAACAACTACCCCTGCCCAAACCCACCCCTTTATCGTCACTGCTACCCACCTCAATTGATAGGATATTACAGAGGGCCATAGGGGTGGTCAATACAGAAATATAGCTCACTGATAGGCGCTTGTCACTAACTCCTTACGTTTTTCAGTGTCTGATTCATGTACTTCATAAACTTCCACCCAGTCCCTTCAGCCGAACCACCCTCATCTTCAATCCAAGATGTTACACCTAAAATAGTAGTACTACTAGTATTCCAAAGAACGGGAAGCATAAACAAACAACTGGCGTGGGTGCGAAAAGAAAGAAAATAAGTGAGGATTCATCATCTAGTGCAGAGGTTTGAGATAAGCCTGATTCTGTAAATAAAAGCAGATCAAAAAGACATAACTCCAATAAGTAGAAGTTGAGATATGAGTTTTTAAAGATTAAATGCAATTGTAGCGCTTAGAAGCAAATAGTGTTTCAAGGGGTTATATGGTTACGCAGGATTAGGACAAAGTCAAGAGTTCAGGCGGTCTGCAATCGAGTGCAGGCATTCTCTTGGACCCACGCAGGGCCAGCTGAGCAAAGTACCTTAATCCTTGGTCAGAAACACGGGATGAGTCGATGTCAGTCCTGCAATTGTATCAATGCATTGATTTCTTCATGCGTTGATGGCGATACGCCGGCTTCTGAAGACGAGCGTCGGTCCCAAATGCATTTATTCTGGAGCTGATCTGCCAAGTTTTTCCACGGTTGTTGAAGACATACATCGATTGTCATTCAGTGGTAGTGGCAATGCAGTGGTCTCTGTCCTGCTTCAGTAGCCGATGCACCAGGTTTCTCCACGCGTGTCAAAAGGATGCATAGATTGTCCTTCATTGACGGCGGTGATGCGGTGGTCCATGCGGTGGTTCTGGTGATGCTGCTTGGACCCCAAGTGTGAAGCACTAATTCTGTTACTGCTTCAGCTGCAATGCATCAATTCAACTGGTGCAGTAGAGCATGCGTTGACTTTACTGTAGCAAGCACCTGATTCACTTTCAATGATCTAGGCACAGAATCAGGGTTAAAGACTTTGATATCCCTGAGTCTTTGAAAAACAGGTGGTTAGTCAGGTGGTTAGTCGCTCTGGGAGACACTCTGGGACAGTCAGAGTGAACAGCAGCCAGCAGAGAGCACAGCAAGGGAGCAGTCTTCCAGAGCAGAAGTCCAGCAAGCAACAATCCTCAGCACAGCAGTCCGTCTTCCTGTCAAAGTGGTTTCAATCCAGAAGTGTACTGAGTTGGTAGGGTCAGGGGTCCAGTACTTATACCCAGTTGTGTCTTCAAAGTGGGGATGACTTTAAAGAAGGGTCTTTAAGGTGTACACAGGCACCTTTATCCTGCCCTGGCTCCAGACTCACTACAAGGGTTATTCAGACCTTTGTGTGAAGTCAGAGCACAGCCTATTCATGTGCAAGTGTGAGGCTGAGCCCAGCCCCTCCCCTACTTCCTCCCAGGAAGATTCATGAAGTCACCCAGTCTTTCCTTTGTGTGGGACTGCATATGGGGAATACACAGAGTGAGCTGTCACACAGCCCAGCCAGTGATCAGAGCCGAGCAGCAGACACCAAAGAGCTAAGAGTGGAAAAATGTCCAGCTTTCTAAAAGTAGCATTTTTAGAAGGGTAACTGCAAATCCACTTTCACCATTATGGACAATTTGTCATTGCCTTTCCAGAGGTACTAAACATGCTATTTCACCTTCTCTTAGTTAGAGATTACAGTTTATTAAGTGTATAAAGGAATATAAAAATGTTAACCTATGAGAGGGATAGGCATCTTAGTATTGAAAAACGAGATTGTAAGTTTGTCACTACCAGGACATGAAAAACTAAATGTACATGTCTTTTCTTTTAGTTACATACCCCCTTGCTTTACCTTAGGGGTAACTTATATTTAATAAAAGGGGAGTTTTATGCTTGGCAAGTGGTTTTAAATGCTAAGTTGCAGTGATAATATGCAAATACTGGACCTAGCTCCCTCCAATGCTCTCGTCTTCTTCACAGCGCACACTGGTCTTGGTAAGCAGGCAGGCACTGGTGTTCCAGGCTCCAAGGAAGGTGGTCTTGGTTTTCCCCCTCGTCCAGCAGGGAGACTAGCAAGGCTTGGCTCCTACACATAAACAATCCTCCCCTGCACGCAGACACCCTTGCACTCTGGTGCAAGGGTGCCTGCGTTGGCGCTAAGTTGCTAAACTTAGCGCCATCGCAGGGATAAAAGCAAGGCTGCACCACATTCTTGTAAATATGGTGCAGCCTTGCGTTTCAGAAGTGGAGGAGAGAGGCATTAAGCCAGGAAGTCTAATGCCTCTCTCCTCCACTTCCTTGTACATATCCCCCTGAGTTTTTTAAGTTTTATGTCGGGGTTCGGATTCTTTTGAAGTGTCCACTTCTCTTTTTCTTCCTTCCCCTTGAAAGAATGTCTGTCAGCGCATGCATGACTCTGAAGCTGATTGACCCACAACAAAAAAAATGAGAGTGACCATAGTTATTTGGCTTTGGATATATAAATATTCATCCCATGCCATTTGGCACAAAGAGTGGAACGTCACTGGATGTTCGAAATGTCCCATTACTCAATGGGCTTTCCCGTAGGACTCTAACACCCAGCATGCAGCAGGGCTGCAGGAGGAGCACAAGGTGCTTCGTATCACAGAGGCAGAGGAGGGGCAAGTGACCACCTGACTGGGGGTGGTCTTAGCTATATCATCGCAACAGCGGACCCCCCTAGAGAAGAGAAGCCACTTGGAACAGGGCACTGATGAAAGCCGTATTGGAGGCTGAAACGCGTCTGCCAGCGTTTCAAGGACCTTTTTACTGAGCGCAAATTACACCAATAAAGCCTCTTCTGAAGTCTACTCCGGAGCTGTGTCGCATTCTTCCTTACCTGGGAGAATAATTGGTTTATATATTTATATATTTATATGGTTTATATATATACTGTACGTTTTTCAAATTGAGACTGCCAAACCATATCAATTTCACTTTCAACAAGGTTCCTTTTGTCTCGCAGTCACTGTAAATCTTCCTGCACTCTTAATTACACTTTCCCAAATTGCTTTGGAATGGAACCATGCCATTTATGAACGAATCCAAGTTGCGCCGAGCAACGCTTCAAACAGAGAATGGGAACCTTTCCCCACTTCCCTCCCTTGCCCTCTTCCCCATTTGAATTCTGATTAGTTTCCTGTACCTTTCAAACAGTGGACGCGTGTAGGTCAAGCTCCTGATAATTGATCAAATCAAAGCCACACAATGTCCCCGTCACAGAAGTTCCAAACCCTTTCAGGGCGTTTGCAATTTGAAAGTGTAATTAAGACTGCAGGAAGATATACAGTGACTGCGAGACAAAGGGAACCTTATTTAAAGTGACATTGATATGGTTTGGCAGTCTCAATTTGAAAAACGTGCAGTCTGTCAATTTGATGCTTTGGTGAACTGTATGACTTTGAAGATGACGTCATATTGAAGGGAACAATGTTTGTTGAACACATTTTTAAACCACAATTTGTGTCAATTGGTTGAATTTAATGGTGTTTCCACAATGCATGAATTTAATATTTTCAATCCATGATTTTCAGTGTGTATTTACACACATTCATCCATAATACATTTCAAAACGAAGTTCAGTATAAGTTCCAATGCATTTCGGGCAGATTGCCCTTCATGTTTGAATTCAAGGAGTTCTCGGCTTGGAGTCCCTGCGACTTGAATTCAAACCTTAAGCAGTTCCCTGATAAATGAAAGTCTGCCAATTGACACAAATTGTGGATTAAAAATTTGTTCAACAAACACTGTTCAAAACAATAACCCCTACCACGGGATAGATAGTGCCCTGAGGGGCGCACCCTGCACAGGGTACGCAACCATTGATTATCCCACGTTCCTAGACCGGAGAACGCTACCCCAGGAGCACACCTAAAGTATATAAAATTACTCTAAACTCTATTCAAAATAAAGTTGTGCTCGATCATTATAATTCTTTGTCATATTGGAAAGGCCATATAAACAACATTTGGTCACTTTTCAAATGCTAATGGATTACTTACCTGTGAACAATGCTTGCCATAGGAGCCGAAACGCGTCAGGGTGAAGAATCTGGCCATGTACAAGTGCAATTTCAATAAAGTGCTTTGAATGCTGTGAAGTTAAGGCTAAGCCATCTTCCTTGGAGGGAGAAGTGAGTTATATATATATTTGTATATATATATATATATATATATATATATATATATATATATATATACAAAGCCAGAAAACATGGGATGAATATCTATATGTCTATCCCAAAAAGCTTGCTTTTTGTAGAGGATGGCACCAAACTGTTGCAGGTGCACTAAAACAAGGAACAAAACTGCATGACAAACTATATATACACATATATTTTTCTCTCTTTTTTTTTGCTGCAAAACGCCTCATCTGCACTAAGAAGCGGAACCGGAACTCCGTGGGTTTGTTCATCTGGCTTTATTGTTCAAGTGAGATCATCTTTTTTCTGGCCATTTACTCACGGCCTTGTTCACGATGACAGGCCAAACATAACGTTTTGTTTAAATACACACCTTTCCCATTAGTAACATGGCCATAGAAAAAGGACACCATTATTTTGCATCACAGTTCAGTTTGTAATACAAAACTGGCGGCAATCTTAAAGTGCATAGTGGTGTTTCTAAATGATTACATTTGAAAGTAATTAAAGTATATTGTAACTCGAACAGGAAAGTTCCTTATACATTGTAAAAGTAAGGTTCTATTTTACTTTCAGCACCACATTACAATACATATTTCTCTTGCATAACGGACAGTTCCATTATTATGTATATTTTCTAAAGTGCCAACAATGCATGCATTATTCTATAGCCGCCAAATCTTTTCTTTTTGTAATAGATATTCACATCCTGTGACTTTACACATCATTTTCTCATCTTTGTTTTCTTAAAGTGCTAGTGCTCATAAGTGCTCATAACGTGCTTTCACTACTCCTATAAAGTGCATGACTGTTTCCAATATTTACTTTCCAAATAAAACTACGTCCCCCTTCCTACTCTCATGGGAGATTTGAATATTGTTAGAATTTGGGGTCTCTAGTTGGCAATGGCTGGCCACTGTCCAAGTAGGGACCCTTCTTCCTAAGTCAGAGTAAGCAGCCTACACCCTTTGATAACCCCTGCTCAACCCTGTGGTAACGTGGCACGAGCAGCTAGACCTATCTCAGAGGCAGTGTGTGAAGCATTTATGACCATACACAGTAATACAATGAGGAACACTACAAATGGACACCACTCAAGTAGTTATAAAAAAATAGGTATATTTATATAGACTTAATCACAAGATCAATAACAGTAAAAATCCACAATTCTAGAAAAATATGGTTACTTTAAAAATGCTGCAAAAATAGTTCACGGTGCACAAAATGATGTTCAGTTCAATGCAGTGGTCTCTGCGACCCTTTTACTAACAAGGTATCTGGATTCTGTAGCAAAGCAACAACAATGTCGCTAAGGAGTTGTAGCGATAAATTTCCTCACGCTAACCAGCGATGCGTTGAATCCTTACCGCAAAGGAGGATGATGCGCTGGGTTGCGGGCAGGACAAAGCGACAAACTTCTTCACGCTAAGCCGGTGATGCGATAAAAATCCTTGCCGCTAAGGGAGGACGAGTCACCGAACCTGGTGCGTGTGCGATCTTGCTGCGATAGACGAAAATGGCGCTCCGCGAGGGAGCGACGATCCTGATACGATGCAGGGAAAATGGCGAATGCTCGGCGTCCGCGCTGCGATGAGCTTGGTGCGATGATTCGGGGTTAGCGAGCGCTTTGGGGCACGCTAACAACCAATGCGACAATCCTTGGGTTTAGCGAGCATTTTCAGGCACGCCGTCAGGGTGTTTTGGGACCCGCTGACGGGTGATGCGATAAGTTTCAGGATAGAGGGTGTTTTCAGGCCCGCTGACAGGTGAAGCGATAATCTTCGGGATAGCGGGCGTTTTCAGGCCCGCTGACAGATGAAGCGATGATCTCCGGTAGCGAGCGCTCGGCGGCAGCAAAGCGACGATTTTTCTTACGTTCACCAGCTGCAGTGGCTCGCTAATGGGGGTTAGCGACAATTTTCAGCGCTCTTTTCTCAGCAGTAGAACTAGAGGCCCTGGAACTCACAGGAACCTCACCTGCAGATAGAAATCCTCGCTGGGAGGACACAGGAGGCTGGTGGTGGAGTCTGGTGTGCTTGAGACTCCTGCAGGAGGCTAGCTCTCTTCTAGCCCTTGGGTGATTGCTGTAGCCACAAAATCAAAGTTCATTCAAAGTCCTTTTCCTCTTCTTCCAAGTCCAGTAGTAACCACTGCAGGCCAGTCCAAGAAACAGCACACAAGCACAAGGACAGTCCTTCTCCTGCAGATTCCTGTAGTCACACGGACAGAGGTTCTTCTTGTTGTCCAGGAGCAATACAAATTGTGGAGCACTTTTTTTTACCAGGCTGCATCCTTCCTTTCAGGAAAAGGGGGTCTGCCTTCAGACGCACAGTGGGAGGTGGAGCCAGCATTCACCTTGCCAGGCACAGCCCTATTCAAGTGCAGGAGCTACCCCTCCCCTCACTCCAGGGCAGATCTCTCTATTCAACCCAGGTCTGACTCAGCCTGCCCTGTCCCTCCAAAACCAGACAGCCAATACACATAATAGCAGAGCACACTGGAAGGCTTAGGCAAGAAAGTACCTATACTCTAAAAGTGGTAGTTTCAAACACAGAATATAAAGATAACCTTCACTAAAAGATGTATTTTAATATTCTGAGCTCAGGCACACTAAATTCGTTTTTCTACCATGTTCGGTGGGTCAGTTAGGACTATAGGATGTAATAGCCCAGACCTCCCATTCTGGCCTATGGAGAACAGGTAGCCTTACAGTAGTAAAAAAGGAAATTGGGTGTAATTCACTACTAGGACATGCTACACACATCAGAGCATGTCCTACCTTACACATACAATGCACCCTATCATAAGGGTGGCTTACAGGATGCCAAGGGAAGGTTCCGGGGCTGGGAAGTGGGTGCACTTCACAGCCAAGATGGCAGTTCTGGACTGCACGCAGACACTGCAGTGGCAGGTCTGAGACACACTTTACAAGCTGCTTCTGTGGGTGGCACAAACCAGTGCTGCAGGCCCACCAGCAGCATTCGGTTTACCAGCCCTCGGCACACACAGGCCACGCTCCTAGAGACTAACAGGTAAACCAAATAAGCCAATCATGGATGTACCAATTCACATGTCATCTTTACAAAGGGAGCATTCGCGCTGTGTCACTGAATGGCAGACACAGCGAAAAATGGAAGGGAGACTCACGATAATGGTGCCAGGTCTAACGCGCGTCCCCTCCAGCTGAAATGTGGGGAGAACTACCCATCCCCTTGGAAGTTCTCATCACTAAGGCGGAAAAATCTGGAGAGACCATCAGCATTGGCGTGTTCTGTACCAGGGCGATGTTCCACCGTGAAGTCCATACCCTGTAGGGAAATGGACCACCTTAACAACTTGGGATTCTCACCCCTCATCTGCATCAACCATCTGAGGGGCCTGTGGTCTCTCTGAACCCGGAAGTGAGTCCCAAACAGGTAGGGTCTCAGCTTCTTCAGTGCCCAGACCACAGCAAATGCCTCACGCTCAATTGCACTCCACCTCTGTTCCAGTGGAAGTAACCTCCTACTGATGAAGGCTACAGGTTGGTCTAGTCCCTCCTCATTCATCTGTGACAGAACAGCCCCCACCCCATGCTCTGAAGCGTCTGTCTGGACAATAAATTCCTTAGCAAAGTTGGGCGCCTGGAGTACGGGTGCTGTACACATGGCAGTCTTGAGGGCATCAAAAGCTTTCTGACAGGTGTCAGTCCAGTTCACAATCTTTGGCCGCTTATTGGAAGTCAGCTCAGTCAAGGGGGCAACGATGTTGCCATACCCCTTGACAAACCTCCTGTAATAACCCGTAAGTCCTAAGAAGGCCCTCACCTGGGTCTAGGTCCTTGGGGGCTCCCAAGCCAGGATGGTTTCAATCTTGGGCTGTAGGGGTGCCACCTGGCCACTCCCTACCTGTTGTCCTAAGTACACCACAGTACCCTGCCCAATCTGGCCCTTACTGGCCTTGATTGTGAAGCCTGCTCTGCGCAGCGCCATCAACACTTCCCAGAGGTGGTGCAAGTGGTCCTCCCATGAGGAACTAAACACTGCAATGTCATCCAGGTAGGCGGCACTGAAATCCTCCAGCCCAGCCAACACCTGGTTGACCAACCTCTGAAAGGTGGCAGGGGCATTCTTCATCCCAAAGGGCATCACACGGAACTGGTAGTGCCCATCTGGGGTGGAAAATGCTGACCTCTCCTTTGCCCCATCAGTTAAGGTGATCTGCCAGTACCCAGACGTTAGATAAAACATGCTGAGGTACCGGGCAGCCCCTAGCCGATCTATGAGCTCACCAGCTCTGGGGATGGGGTGCGCGTCAGTCCTTGTGACCGAATTGAGACCTCGGTAGTCCACACAGAACCTAAGTTCTGGAGTGTCACCAGGCGCTGCAGCTTTTGGTACCAAGACCACGGGGCTGGACCAGGGGCTGCTAGAGGACTCAATCACCCCTAGGGCAAACATTTTGGAGACCTCCTCCTTAATGCAGGCCCTTACCCTGTCAGTCACTCTGTAAGCCTTGTGCTTGACAGAAGGACTGTCCCCGGTGTCCACCTCATGGACGCACCAATCAGTGACACCAGGCACCAGGGAAAATAAATCAGGAAATTGCCCCAAGAGCTGGTGGCAATTTCTCTGCTGCTCGGGGTCAGTGTGGTGGAGAGGATCACACCCTCCACTGACCCATCCTTCTCTCCTGCACACAGGAGGTCAGGAAGAGGCTCACTCTCCTCCTCCATCCCTGCATCTGTGGCCAGAAGCATGCCCACTTCAGACCTCTCAAAGTGGGGCTTTAGGCGATTCACATGCAGGACCCGCAGGGGGTTCTTGGGAGATTTAAAGTCCACCAAATAGGTAACTTGACTTTTGCGCTCCACCACCTCAAATGGACCGGTTTACTTATCTTGGAGCGCACAAGGCTCCACTGGGGCCAGTACTCAAACCTTCTGACCAGGTTGAAATTCGACCAGAGTGGTATTCTGGTCGTGCCAACGTTTCATCTCCTCCTGGCTGGCTTCCAGATTTGCCTCAGCAATTTTTCTGAAACGCCGAGTCTGGTTCCTGAAGGCCAGGATGTAGCTAAATACATCCTGGGGAGGTTTCCTGGGAGATTGCTTCCAGCCTTCCTTGAACAGACTCAGAGGCCCTCTTACCGGATGGCCATAGAGCAGTTCAAAGGGACTGAACCCTAAGGACTTCTGTGGCACCTCACGCTATGCAAACAACAAGCATGGCAAGAAGACGTCCCACTTACGCCTCAGGGGCTCTTCCAGGCCCATGATCATGCCCTTCAAGGTCCAGTTGAACCTTTCAACCAGACCGTTACCTTGGGGGTGGTAAGGAGTGGTGAACTTGTAAGTTACCCCACAATCCTTCCACAGAGACTTCATATACTGGGAGATGAAGTTGGTCCCCCTGTCGCTCACCACCTCTCTGGGGAACCCCACACGGGAGAAGATCCCAATCAGTGCACGTCCCACAACGGGGGCCATCACTGTCCTGAGCGGGATGGCTTCAGGGTACCGGGTGGCATGGTCCACCAAGACCAGGATGTACCTGTTGCCCATGGCTGTCTTGGAGTCCAGAGGCCCCACAATGTCAATGCCCACTCGCTCAAAGGGGTTACTAACAACTGGAAAGGGCTGGAGTGGGGCTTTGATCTTCCCCCCACTCTTCCCACTTGCCTGGTAAGTCTCACAGGTCCTACAGTAGGTATCTGAGCTTTTGCGCATCTGGGGCCAATAAAAGTGGGTGACCAGCCTCTCAAAGGTCTTGGTCTGCCCCAGATGTCCTGCCAATGGAATGTCATGAGCCAACCCCAGTAGGAAGGCTCTGAAGCACTCGGGTACCACCAGCACACGGGCTGACCCCGGCTCAGCAGCCTTAGGCTCGCTATACAGGAGACTGTTCTCCCAATAAATCAGATGTGAACCAGACATATCACCTGCTGCCTGGGCTGCAGCCTGTTGCCGCATACCCTCAAGAGAAGGGCAAATTCTCTGCTGCTCACAAAACTCCTCCCTGGTGGGCCCTCCTTCCTGCTGCCACTGGGTCAGCTCAGGTAGGTCCCCTAGGTCGGTACTCTACTCCCCGGTAGGCTCCAGGGCATCCCCCTCAGGGTCTGCTCCCTCCTGGGCCGTGAGAACCAAGGGGGCCGGCTCCCCGCGCCCTCTGCCCCTTCTCTCTAAGGCAGGGACCTGGGCCATACTCTCAGGCTCCAGGTCTTTCTCAACACCCTTCATGGCTGCCATGGACCGAGTGGTAGCACACGCCCACTCAGGCAGACCCAACATTTGTAAGTGAGCTCTCCTCTCCACCATAGCCCACGGTGAGTTCTCTAAATCATTGCCCAACAGACAGTCCACAGGCATGGCGGGCCTCACAGCCACCTGAAAAGTTCCTGAGACCCCCCCCCCACTCAAAGGAAACCTGAGCCACCTCACATTGGCTCTCTGTGTTGCCTGCAGACACTACTGGGTAGAATGCATGGGGCACCACCTGCTCTTGGGACACCAACCGGGAGCTGACAGCAGTTACACTGGCTCCTGTGTCCCTCAGAACCTCCACTCTATGGCCATTGATGGTTACCCACTGCCTGTACTTTTTTGTGTTATCAGGCAGTGCAGGCTTAGGAACCATCTCAAAGTCTCCTAGTGAGACAAGGGTCAATTCTACGGGGTCCCACCCACCTTGGGCATCCATCTCCTCCTCCCCCAGGGCTACACTAGCAAGCTGGCGGGGCGGTGCACGGGGTGGTGCAGTAGTATGCCTTTGGGGACACTGGGGATCAAAGTACCTGTGGCCCACCTGGCCACACTTAAAACAAGTAGGGGGCCCCTCTGAACAGGCCTACCTGTGGGGGGCATTGACTTCTTATCCTGGGGGGGCTGGGACACCACTGCCTGGTTCCCTGGGGAATTATTTTGGGGCGCTCTGTGGAACTCCCTTGGTTTACCCCTGTCCCCCCCACCTCTCAGCGGTGGACCCTGCCCACCTTTGGCGAAGTCTCCCACTGGACCCTTGCGAACCCGGGTGCTCACCCAGCGGTCCGCCTCCTCAGCAAGCTTCCTAGGGTTAGTTAGCTTGCAATCTATTAGATGCTGGCGTAGCTCAGGAAAACAATTACTAGAGAAATGCTCCCATGCAATCAAATCATACAGTTGCTCAAAAGTTGCTACTTTACTACCTTTTACCCAGCGCTCCATTGCTCTGCCAAAAAAAGACACATATTCAACCCACGTGGTACCCTCTAACTTCTTGCAGGTTCTAAATCACTGCCTGTACATTTCAGGGGTCAAACCATAGCGGGTAATCAAAGCTTCCTTCATGTGGGCATAAACCATCCTACTTTCTGGGGGCAAGTCCAACAAGGTATCCCTCCCCTCATTCACAAAGCGTCCCCACAACCCCGCTACCCAATCCTTCTCAGGGACCCGGTGGGACACCATAGCTAATTCATAAGCGGCAAACCATTGCCCAATATCTTCACTTTTATGGAAATCCTTAATAACCTCTTTAAGTATATACACTCTACTCTCAGTATGCACTACTGGTATGCTGCCGCCAGAGGGGGAGATCTCTATACTCTTTGCTTTAATCTCCAATTCCCTCAAAATTCTCTCATGTTCAAATTTCACCTTCATCATCTCAAATTCTAACTTCTTATTCTCTAGGTCTCTCTGACCATCCAATTTAAGCGTAGCCATCTCCATATTATGCCGCCTATCTCTCTCCCTGTCCTCCATCTCTTCTGGAGTCAGGCCCCTTGAGGACACACTAGTGCCCGGGCTGGAAACTGCTTTATCCCCTACCAAATCTACAATTTCTTCCTGCTGCTCTCCTGAATTCTCTCCCCCCTCCACAGGCTCTTCCCAATTCCTAGGGGCATCCCTGGCCTCTAGCCAGGCCTTCAGCGCCTTGTAAAACTCTTCTCTCTTAGTGAGACCTGTGATAGGGACTGTGAAGTGTTTGCAAAAATATTTGAGCTGCTTAGAAGTGTAGGTGTCTATTTTCTCTTCTTCCCAGGAGAGATGCTCAGAGGCATTGGATCTGCGCTTGCCCATTGTAGCAATAACTGGCAATAACAATCAAAAATAGAATCAAGAAATCTCAAAAAAATGTACGTGGTTATGTTATGGTCTGCGCTCACTAGTAGTGTACACTATAATTACTGTATGCAATCATAAATGCAAGTCCAGATCCCATCGCTGCCACCAATGTTAGAAATGGGGGTCTCTAGTTGGCAATGGCTGGCCACTGTCCAAGTAGAGACCCTTCTTCCTAAGTCAGAGTAAGCAGCCTACACCCTTGGATAACCCCTGCTCAACCCTGTGGTAACGTAGCACGAGCAGCTAGGCCTATCTCAGAGTCAGTGTGTGAAGCATGTATGACCATACACAGTAATACAATGAGGAACACTACAAATGGACACCACTCAAGTAGGTATAAAAAATAGGTGTATTTATATAGACTTAATCACAAGACCAATAACAGTAAAAATCCACAATACTAGAAAAATATGGTTACTTTAAAAATGCTGCAAAAATAGTTCAAGGTGCACAAAATGATGTTCAGTTCAATGCAGTGATCTCTGCGACCCTTTTACTCACAAGGTATCTGGATTCTGTAGCAAAGCAAGAACAATGTCGCTAAGGAGTTGTAGCGATAAATTTCCTCACGCTAACCAGCGATGCGTTGAATCCTTACCGCAAGGGAGGATGATGCGCTGGGTTGCGGGCAGGACAAAGCGACAAACTTCTTCACGCTAAGCCGGTGATGCGATAAAAATCCTTGCCGCTAAGGGAGGATGAGGCACCGAGCCTGGTGCATGTGCGATCTTGCTGCGATAGAAGAAAATGGCGCTCCGCGAGGGAGCGACGATCCTGATACAATGTGGGGCAAATGGCGAACGCTCGGTGTCCGCGCTGCGATGAGCTTGGTGCAATGATTCGGGGTTAGCGAGCGCTTTGGGGCACGCTAACAACCAATGCGACAATCCTTGGGTTTAGCGAGCGTTTTCAGGCCTGCCGTCAGGCGATTCAAATACTTGGGTTAGCAAGCGTTTTCAAACCCGCTGACAGGCTCTGCGACGATCTTCGGGATAGCGGGTGTTTTGCGACCCGCTGACAGGCTCTGCGACGATCTTCGGGATAGCGGGCGTTTTCAGGCCCGCTGACGGGTGATGCGATAAGTTTCGGGATAGCGGGCGTTTTCAGGCCCGCTGACAGGTGAAGCGATAATCTTCGGGACGGGCGTTTTGAGGCCCGCTGACAGATGAAGCGTTGATCTCCGGTAGCGAGCACACGGCGGCAGCAGAGCGATGATTTTTCTTACGCTCACCAGCTGCAGCGGCTCGCTAACGGGGGTCAGTGACGATTTTCAGCGCTCTTTTCTCAGCAGAAGAACTAGAGGCCCTGGAACTCACAGGAGCCTCACCTGCAGATAGAAATCCTCGCTGGGAGGACACAGGAGGCTGTTGGTGGAGTCTGGTGTGCCTGAGACTCCTGCAGGAGGCTAGCTCTCTTCTAGCCCTTGGGTGATTGCTGTAGCCACAAAATCAAAGTTCCTTCAAAGTCCTTTTCCTCTTATTCCAAGTCCAGTAGTAACCACTGCAGGCCAGTCCAAGAAACAGCACACAAGCACAAGGACAGTCCCTCTCCTGCAGATTCCTGTAGTCACACGGACAGAGGTTCTTCTTGTTGTCCAGGAGCAATACAAATTGTAGGGGTTTGGGCACAAATATTTATACCCCCAAAGTCTTTGTTCTTAGGAGTCACAAGGCTCTGAACCCAGCCAGAACCAGTTCTGCCCAGCCCTGGAGCACTTTACCAGGCTGCATCCTTCCTTTCAGAAAGAGGGAGTCTGCCTTCAGACGCACAGTGGGAGGTGGAGCCAGCATTCACCTTGCCAGGCACAGCCCTATTTAAGTGCAGGAGCTACCCCTCCCCTCACTCCAAGGCAGATCTCTCTATTCAACCCAGGTCTGGCTCAGCCTGCCCTGTCCCTCCAAAACCAGACAGCCAATACACATAATAGCAGAGCACACTGGAAGGCTTAGGCAAGAAAGTACCTATACTCTAAAAGTGGTAGTTTCAAACACAGAATATAAAAATAACCTTCACTATAAGATGTATTTTAATATTCTGAGCTCAAGCATACTAAATTCGTTTTTCTACCATGTTCGGTGGGTCAGTTAGGACTATAGGATGTAATAGCCCAGACCTCCCATTCTGGCCTATGGAGAACAGGTAGCCTTACAGTAGTGAAAAAGGAAATTGGGTGTAATTCACTACTAGGACATGCTACACACATCAGAGCATGTCCTACCTTACACATACAATGCACCCTATCATAAGGGTGGCTTACAGGATGCCAAGGGAAGGTTCAGGGGCTGGGAAGTGGGTGCACTTCACAGCCAAGATGGCAGTTCTGGACTGCACGCAGACACTGCACTGGCAGGTCTAAGACACACTATACAAGCTGCTTCTGTGGGTGGCACAAACCAGTGCTGCAGGCCCACTAGCAGCATTCGGTTTACCAGCCCTGGGCACACACAGGCCACGCTACTAGAGACTAACAGGTAAACCAAATAAGCCAATCATGGATGTACCAATTCACATGTCATCTTTACAAAGGGAGCATTCGCGCTGTGTCACTGAATGTCATTGGCACAGCGCCCAGAGCATCTATAACACAGCGAAAAATGGAAGGGAGACTCACGCCAATGGTGCCAGGTTTAACATATATCCTTATGTATTTTAAATAAATAGTTTTAAAACTGTCATAATAAAGTGCTGAAGTGTTAAAAATCTAGGGCCCGATTCACAGAATTAACTTAAGACAAAATCCTAAACTTACTACTTTTCGTATGCACAGACTGCACTTACTACTTTTGGTATTCACAGAATGCTCTTACTACTTTTGGTATTCACAGAATGGATTTACGACTACTAACTTTACGTCCGCACTCGGGCCGGAAATTCCGTCCCGGAGGCGGAGCTTCCGTCCCGGAGGCGGAGCTTCTGGCCCAGAGGCGGAAGCTCTGCCTCCAGCCCGGAAGCCCCGCCTCCGGGCCGGAGGCAGAGCTTCCGGCCCGGAGGTGGGGATTCCGGCCAGTGGCGGAGATTTAGCCATGGCCAAAATCTCCACCTCCGGCCCGGAAGCTCCGCCTCAGGCCCGGAAGCCCCGCCTCCGGGTCGGAAGCTCCGCCTCCGGGCCGGAATTTCAGGCCCGAGTGCGGACGTAGAGTTAGTAGTAGTAAATCCATTCTGTGAATACCAAAAGTAGTAAGTGCATTCTGTGAATACCAAAAGCAGTAAGTGCATTTTGTGAATACCAAAATGGTAGTAAGTTTAGGATTTTGTCTTAAGTTAGTTCTGTGAATCGGGCCCCTAAAGTACAAGTGCTCTTACTCTTCCTTTTTGTCCTCTAACAACCCACTAAACAAATGTTTGTTTTCTTTATTTGCATTTCCTTTGTTTCGCTCCTAGTAATATCTGTGCAGGTTGAGATATAACATTTAGGTGCCGATTCCGATCCGTTAAAAATAATTTGCGTACGACCCTTATCCGTATTTTTTTACGTACAAACGGCCAAGTACGATTCGTACGTGAAAAATAACTACGAATAGCGTCGGGAAAAGTGTACGAGAGGGCGTCGGAAAGTTTGTACGTCCGAATATCGTCGGGAAAAGTGTACGAGAGTGAGCCGGACATTTTTACGTGCAAATCGTAAAACACAAGTCCGAGCGCGCAAGTACGATCCCGACCGTCAGTCCAAATACACAATCGCACGTAAAATGGCCCGTATGGAGCCAACGCAGTAGCACACATGTACACGGGCAAACTTATGCCCGTGTACGAGCCGTACAGCCCCCCACCCCCCAATATGTCAGCACCGTACACCACCCTGTCTGCACTGTACCCCAGCCCCGCAACTGTACGTGCCGTACCCCCCCATGTACATGCCTTACCCCCCCTGTCCACACTGTACCCCAGCCCCGCAACTGTACGTGCCGTACCCCCCCATGTACGCACCTTACCCCCCCTGTCTGCACTGTACCCCAGCCCCGCACCTGTACGCGCCGTACCCCCCATGTACGCGCCGTACCCCCCATGTACGCGCCTTCCCCCATATACGTGCCGTACCCCCGCATGTACGCGCCGTACCTCCGCATGTACGCACCGTACCCCAGGCCCGCACCTGTACGCACCGTACCCCCATATACGCGCCTTACCCCCGCATGAACGCGCCGTACCTCCGCATGTACGCGCCGTACCCCAGGCCCACACCTGTACGCGCCGTACCCCCCCATGTACGTGCCTTACCCCTGCATGTACGTGCCGTACCTCCGCATGTACGCGCCGTACCCCAGGCCCGCACCTGTACGTGCCGTACCCCCCTATGTACGCACCTTACCCCTGCATGTACGCGATGTAACTCCGCATGTACGCGCCGTACCCCAGGCCCGCCGTGTACGCACCATACCCCCACCGCATGTACGCGCCGCACTCCAACACCGTACCCCAGCACCCTCACCCAGCATCGCGTATGTACGGACCGTACCTACGCGAAAAATACTCTTACAGAACCAGGACACTGTAAAACAGCACAAGGAGGGTCAATTCGACTCGCACAACACCACTAAACACGTCTACATGACAAAATACATCTCAATGACTGACCTGGCACATCCAAACAGGCAAACAGAGGCCCTAAATCACAACCACCTCTTCTAACACACCCACCAAAATTCAAACACAGCCACACCCAAAAATGGACCAATAAAAAGGGCCCACACACACAACCCATGAGCCTTTGCAACAGACCCACTGCTGCCAGACACCACAGAGAAACAACTCTACATTACTGATACCTTCACTACACCTTCACTCACACACCTTCACACAACCTCCTTCACAAACATCCCCCTCTTCACATTCACACACACACCGTCACATTCACACCCACACACCCACAACCATCCACACCCACACCCCACACCATGCCCACAGACAAGAATCCAAAGTTCACAACGGCGGAGCTGGACCTCCTTGTCAACGAAGTCATCAGAGTCGAGCCACAGCTGTTTGGAACATTGGTCAGACAGACCAGCATAGCTGAAAAATCTGCCATGTGGCAGAGGATTGTCGATAAGGTGAATGCTGTGGCGCCCATCCGAAGGACCAGGCATGAATGCCAAGCCAGGTGGTACGATCTGCGCAGGGCGGTCAAGAGGAAAATGAACGAAGAATATGCCCAGAGTAACATCACTGGAGGTGGGCCGCCCCGCAGACCCATACACTACCATCCCTGGGAGGAGAAGGTGATGGCTCTGCTACCGCCGGTGGGAGTACACGGAGTTGGAGTCGCAGAGCCTGGTGAGTACACAAACAACTTACGTAACATGGGGCAATGGGGTCCACACCACATATACACCAAATGCACGCAACTTCCCCCAAGCACTCACCGCACACAACCACACTCAAAAACCACGCTCATGCCACTAACGTCTCCATGCACCCTTCACAAATCAAGGCAAGGCCATGTCCAAGGCTACAACAACCACAAACACAAGACTGGATTTCCGGGAGGCTGGGAGTGAGGGCCCCACACAACGCATTGTGAAAATGAGACGCAGACACCAATGCCCTCAGCCCATATGGCATAGGTACATACCCATGCACAATGCACAGGGACTGGCAAAGTACTGACAAGGTAGCTGACACTTGGCCCTGCTGTATGCAGCACAAGGCCCTCCTGGGACCACTGTACACTCAAACATCATCTACACAAGCACAGGTATCTAGCACAGGAACTCACACTCACTGTCACGCCAGTATGCCCCCTGAGGGGACAGACACATCACCTGGGAGACCCAATGACAACTCACACTACACACAACAGCAGGCCCGGTCACACCCCCCCCAACACAAGCACACACCCCGGGGCAGGCAATAGATTTACACACTTCCACAATGGACATGTGACACAACAAGACCAATCCATAGCCAAATAAGCAGCATAGCCAACAATCTACAGGTCAAACAGTCAGGAGAACATCCCAATCTGTCCCCCGCAACATACCCATCCCCAAGTGGACATTGAGAGGAATGCTAGGCACATCCAACTACCTGGAGGAACTGTGTCAACTTGAATATGTATGAAACATAGATGTCGCATGAAACACCATTAACATTGTCTCTCTCTCACACACAGGGCAACGTCGTCGATCTCCCCCAACACTGGGAGGGAAGAATCACAGTCCCAGGCTCCGCGTGAAGATGATCCCACCGGCAGCGACGACTCTCACCACTCCGTGGATGACCCCGACCAACCTGGACCCTCTGGTGCCCAAGCCCCTGCAGCACCTGCGTCAGGTACATCTGTGCTAACCATCCCCCCCATTCCTACCACATCCCAGGACACACCCAGGAGCCCTGCTCGCACTGAACAACAGAGCCAGTCTGACCAGGAGGGACAAGGTTCTCCGGGCACCCAGGAGGAGGCAGGCAACCCTGCAAATGCCATCCCTCAGGGGTCCCGTAGACCCGATGTGCCCACAAGGGCAGGCCAGGCTCAAGTGGGCAGGGGTGGTGGGAGTGGAGGCAGGCGGAGACGCGAATCTGACCAGCCAGCTCAGGACACCGGTATGTCACACATACGCAACATCCTGGACACATACCGGCGTGACACCAGAGGCATCAACCAGGTCGTGTCGAGACTCTCAGAGATGCAGGGGACCCTCGATGAGATAAGGAACCTGCAGGTCGAGCATCATGCCAGTCATTACCAACACCAAGGACGGATGGAGGCAAGACTGGCTTAGCTCCTGGCGGTGCACAGGGACATGAGCCAATCACTCCATCAGATCGCCAAAGCATGGGCAACCCTCCCTGTGGCACCAGACACAGGGAGGGAGGAGGAGGAGGAGGATTCGTCTGACGGAGCGTCCCAAACATCGTCAAGGCCTGAATCTGAGGGTCCCCGGAGGAAGGTGGGTCGTCCACGGAAAAGACCGTGAGAGTCAGCGGACCATCCACATCTCCCAGGTCACCTGGCCTGGAACCTGGCCCTCTGGCGCAACAGCAGCAGCTCATCCAATGACATTCTCTGCCACATGGACTTGCTGGTCACAGTCTGACCAATGATGACCAACACTGTGCCCTGGACTCTGATGATTTCCAATGCCAAGGATACCATCTCCCCCTGTGAACTTTGGATTCTATTCCCCCGGTAGAGCACCTAATTTTATCTACCAAAACACGTACCCCACCGCAAATAAATATATTACTTTGGTCATGAGACGTTCCTGTCATTTTGCATTATTCAACAACATATGTGTGTGGAAATGTCAAACTATGCCTGAGTGTTGAACTAACTCCAGCCATCCATACCCTGGGATCAGAGTCTGGTACAGGACACACATGGGTCACAAGGTATCATTCAATGTAGGCATGGAGCACAACACTCACCTGTGATGGCCTCTGGCTGCTGAGGGGGGGCTTGCTAAACTGTGCGGACAGACCTATTTGGGAGATTATCATCAAGGCGTAGAGGTCATGGCTCATGGGGAGGTTCCCGGGGAGGGAGTCCCAGGTATGTGTGACCAGGTGGGAGAACAATGTCCTGTATGCTGGAGTACGGTGGATGTGAAGAACGGTGGCCAGGGCAAGGTTGGATGCACGGAGATGGCCCAACGGGATCTAGGATGACAGACGTACAAGGTTGGTATGGGGTCGGGGTTGTGGACTGCCTCCTGAGTGTGGAGGTCATCCTGCAGAAGACAGTGATCCATTGCAACTATCTATGGTGGACGGTGAGGTGGCTGGGGCGCAGGGTGTTGAAGCTGAGGTGTGCAGATGCACCCTGGATGTGGACAAGTTTCCTGGGAGTTTGGATGTACTTGCTCCGTAGAGGGCAGGGCAGTATTTGACACGGATGTTGTCATGGACCTGGGGGATGGTCTGTCTTTTCTTGGAGTGGATCTATCTGTGGATCATGTGCATAATGCAGAGGGCGTTGCAGCATGAGGTACAGATGCTGTGGACTAGCATGGCAAATGTGAGCGAGCCAAACATGATGCACACCATCTTGTGTGTGTGGCCACTGGGTGCTTGTGCAGGGCTCTTGCGGGTGGGACACAAGCACTTGACCCAGCTGGAAGGGGACAATCCTCAGATGATCACCTCAGTCCTGTACAAGTCCAGCCTCAGGTGGCTCGTGTTCAGCCATTCATCAATGGATCTCATGCATACTTGAATGATGGAACTGCCAATGTCTGTGTCTTTGTTGAGGGTGAGGAGCACATGGCTGTCAATGGCATACGAGCTGATGATGAGGTGCTGTGCGCATGTGATGGTGGAGAGGGGGGTCCTGGACACTCTGTAGATTGACATGCTGAGAGATGATACCTGTGCCATGTCCCAGACGATGACACCATACTACATGCTGAAGCCTTGAGTCCCACTCCCATGCCCTTGCTGGGCTACAGAGCCGGTGGGGAGTCTTAGGGACGTGACCTGGTTGGTGTGACAGGGCCTGGAAGGTGGGGCAGCGCAGTGTAGGCAGTTGGAGTTGCACACTCAGCATGCAAAGGTGTTGTGTGTGTGCCCAGGGTATGTCTGACAGCAGGCGTTAGATGTGCGGATGGACATAGCTCAGAGTGTGGCTGCTACATCAGACTGTAGTGTGATGTGGGTTATGCAAGGACAGGATGGTGGTGCAATGTGCACCTTGCATGTGCTGATGGTCCAGCCTTTGGCACCGCGTGGCGGCAACAGTGGCATAGACAAGCTGAGGACAGCCAAATGAATGGGTGGAGGGAGGAAGTGAGGAGCATCTTGGAGGCGTGTGTGTTGCCAAATCTGGATACTCTGTGGGCCCTTGCAGCAGGGGCCACAGCAGCAGGCGGCATCTCCTTGCAAAATGCCAGAATTTGCACACAAAGACTAGGATGTCAGAAGGACAACTGCAACAGGCGCGTGTGTAAAGTAAGGAGTGTCCAGTGTCACATGGCACACCCAGAGACAATGCATGCACAATCACCAATGAAGCATGACACCGTATCAGGAAACTGAAGGCCGACCTGCGCACAGGAGACACACCCTCAGCAGGTGTTGATGGCCCATTGTGTGGACCAACATGCCAAAAAACATACACGACCATGTACTTCATGCCCAATAGGGAGCCTAATCAATGAGCAACTGCATGCATGTTGCTAAACTACACATGGACTCCTATGCATAATCTTCCACAACTATGCCAGATATGCCGCATGCAAAGTGGCAAGAGACCTGCATTGACAGAGATGAGGCACCTTGGAGTGTGATGAACACCTTTATTACTCAGCCTCACACTAAGGGAAATGCATCAATTGGAACAGACTTACAGGTCATTTGGCTGACCATGTGTGACCTACACTGGACACCCCCTTCAACACACAGATGTGGTAAATCCTACTGAGCTGGCACACAAGTGAAGGGGTTGAGTCTAACACCCCTTGCTGCACACGGAGAGTCTGCAATTCCCCATTGAGCCTCATATGGGGATGTCCCACACTATGTCCACCATTAGCATCCCGTATGTTCCTGAGGGACGTTATACACACATTGATGCCTTCATCAGAATCCACAAACCATTACAGATGACTGTCAGGAAGGGTGACTATAAATTCATGGGAGCCATGCAACACGTCATGGGCCCCATGGTGCGTCGACATATATGCATGGTAACACAACATGCACAGGAGCAGTCCCCACATATCACAAACACGTACCACCCACAAAATGCCTTGCTGCACTCCTTACCCAAAATGACTTTTCACCATGTCTGTGCATGTAACTCTGATCCAGCACACGTTGCAATACTCATGAGGAATAGCAGGAGGGCAATGATGACATGAGCAGACGACAGCCGCAAGAACCTGCGGAGGACAGACACACAACAAGTCAGCGAAGAGCTAGTAATCCGCAGACATGTACATGTACTCTACAGGAATTATGTTGTCACCATGCTCTTAAAATTTTTTGTGTCCCAGCTAAAATGTGTGGAATGACATCATCACTTGAATGACACATCAGAACACACCTCCAAGTCACTTAGCACACAGTCAACTGGACACACACATTGCAACACATGCCACACAAGTCTCAAAGCGTGCACACTCAGACACAGGGACTCACCATTATGAGAAGAAGTTGTGGATAAGCTGACTCCGGATGTCCTCATCCTCATCCTCATTCTCATCCTCACTTGCCCAGTGCCCAAGTCCTTCATCCTCCACGGGTGGATGATCCTGCTCATCCGGATCAAGGATGAGTGTCACGGTCTTCTCCACTGCCATGTTGTGCAGCATGCAGCACACAATGAAGATTTTGCAGACTTTTACCGGGGCATATGGGAGGGCGCCGCCGGTCTTGTGGAGGCACCGGAATCTGCTCTTCAGGAGTCCAAACGTCCTCTCAATCACGCGCCTCGTCTGCCCATGTGTGTCGTTGTGCTTGTGTTCTGCGGCTGTTCTGGGGTTGCGGAGAGGCGTCATCAGCCATGGCATGTTGGGATAGCCAGAGTCCCCTACATGGAAACATCATGTGAAGAAGTGGGTCAGGAGATGCCGTATGATACAAAGATAGCGCTAAACACAGGACTAACAGAGTATACCCACCAACAAGACATGCTCGTTCCCCTTGCAGCTGCAGCATCATTTCTGGCACCCTGCTACGCCTCATGATGTAGGCATCGTGTGTGGACCCTGGAAAACGGGCACAGACATGGGAAATGGACATGTTAGGCAGACACACCACAAGGGCATTGATAGAGTGATAATGTTTGCGGTTCCGAAAGGCTACCTCCTGTGCCTGTGGTGGTACCAAAGCCACATGTGTCCCATCAATGGCCCCAATTACGTGAGGCATCCCTCCCAGGGCATAGAACTCACCCTTGACACGTGTCAACTGCTCACGAGTGGGAAAATGGATGAATTCATCCAGGTGCACCAACATGGCTTCTAAAACATCATGCAGGACACGGCTGAACATTGTCTGGGACATGCCACCAACATCAGCTATGGTCAATTGAAACGTGCCGGTGGCAAAAAAAATTAGGGCTGCCATCACCTTCATCTTCGGGGTCAGAGCTGTAGGATACCTGTGTTGTGGTTGGAGGTGTGGTTGAAGCCGGCGGGTCGAGTTCTCTATCAACTCTTGCGAGAAGCGGTATCTGCGTATGCAGTCATGTTCACGCATGGCATCCAGGTCTGGCATTCGTCTGGGGAGAGGCGGTGCCCTGCAGAGATTTGGAAGGAATAACAAAGAGTGAGTACATTACCACACCAATGTCACTGAGGTGAGCACATGTTCAACAGCTAATACACATCTGCTTAATACAGAGTCTGGTCTGTGCAATACATCCAGGACACGTAGGCCAGCCAGGTGATACTCCTACGAAGAGCCAGCCACAATAGTTGCATGGCAATGTTGACGTGACATGCCATTAAAATAGCTGTGGGCCAGTGTAAGTGACCAGCCAGACACATTACATGAGTGACAGACATCCACATATCAGCATTTGAAGGATGTTATCTCATACAGACAGCTGGCGGGAGTCTAGACGCACAGGTCACATGTCATCTGAAAAAGGACAGATAACACACATTTCCATGAAGGGGTACATGTCAAAAACTGATGACACAGACATTGAGACAACGCAGATATTGCCTCATGTCAGGAAGTCATCTTCGAACCATCATGACACATGTAACGTGTGAGTCCACATGTGGCATGGTGTGCGTATATGTGTGTCATGCACATATGCACACAGACACATGTTGGATGCTGCAACAGCAGATGGAGTTGACGGAACACCAACGGCAAGCTCATGGGAACACATGACACACACATGACATAGTCACATCGTGGCACGCTGGTAGTCACATGTCAGGTGTAATTATCCGTGTACCTGGCATCAGGGGACAGTTGCGGGTGTTGGTGACTGTGCCATACCAGTGATGCAGTGCTTGACACGTGTGTCCTACATGCACACATGTGCAAAGTGTGAAGGGGAAGTGTGCCACGTAGTGCCCCATCACACATGACATGTGTAAACAGCTCATCACACATCTATTGTGCCACAACATGAGGACACATTTGCCACATCACTGCCTGACACACCTAGGCCCTGCACATGAAGGACTGCACTGACAATGACTTGATGTCCAGCCTTGTGCGAGTCTGACACCTCCATTCCTTTCGTGTACGTCTCCTATCACCAGTGTAAGCTGTGAAACGCAGTACACACACTCTGAGGGCATGTGTACGGGCCGTACTCACGCGTGAGTACGTGCCGTACACGCGTGAGTACGTGCCTATCACTATAGTTGTGTTACTGTAGGTCCGAGTGATACGGCACGTACTCACGCGTGTACGGCCCGTACATGTGTGAGTACGTGCCTATCACTATAGTTGTGTTACCGTAGGCCCTAGTGATACTGCACGTACTCACGCGTGTACGGCACGTATTCACGCGTGTACGGGCCGTACACGTGTGAGTACGTGCCTATCACTATAGTTGGGGTACAGTAGGCCCTAGTGATACGGCCTGTACTCACGCATGAGTACGTGCCTTACACGCGTGAGTACGTGCCTATCACTATAGTTGGGGTACTGTAGGCCCTAGTGATATGGCCCGTACTCACGCATGAGTACGTGCCGTACATGCGTGAGTACGTGCCTATCACTATAGTTGTCTTACCGTAGGCCCTAGTGATACTGCACGTACTCACGCGTGTACGGCACATACTCACGCGTGTACGGGCCGTACACGTGTGAGTACGTGCCTATCACTATAGTTGTGTTACCGTAGGCCCTAGTGATACTTCACGTACTCACGCATGTACGGCACGTACTCATGCATGTACGGGCCATGCACGCGTGAGTACGTGCCTATCACTATAGTTGGGGTACCGTAGACCCTAGTGATACGGCCCGTACTCACGCGTGAGTACGTGCGGTACACGCGTGAGTACGTGCCTATCACTATAGTTGGGGTACCGTAGGCCCTAGTGATACGGCCCGTACTCACGCGTGAGTACGGGCCGTACACACGTGAGTACGTGCCTATCACTATAGTTGTGTTACTGTAGGTCCGAGTGATACGGCACGTACTCACGCTTGTACGGCCCGTACACGCGTGAGTACGTGCCTATCACTATAGTTGTATTACCGTAGGCCCTAGTGATAAGGCACGCACTCACGCGTGTACGGCCCGTACACGCGTGAGTATGTGCCTATCACTATAGTTGTGTGATACGGCACGTACTCACACGTGTACGGCCCGTACACACGTGAGTACGTGCCTATCACTATAGTTGTGTGACCGTAGGCCCTAGTGATACTGCACGTACTCACGCATGTACGGCACGTACACGCGTGAGTACGTGCCTATCACTATAGTTGTGTTACCGTAGGCCCTAGTGATACGGCAAGTACTCATGTGTGTACGGCACGTACATGCGTTTGTACGGCCCGTATCACTGTAGTGATGGTGCCCTAGGGGTACGTGTGAAACGCGCCGTACCTGTGTGGGGATTTAAGAATTACAATGGGGACACATGAGGGACAAGTATTAGGGCCTAAATGCATGCTGGTTGTCATGGATACCGAGTTTCAAGTTAAAAATGTAACATCATGTGGTCTGGAAAAAGCAGTTGGCCACATTATACATTGTTGCAAAGTGGTTGTTGACTTGACATGATGCTGCAAATTCGAAAGATGCTAAGGCTGTCACTGGTGTATGTTTAAAGGGATTGGAGGAAACGTAGGATGCAAATGAGTCTGACCAATCACTCTGTACTCCTGTAAATGAAATAGGCCAGCAAGGCAGATATAAGGCAGGCAGAACCCATGGGAGGGCACTTGCCTGCACAACATGTCAGTCGATACCACTGCTGCTGTATTGTCTCCCTCTGGCACCATGTCAAGGACTGTGGAGAGGGCCCAGCCTTTCACCCAGGAAGAGAATGAGGCCCTGCCGGATGTGATCCTCCCACAGTACCCCATGCTGTATGGTCGACCAGGGGAGAAGGTGAGTGCTGACTCCACTACCTTTGCCTGTACACCTTTTTTGTGTCTGTCACTGCTGGCATTGTGTCCAGGTGTGACAGACATGCAATGTTGGTTGGAGTGGGTCCCAGGGGGGGTGGATGGCTTATGCCTCTCATGCAGGGCTTGATGTAGTTCATGTGTGCACTCCTCACTTGCATTGTGCTTACTGTGACATTCACTGCATAGCGCATGGCACATTCAGCCAGCCTAATCCTCTTGGGCATTCTTGTTCTATTGTCCTGCGGTGATTCAGTGGTCACCCCGGTGTGATAGGTGACTGCACCCACAGATTTATTTATTTATTTTATTTCTTGTGACTTGTATAGCGCACTATAACCCAGGGGTCTCTAAGCGCTTTGTTAGGATCAGCTATACAATAAAAAGATGCATCAGATTAAAATTTAGCGGCCACCCCACGCTTGCTGGAAAAGCACAGTTTTTAATTGCTTGCGGAAGGGCATTAGTTTCTTTTCATTGCGGAGTTTCAGCGGTAGTTTATTCCACATAGCTGGCAAAGTATGTGAGAAAGCACGCCCACCCACAGTGGTCAGTCTACAGCGTGGCTGAACCAGACATATGGAATCAGCAGATCTAAGCACCCTCCCTGGTTTGTAAAGGGACAGGCGAGATTTCAGATAGGTGGGTGCTCTGCCATGAAGCGCTTTGTGTACAATGCAGAGCCCCTTGAACATTAGCCTCTGCCTAACTGGCAACCAATGGAGTTCCCACAGGAGGGGGGATGCCTGGGTACTCCTTGGTTTCTTGAAGATGAGCCTGGCAGCATCATTCATGACCGTCTGCATTCTGTTTAAGAGGCCCTGTGGGAGTCCTATATACAATGAATTGCCATAGTCCAGCCTAGCCAAAATCATTGCAGAAACCGCGCTCCTTAGGGTGGAAAAAGAGAGCAGCGGGGAAACTTTCCTGAGTTGGCGAAGGAGACCGACGCAGCAGCCCACCACAGCTGTGAGAGTTGAGTGGAGCTGTGGTGAGAGTGGTGAGAGTGTCCAAATGATGTGTACGCCCCCTGGACATTGATGTGTGTGAATGTTCCTTGTCATGTGGGTGAGTGTCTATGTGGAGTGTTGCACCACAGCTGCATGGAAGAGGCAACTGCTCAATCCATCTGATGTGAGAAGTAAGTCGTGCTGTGTGTCTGACTTGCTGAGCTAGCCCCACACCTGTGACCCCCCCCTGGCAAGTGGCACATGTGCAGAGTGAGGTTTGCATCCGCTGTTGCCAATGGCAGGTGATTGATGTGTGCCTGTGTGTGTCTGTGTACTCTGCTGAGGTTTCGTCAGTGGCCTTGGGCATGTGAATGCTTTGCGGTGCTGTCCATCAGCCTTGTGTTGCTTGGGATGCACAGTGTGTGCCATGATCTGGGATTGTTTCGCACCCCTCATGCCACCTGTGTACTTACTATGCCATGTAGTGCATTGGTGCGTCCACAGTGGAAAAAGTCCCTATGACTAGGGTGCTATTACTTGCCAGCATACTATGCCCTGTTCAACAAATCAAAGATGTTCAAATGTGTATCTCTGTGACATGGTGCAGGTGTAGTGATGTTGTCCCACTTTGTCATCCACACAGTTAACCGCCTGCCACAAGGGGAAGATCTGGAAGGATGCCGTCAAGGCCGTGCAATCGGTGGAGGGTCGCAGTCGGCGCCTGCCACAAGTGAGGAAGAGATGGCAGGACATCCGGTGCTGGACCCGGAGGATCGCCCGGGTCATGCTGAAAGAGGAGGCTCCTCACAAGCATGGCGGGCGCCGGCGCCTGACCCACCAGATGAAGCGTGTCCTGGCGGTGGTCTTCCCTGACCTGGATAGGCGGATACAGGAGTTACAGCAGCAGGAAGGGGGTAGGTACATGTGTGTTTGTTGTGTGTTGCCAGCTTTTGTAGCTGCTCAGTCGCCTGGATACACTGCCAGGGTATATATGTGCAGTGCATATCCTGTTCCCCCAAGTCAACCTGTGCTGTTCTTCCTCCCTTCCCCTCCTTGACATGTGTTACCTGGTCTGTGTGTTATCACTATTGCACATGGTCATCTAGGCTGCCAGTTAATCAAGGTGCACACTGCTTTCAGCATCATGTGTGGGGGTGGTCTGCCTGTGCCCTGTCCTGTTCAGTCATTTGGGGGTGCATAATTGTTGGCACTGATGCTGAGTCTCAACATAGGAGTGTGAGGTTTCAAATGAACAGACTTGCAGCATGCAGTACCAATGTTGTGGCCTCAGACATGATGTGCATGAGTAGGATATATGCATAGTGCCGGGACGGTTGCTCCTGTTACAGTCAGCTCATTCCAGGACCATGGAGCAGTGTGCCCACTACAGTCCCCTGACACAGCCTGCCCTCCTACTCATGTGTGTCATCCAACACTGTGCACATTCACTGTGGGTTCAGCATGGCTCTGCCTCTGTGGCATTGTTCCCTGGCCTAGGTAGTATTTTTCACATGTGTGATACATTTGTCCACTGGACAGGGATACACCAGTTTGCTTGTGCATACTCACACTGGGCAGTGCCTGTGTGGCTATTCACAACAATCTGTTGATGTTTGTTTGTGACCAATATGTTTTGGCAGCCCTACAAGGTGATGTCGTGTTAATGAAGCTAGTTTTCAAGCACAGTTATTGTGACCCTGAATAAGAGGTGTCACTTCTTGATCGGTATCAGTCACATTGACTCAGGTATGGGTGGGTGTGTGCGGGAGGGGCGTACATGTTCAACCCTGATGTTTCCTTGCCAGTTCTGACTTGTGTGTGATGATTCGCAGTACAGAAAGTTATCGTGCAGTGCCCCCATGATGTTGGCCAGTGCTTAATGTTCGTGCTTCGTAGCCTGTGTCAGTTTTTGACAATCATGTATCCTGCTTGTACATTTTTGGCACCTGTGTATGGTTCAGATGCTACACAGTTGTGACTTTGTGTGCTGACATCTGTGGGTACATTCTGGCTTGCCATGAGGGGAACCCACAGTACAGCTAGGCTTTTTTGCTAAACAATTGCAGGCCCATTAGCTTATGCATTGTCCTGGGTGTGGACATGTGTGCCACTCCAGATGACAGTCAGTAGGTCATATGTGTAGCCAACTGTGTGATCAGGTGACGGATAGCCATGTGACAAATGACATTATTCAAGTTGTTACTCAGAGAAAATGTCCATTGGCACTCACTACACCTGTCAACATGTCTCAATGTTTCATATGCTTGACCTTGTTGTTTTGTTGTGAAGGACAATGATGTGCCTGCATGACAGATGTCTCCCAAGGAAGTGCACAAGACACCACCTTTACACTTTCCAGGGACACGCTGGCACATTTTAAAGTAAGGCACAGTTTGAACAAAACTTGTTTGGAGTAGGCCTGGGCTAAATTTCTGTTCCGCTCGCGCAAATTGCGATAATTTGACATTTTTGCGTTCCGCGGAGAGCGTGAAAATGTCAAAATTTCCGCATTCCGCAGCTTAGCGATAATTTGGTTCTTGCTCGCACTGTAAAATAATACATTCTTGCGCGCGCGCGATCGCCTTACCTGAATCCCCGCGTTCGCCGACAAGTTTTCCCGATCCGGTCGCGTTCTCCACAAGATGTTGGATTGTTGGTAGCCATTTGCGCTGTCTCGCGACAGTTCGCGCCCCCAGTAATGTCATTGGTCGCGCGATCACGTCTTTCTTCTCGCGACCATGCACCGCGAGAAGAGTGAAAACAAGATGGCCGCGCCCGCAAGCAACTGCATGGGTAAGTTGGCGAGCCGCGAACATGCAGAAAATACCGCGAACGGGTGGGAAAAAAACTTACGTATCTTCGCGATATTTCCACGTGTTTACGGAGATTTGTAACATTTTCGCGATAATTTGCAAAATTCATTTTCGCAAATTCCGCCCGCCCCTAGTTTGGAGTTCATACATATACATGTTCCCACAGTGTGGTAGCATTTGGGTTAGTCCTTGGTTGTTGCTGATACCAACTTACGAGTACCAAGTCATCCAGACCACCGTGGTGCCATGTATATGTACTTACTGATACGCCATTTCTGCCTAACAGTGGCTGATTTGAATGAGTCTGGCAGCTCAGACAATGACTGTGTACATGTAGTTTGGTGTGCACCTCCTTGTGTGACTTCTGCTATACAGACATGTGTGTTGTGTTCACAGAGTGCCACATTCACACATTCTAGACATGTCCATTGTGTAAAGGGTTGCGATTCTCCAGGAGTCACAATGTATTTCTTTGGGGTTTCAAAAGTACTCACAGGTCTCTGAGTGTGGGGACACCTTCTGCATTGGCATGTGGTATTTGGCCTTGGGTGCGACAATACTGTTTGGTTCACAGTGAACAAGAGGTGGCATGCCTTCATAGTCTTGCTGTGCTCAACTGATCCCAGTCACTAGCTTCTCATGATCTTGTGATTTCAAGTTATTTGCTGTTGTGTCCTAATTTTCATTGTTTCCAAGTGGCATGGTGGGTCAACCAACTGGGGAGTGCAGGGCTTACATATGTGGGGAGTATTCTAGATGTTACTCATGATGCCTTTCCTGATATGCACTGTTGCCTATTTTGTTTGGACTCATGTGTCAGATGTATACAGGTGACTGATTTTTTCCTGTCTCTTCACCTTGCCCACAGCATCATCGGAGGACACCGAGGGAGACACCGGCACGGACGTGGAGGAGGGATCGAGCAGTGGTGCCACCACTGCTGAGGAGTCGGCGGACTCAAGTGGCACCGAGGGCGAGGGGAGTGAGGCGGAGGACCTGCCCAGTACCAACACTGACTACGAGGCTGACGGGTCCGAGGCTGAACTCCCTGAGGGGGCGGAGGCTGCTCCAACAGCTGGCAGCAGCACTCCATCCGTACCCGCCCCCTCCATTCCCATCACCGCCCTCCCACTTGCTCAGGTCCCTTCTGTCCATGCTAGGCCACACCGTGTCTCCTTCGTGCCAGGCACCGCACCCCCTACCCCCTCCCCCCTGCTGCACTCACTGCCGAGTCTGTGGACATTCAGCGGCAGTTTCAATTTGGGCAGACATCGATCCTGACTGTCCTCCATGGCCACACCAGACTGCTGACCCAGATGGTGTCGTACATGGAGGACATGTCATCAGCGATGTCTGACCAACGGATGTTGCTGAGGTCCATGGACTCGTCACTAACGGCAGTAGTGAGTCACCTGCAGCGCTGCGTCCCCCCCTACCCCTGCCCCATCCACAAGTCCCACACCCATGCCTGTCCCAAGCACACCAAGACATCCACACACACGCACCCCACCAGACACAAGCAGCACACCACCACATAAGGGCAAGCGCACACCTCCTGACACGCACACTCAGGGGGAAGCAGGCACACCCACTGGGTCTGGGGCACACAGGCAGGCACGCAGCCACAGTCCTCGTCCACATGACTCACTCCCCAGTCCCTCCGATGTCACTCCCCTTGGCTCCCCTGCCCCAGATTTGGAGAAGGAGGCCTACTTTGCTGGGCTGGGCCTCAGCCCCACTAGTTCACCTGGCCGGAAACGGTCAAGGCAGACTACGGGTAGGGGAGTTAAGTCCCCCTGCCTGTCCACCACCTCCCCCAGTAGCGCTGCAACCCATCCCTCCGACCCCCCCCCCCCCTCCTTGGGGCCTGTTGTTTCTCCGGGTACAGGGGAGACGCTTGAAAAACTGGCAGAAGTGTGCAGCGCCGAGCTCACCTCCACCTTTGGCGCTGCCCCACCCCCTGTGGTGGAGTCGTCCGTCCCTGCACCCACCACACCTACCCTTCCCCCTCCTGTCCCTGCGGTGCCTGGTCCTTCCCCACATGATGCCCCCCCCCAGTCGACGACACATAGTCTTCTGATGTGCAGACAAGCTAGGGGAGACGCATGGCAATGTGTCCCCCCCCCCCCCAAGGACTGATGATATGGACTGGCCATTGGCCTTTGTGAATAGTCTCGTTTACACATTATTATTTTCATGCTGAATAAAACATTTTCTATTTTTGTTAGAAAAGTCTTGCATTTCAGGTATTGATGTTGATGCTGATGCTACAGGAGTTGGGGTTGTGGGCATGTGTTATGTTTCAGGGAAATGTTGTAGTCTGCTGCTCATGGGGTGGAAACTGGTATCTGCGTGCCATCACAAGGTCTCTGCAAAGATTCTTTGTCGTGTATGCTCTTTGTGTTTGGAGACATTGTCCCAAGGAGTGTTCCTTCCTCTGTGGCACCTGACATCTTCCCTGCAGAGAGTTGCACAATTGTTGTGTTGACCTGTGTCTACATTTCCTTTGTTGGTGATGGATCCCTTCAACTCTGGCCATGTCTGCTCAGCAATGTCTCCGGCTGCATCGTCTGTGCCATCCTTGGTACTCACTGTACTTGTGTATAGAGTATTTTGCCATGCCTTCATGGAGAAATTGTCCCTTTTCCGCACAATGCATGTGTGTAATCCCAGCCTAGCACACATATGGTACTTGTTCTGCTGGGTATTTTAACACCTGAATTGTTGGCATTGTATCTGTGGGAACTCCACCCTATTCCTTGCATGACAGACAACATCTTGGTGGCTGGCCCAGCACCTGAACATTCCTATCAGTCCTGGGATGTGCGTGACAGTGTGTGTTCTCTTTGGCTCTCTTAGTTTATTAGGCAGTGACATGACTATACAGTCTTGTGGCATGATCTCAGTGTGTGTATTGTTTTGCATCTGCCAGGGGTGGGTATGCATGTGTTATTTGCCCTCACACCCACATGTGGTGTGTCCTGCAGTGGGGGAAAGACATCCATCCTCCTGGGAGTGGGACACTGCTGTCATTGATGTGTTGTTATGGCACTATCAACATTGTCCAAAGTTAGGGATGCGTACATACACCCATGGAGTTGTGGTCATCTGATAATGATGTACACCCCCCATGTCTCTGTCCACTGCTGGGAGTCCTCTGCACCCACTCATATATGTCTGTCCACTGCTGGGAGTTCTCTGCACCCACCCCCATGTCTCTGTCCACTGCTGGTGTTGATATGCACCCACCCCCATGTCTCTGTCCACTGCTGGGAGTCCTCTGTACCCACCCCCATGTCTCTGTCCACTGCTGGGATTCCTCTGCACCCACCCCCATGTCTCTGTCCACTGCTGGGAGTCCTCTGCACCCACCCCCATGTCTCTGTCCACTGCTGGGAGTCCTCTGCACCCACCCCCATGTCTCTGTCCACTGCTGGGAGTCCTCTGCACCCCCCCCCCCATTTCTCTGTCCACTGCTGGGAGTCCTCTGCACCCACCCCGATGTCTCTGTCCACTGCTGGAGTTGATATGCACCCACCCCCATGTCTCTGTCCACTGCTGGGAGTCCTCTGCACCCACCCCCATGTCTGTGTCCACTGCTGGTATTCCTCTGCACCCACCCCCATGTCTCTGTCCACTGCTGGGAGTGATGGGCACCCACCCCTCACATGTCCCTGTCCACTGCTGGTATTCCTCTGCACCCACCCCCATGTCTGTGTCCACTGCTGGTATTCTTCTGCACCCACCCCCATGTCTCTGTCCACTGCTGGAAGTGATGGGCGCCGACCCCTCACATGTCCCTGTCCACTGCTGGTATTCCTCTGCACCCACCCCCATGTCTCTGTCCACTGCTGGGAGTGATGGGCACTCACCCCTCACATGTCCCTGTCCACTGCTGGTATTCCTCTGCACCCACCCCCATGTCTGTGTCCACTGCTGGTATTCCTCTGCACCCACCCCCATGTCCCTGTCCACTGCTGGTATTCCTCTGCACCCACCCACCCACCCACTTGCACCCTTGTTGTGGTACACTGCTGTCCTGGGCATACACCACCCCCAATTTACAGCTGATGTGCTGCACCAAGCCGTACACCTACATCCGTGGCGTGTGTACGCCTTGTATCCATCATGTAATGGGGCTGTAGGGGTACGGGTGGTACGGCCCGT
This sequence comes from Triturus cristatus, assembly GCF_964204655.1. Lineage (NCBI taxonomy): Eukaryota > Metazoa > Chordata > Amphibia > Caudata > Salamandridae > Triturus > Triturus cristatus. The sequence goes on along the minus strand of NC_140590.1, from coordinate 302,570,066 downwards.
ACCCATGCTCTGGGGGTGTGGGTACAGGCCGTACCACCATTGTGGTGGTGCCGTAGGGGTACGCGTGGTACGGCCCGTACCCATGCTCTGGGGGCATGGGTACGGGCCGTACCACCATTGTGGCAGTGACGTAGGGGTACGCGTGGTACGGCCCGTACCCATACTCTGGGGTGTGTGGGTACGGGCCGTACCACCATTGTAGCAGTGACGTAGGGGTACGCGTGGTACAGCCCGTACCCACGCCCCCAGAGCGTGGGTACGGGCCGTACCACCATTGTGGTGGTGACGTAGGGATACGCGTGGTATGGCCCGTACCCATGCTCTGGGGGCGTGGGTACGGGCCGTACCACCATTGTGGCGGTGACGTAGGGGTACGCGTGGTACGGCCCGTACCCATGCTCTGGGGGCGTGGGTACGGGCCGTACCACCATAGTGGCGGTGACGTAGGGGTACGCGTGGTATGGCCTGTACCCATGCTCTGGGGGGTGTGGGTACGGGCCGTACCACCATTGTAGCGGTGACGTAGGGGTATGCGTGGTACGGCCCGTACCCACACCCCCAGAGCGTGGGTATGGGCCGTACCACCATTGTGGCGGTGACGTAGGGGTACGCATGGTACGGCCCGTACCCATGCTCTGGGGGCGTGGGTACGGGCCGTACCACCATTGTAGTGGTGACGGATACAAGCCGACGTCCACTTCCGTTGTGGAGGTAGGTAGGGATTGGTGGACATGCCCCCCCCCCCCGTGACCAGAGCCTGGAGGTCATTTCTGTGCAGGACATATGTATATTTGTAATTGGGTGGGGGTAATGTTTCCTGCCCCAGCCCCCCCACCCCCCTTTGCCCCTGGGTGTTGTTCTGACCTTCTGCGGCGTCTGCGTCGGTTTCTGAACACAAGGTCGTAGGCTATGAGGGCCGGTATGACGTGTAGGTTGGGGTCCATCACTGTCCGTCGCGTACCGGTGCTCCTTCTTCGCGTCGTCCTCAATTCCCCAGGAGTTTTTGGCTACCGTAAAAAAATAGCGGTGCAGAGTGACGTAGGCACGGATCGTACTTGCTGGTCTGTAAAACGCTGCCTGACTCCGTCCGGACGTCGTGTACGCGCTGTCCAGATTCAGATGTGTATGTATTTTTTTGAGGGTCGGTGTTTTGTACGACTCGTACGGAAATGGTATTTCTGTGCGAATCGTACTTGCGAGTTTGTAAGGTGTTTTTCCCGGGTACGAGTCGGACGGAGAAAACGCTCCTTACGACCATTTGTACCCGGGTTTTACAGGATCGGAATCGGCACCTTAATATTTAATACAAGCATGTAAACAACTTCTCATCCATATTAAAACTGTTGGGTTCCTTGCTATCTAGTTCTAGGATGTAGTACGTTTTCAACTTCCTCAATTCCCTTTCTTTATCGCCTCCTCTTCTCTTCTTTGGCACTTGCGCTATGCAGCTGTAGGTCATTAATGATGGATCACTTGGATGATCCTTTTCAAAATTGCTTGCTACCGGGTAGCTTCAGTCTTTATTTATGATGGCCCTTCTATGCTGCAGCATTCTGTTGTGGACTGGGAGAATGGTGCTGCCCTACATACATTTTCAAGCATGGACACTTTAAAATAAACAGCACAAAACTTGTTTTACATGCTAAGCACCCTCGTATCGTGACAGTTTTATTAAAAACTGTCTTGAGAGATGACATATTTCCCCATGTTGGTAAGCCTTACATTTGAAGCATTTTCGAAATCCCTCTTTCTGTTTAAGCCATGTTTGTTGAGATACCTCTCCCACATAATCACTTTTGACTAGGTAATCTTGTAATGACTTGGATTTCCTATATGCTATTTTTGGGTTCTTTTTCATTTCCTGGATCTTCTGTTATAAAGTGCCAGTGCCTTTTTAAAATGTCTTATTTGTTTATGATTCATATTGTACATTGTTATAAATCTGTGTGTATTGCTTTTCCCCCTATTTTTCTTTTTTAGTGTCGTTTTTGCAGGTTGAAACAATACATTCTCTCTAGTCAAATTCCTAGATTTCACTGATGCTGTTTCCAAGGTGGAGATAGGATAACCTCTTTGGATGAAGTGATACTTAATTTCCTCCTCAACTTTATCATACTCTTGCAGCGTGCTACAAGTTGTCTTTGCTCTGTAAATTTCCAGATGGGGATGCTTTTTATGAGGGGTGTTGGGGGTGAGATCCCAGCGTGTAAAATCGTGCTCCCCACTGTTGGTTTCCTAAATACTGTACCCCCCAATGTATCTCCAGACACACAAACCTTAATGTTCAAGAACTCTATTGAAAGTCTACTCCTATGCCCAAGAAAGTTTAATTTTAGATCATTGGTATTTAATTCACAAATGAATTGATCAACTTTCGCCTCCATGCCCTGCCACAGCATGAAGACGTCATCAATGAATCTTGACCAAATTAAAATCTTTTCAGACCAATGTTACAGTTCTGGGCCCCAGAGCACCTGCTCCTCCCACCAGCCAAGATGTAAATTAGCATAGGTGGGGGCAAAGCAGGTGCCCATTGCAGTCCCCTGCTCTTGCTGGAACATTTCATTACCAAACAGAAAAATATTTTTGGTTAGGCACCATTCCATCATTTCCAATATCATTTGATTATGGGTTGCGAATCTCACAGGTTTCATTCCCATATATATATATATGAATGAGAATTCAGTGAACTTGAAATTCACCGTGCAGTATAATCAAGAAACTGTAGATTTTTTGGACATCAGACTAACATCAAAAGGTAACAGACTTGAGACTGATCTGTACAGCTGGAAACTCAGTGTTACACGCTGCTAGTTGCCATCCACCTAATTTTAGGTGGAGTATACCTTTTGGAGAGTTCCTCTGGGCTAAAAGAAATTGTAGCACAGAGGGAACATATAAGAAAAACAAAGATGAAATGTCCAAAAGATTTTGAGCCGGAGAGTATCCTCTTAAAATGCTGACATTGGGAGAAAAAAGTAACAAAAAACAGAGTGATGCGACGGAACAGATCAAAATGATGTTTCTTTCGAAACATGAAGGATACCATAAATTACTCCTTCACAAAAAGTTACTTATATATTGAAATAAATCATCCATTAGTCATATCATTGTTTGGACACAGTTTCGCTTGAAAAATCTCTTTTTATCAACATATCAAGACAATTTCAAATATTCATCTCATACATAATTAAATAAACAGCAGTCCATTACTCGAAAAAACATACAAAACAGAGGACATTTCATCCATTCCTTATTCCCCTACAAAGAATATAATGGATGTAACCACTATTATCATAAGCATTCCATAGTATTAGAGTCGCCCCATGGGATAGTACTAGGGGGAGGAAAAAAGGTTTTACACCCCTAACGTAATTTATTGGTACTATCTATGTCTCAATTCAACCAAAAGTTTAAATTCTTCCGGGGCTCTTAATATTGAACAGTAGTCGACGTGTTTCAGCCCAACTTGCTTGGGGGCCTCATCAGGACTAGGCTATATAAGGATATATCTCCTGGAACAACATCTATAATATAAACACAAACATTTTTTACAATATGTACACCTATCTATATATGTACATTCATTATATACAAAATCTCGACGATATGTAGAACCTCTCTGAGGGTGGCAGTATCAAGGAGTCACCAATTAACACCAATTATAAAAATAAAATAATAAATAGAAAGAAACTACCACCAAAACAGTCCTAACACCCGTGCAGTAAAATCTCATCGTTGCCAGGAAAGCTACTAAAAAACCAGAAATAAGGCCAACCAAACACAAGTGTAAAATATACAGGTACGTGAAGTCACCGTTTACAAAGCACTTTAAAATTACCAAATCCGCAGCAATTCAAGAAGTCTCATTCAAAAGCAGCCAAATATCTATGGCGAGAGGAATAATCTAAATAGAAAAACGGGGGACTAAATCAGATCTATATACCAAGACAACATAGCAAATATATATTGAAGGCACGTTACAGGAGCGAGGACCCAAACCTTACCTATTGGGCACAAGCAAACAAATCACTACGTGCAGGGCTAATGTCTCCTGTCCTCTATTACGATCTATCGGGGAAGGAAAAGTGACAGGCTATAAATATGGCACGCCAAACGAAAAAGCGGACCTATCCTGGTTCTAAAACAAGGCCTGAGACTCCGTAGCAAGCCGCACCTTGAATAATTTGCTGTCTCTCGCTGGAATTCAACTCTCCGTGCGGTTCCCGATTGGAATCCCGTGGCCGGAGGACGCGGAAGTATAAATACTAACAATAGTCAAAATAGAAAGCGGACTCGCAGGACGCCAATCCCTGTGCTAACGTGTCTCACGATAGACATAAACAAAGGGATAAGAAAACATCGAATCCTCACCCCAAAGGGAATTAAAACATAAAATAATTAACATAAGGCCAAAGCAAAACTAGAAAACTAATATAGAAATAATAAAAAAAGGAAGAAATAAAACCAATACAAATCAAAAATATTTTGGGAAAACACCCGATATATAGTGTACTGCCACCCCTTACAATATTACTGAATGACTAAGTCACAAAATACTAGCAGCTACACAAAAATCATCAATGGTGTCTCAATACAATTCCCATGCGGCATTTTACTTGTATGTAACCTACATTACGACTAAGGTGTCACAAACCCTAATACATACAAACACATGTATTCATGATACAGAAAAACAATGCAGAAAAATGATGCAACTGGAAGCAGCAAGTTATAGAAAATCAACCTGCAGTTCGATGTCTGCATACTACGACAGCCCAAACAGAAAATATTAGGGGTCCTGAATTAGTGACCACATTTCGTCTTTATCTTTGAGGCCTAGTGACGCTGTATGGTACTTTTCTATGAGTCTTGCCTCTGCTCTATTCAGTTTCATTTGCAGCGTGTCTTTATTGGAATCTTGTATAACCAACAATACAGACCAATGTAAATCATTTTCTGTGTGGCTGTGAGAGAGAAAATGTTGGACCAGGGGAGCTCCCTGCGTCCGACATTTAATCCTGGACTTGTGTTGCAAGATCCGTTTTTTAGCAGTCTGAGTCGTTTGTCCAATGTAAAACTTTTTACATAGGCAATTAACACAATATATGATATTATTTGTGTTACAATTTGAAAAAACTCTCTGTTCATGATTGAAACCATTGATTACTATGTGTTTTGAATCACTAGTCATTTTACACGCAACACAATTTTGACATCTATAATGTCCTACCACTGGTGGAAGACTTAAAAAGCCCCTGAGATCTTTTCTTGGAAGATCACTAGTTCTTGCAGCCCGCACCAAGTGGTGTCTGATGTTTCTGCCTTTCTTAAATGCAAACAATGGCTTCTGAATGTCCAGATTATCAATGAGTTTCCAATTAGATAAAATTATCTTTTTGATCTTGTTAACTTTTGGACCATATGTCAGAACACATGTGAGGGTTGAGTCATCCTCGTGTTGTTTAGGGGTAAGTAAGTCTTCGCGTGGTGTATACCATGCTCTTTTAAGCGCTGTCTTGGTCAATTTCTTAGGATAACCTCGCATGATTACCTTATTTTTTAGAATTTCAGCACAGGCAAAATAGTCCTCTTTATTCGAGCAATTCCTCCGGATACGGAGGAACTGCCCATATGGCAAATTTTCTTTCAAAGTGCGTGGATGTCCGCTGGTAAAGTGCAACAGGGTGTTCCGGTCAGTGGGTTTGGTATATAGGCTGACTTTCAATTGGCCACTCTGGTGTTGTACAAGGACATCTAGAAAATTGATCTTATCTTTGTCTTTGGAGATCGTGAATTTAAGCTCCGATGTTCTGACATTCAGCCAACTATGAAAGTCTGCTAATTCGGTCTCATTGCCACCCCAAATCATAAAAATGTCATCAATATAGCGACACCAAAAACAAACCCAAGATCTAAAAGGGTTGGTGTCGCTATAGATCCATTTTTTCTCAAATTCATCCATAACCAAATTGGCTATCTCTGGTGAGAAGCAACAGCCCATGGCCACTCCCATGATTTGGAGGTACAAAACATCTTTGAAGCTAAAAAAATTGTTTTTTAAACATAAAGTCGCAAGCGAGATTATGAAGTCAGTTGGTACTTGATGTGGCCTTTCTCTTTCCTCCAATTTGAGTTCCATAACTGCCAACGCCTCGTCTTGCGGAATATTGGTATACAATGATACAATGTCAAAGGATACCAAAAATTGACTGTCAGCATTATATGGGAGGTTCTCTATTTGTGATATGAAATCCATCGTATCTCTCACATACGATTGGGTTTCTTTGACCAACGGGGTTAGGAAGAAACCAATGTATTTAGCCAATGGCTCCAAAAGGGACCCACAGGCGGACACAATAGGTCTTCCCGGAGGACATTCAGTATTTTTATGTACTTTAGGGAGTACATAAATGTTAGGGATCTTACATATGTCTGCATTCAGGAAATCAAATTCATTTTTACATAACCACCCCTGATTCTTTTTTTTTTTATTCTTTTTTTTTATTGGTTGCAGTAAGTATACATATAAAAAATTAACATCACTTCAACATTAAATATCAGTGCAAAGATTCAAATTTCCAATTTGCCACATACAAAAATAACACCACTTCTTTATCTGCTCTGGAGATACTAAATCAAATCTAATTCCTCTCAAGACTGGCCTCTCTCCACTTTGTGATAGGAGCCCAGATGCTTTCCCCGAAATCCCGTACTTTTTTCCCTTTCTGTGCATACAAAGAAATCTCAATATTATGCATACCTAGTAGTCTAGAAAGCCACATTTGAAAGGAGGGGGGTACTGAATCTTTCCAACCTGCAGAGATTAATAACCGAAATACAGCCACGGAAATAAACACTAGGGCTGCCTCCGTTCTCCCTACTTTTAATCTGTTGTCCGTGCCTAAAACCATTAAAGTAGATGATAGATGTATTTTTTTTCCTAACAACATCTCCCAAAATTTTTCTATCTCCCTCCGTATTCCTTGCAGAGACTCGCATTCAAAAAACATATGAAGTTGGTCTGCCTCACCTAACTTACATCTGGGACACGTATCATCCTCCCTTATACCCCAAGCAAATAACTTTGCAGGTGTGTAATATAAGTTAAACAACGTTTTGTAGTGCTGTGCCCTCAAATTAGTAGAGCGAAATATTTTCTTATTTAATAGGAGGGCTAGGTCTAAATCTATGTCGGAATTTCCCAATTTTAAAGCCAGAGCTGCTTCTGTTTTTTCTAAATCATCCTGTATTTCCCCACATAGTAGATTATAAAATACCCTGATCTTCTCACTCCCTTTAACCAGCTGGTCGATAATAGGAAATTCAGCTGATATTAAGGTCCTTGGTCTTACAGCCTTCAGCCAGCTAATAGCTTTATTATACAGTAGCCAATGACTTAAAGAAATACCAAATCTAGACTGTAGCGCCTCAAATCCAAGAATCTGATCTTCCCTCATTATATCACCGAGCGTCTTAACTCCTAATTCTTCCCAAACTTGCAGATTCCTGTCTGCTACCATCTGCGGGAATAGTCTAGAATTATATAAATGTAAATATCGATGTATCTTTGGGATTCGGCAAAACTTTGAAATGGCTCTCCAAACCCCCCAAACACCTTCCAATACCTTAAATCGAGCCTTCCTGTAATATCTACGATCAATTTCCCGCATTAAAAGACCGAAAGCTTTTCTCCCAACTAATAACTCATAAATTGTGGGAAGAGTCTGACTGCCATGAAATTCCTGAGTGGATTGTGACTCTGTCCGAAAAAGAATAGACATATGAATCAATAAACAAGACCAATGATACAGCCTCAGATTCGGTAGTACCAAGCCGCCCCTATCCCTAGGGAGAGACAAAAGGTTAGTAGAGCGCCTGACTCTTCCGTACTGCCATACAAATTTTATAAAAATAGATTCCAGGCCTTTAATTATTTTTTCCTCTATAAAAAGAGGTATGGCTCGGAATAGATAAAGAACTTTGGGGAACATTGTCATTTTCAAGACGTTAACCCTTCCTATCAATGAAAGATGTAAAGCATCAATTCTTTTTAAATCTTTTTCTATAGATTGACTCAGTGGACCAAAATTCTCATCTATAATCTTGACTATTGAAGCATTAATTCTAACCCCTAAATATATAGCCGAATCTACAAATCTTTCATCTGTTTTAATAATATTTTTGGAGCATATTATTTGCGTTTTAGATTCATTTAATAAATAGCCTGAGTATTCACCAAAGTCCTTAGCCATTCGTATCAGCTCAGGGAAAGCCTGGTGCGGATCAATCGTGATCACGGCCAGGTCATCTGCATACGCGAGGATCTTGGTTTCATGCCCCTCCCGTATCACAGGTCTAATTCTTGGACAACCTAATATCCTTTGAATAAGCGGATCTATATATAGGGCAAAGAGAATTGGGGAACAGGGGCAACCTTGACGCGTTCCCCGACTTATTGCTATAGTATCAGAACTCTGACCCATAACCACGACTCGGGCGACTGGATTAACATACATTGCCGTGAGTGCACTTATAGCTTTCTCTCCAAATCCTCTTCCTGCTAAAATCCCCCAAAGAAAATTCCAGACCACCCGGTCGAAGGCCTTCTCTGCATCGAGCAGGATCATGGCCATCTCGTCTCCCACAACGGACTGAGCATCAAACAAAGTAATTGCCCTCCTGATATGATCCGTGGTACCACGCCCTGGTACAAACCCATGTTGCCACGGGGAGACCAGGCAACCTATGACCCTGCCCAACCTCTTTGCCAAAATTTTTGAATATAGTTTAGTGTCTGCATTGATTAAAGATATAGGACGATATGAGCCCGGTTTCTCCCTGGGTTTGCCCTTTTTGTGAAAAACCACTATGTTCGTTTCCCTCCATGAGTCTGGAACCACCCCTGTCGATACCACACCATTGAATAAGTCAATTAAAAGCGGGATAATCTCTGCCGCCACGCATTTATAGATCTCCAATGGAATCCCATCAGGGCCCGAAGCCTTACCGATGGGTAGTTCCTGCAGAGCTGTAACTACCTCATTCTCATTAATGTCCTGTTCCAACTCTTCTCTGGCAGCATTACCAAGCCTAGGACCGTTATCATCATACTCTTGAGCTCGTTGAACACCTTGATTTTCTTCGGTATTAAGGACTTGATAAAAGTTCTTAAAGACCTGAAGAATATCCTTAGCTTCGGTGAACTCCATCCCATTATCTTCTATTTTGATGATATTATTTCTAGCTCTTTTTTGCTTAATTTGTAATGCCAAAATTCTGCCAGCTTGCTCGCCAGTTTCATAACGTTGAAGCCTCACAGTTTGATATTCACTTACTGCCCTAAGTGTAACCAGCTTCTGCAGGTCAGCTCTTACTACTAGCAGTTTCCTTTGGCTCTCATTAGTCTCTCTGCCTTGTGTTATATCAGAGGTATGTTGTTCCTCAGCTCCTACTAATTCTCTTGTTAACCTTTCGACCTCACTCCGATCTTCTCTTCTCAATCTTGCAGCACAACTTATTAATTCACCTCTTAAGGCTGCCTTGAACGCCTCCCACACAGTATTTCGTGAGGCGCTATATCTATTAGCAGAGAAAAATTCTCCAGCCCATTTCCTTATATGATCTACAAATCTTTTATCTTGTAGTAGTTTCCTTTCGAAAGTCCACCTGGTGGGAACTCCTTCTAGTCTCTCCACTTCGTATACTAACAACAATGGGTTATGATCCGATAATAACTTTGGTAGTTTAGATATTATTACTCTATTTCTTTCTGAATCAGATACAAAAAAGTAATCCAGTTTAGTATATTTCTGATGTGGGTTTGAGAAATACGTATATCCTGGATCTTTAGGCTCCTTCATCCGCCATACATCTGATAGCCCATGTGATCTTATAAGAGATGAAACAGCCCTAAAAATTCTGGGTTTTCGTCCAGAATAAACTTTATTCGAATCCCAATCGGCTGAAATATTTAAGTCACCACAAAGAATTATAGGGGTTACCCAAGTGGCTAACTCTACTTCCAAAAAATCAAACATCTCTGGATCATCATTATTAGGCCCATACACTACACATAATGTAAAACCTTTTTCTAGCTCTACTAAAACCCATCTCCCATTACTGTCGGCTTTGGTCCGTCCCACTCCTCCCAAAGATGATCTTAACAAAACTGCTACTCCCCTATTTGTCGAGGATTGTGATGAACAGGCCCCTAATTCATAGCCATTCATATGCATAAGATTCCTTTTAGCCCATGGAAGGTGTGTTTCTTGGAGACATAACACATCCACTTTATTATGCTTCACAAAGTGAGCTAAATTTTGACGCTTCCTATAATCATTCAGTCCACCAATATTTATAGTACAAATCCTAATATTCGTCATCCTGTGAATCTATTTGAAAAACTAGGGAAACAAGCACAACCTGAAGCATTAACTGAACCCTATTAACAAAGCATTTGCACTGATAGTTAAACCTATTGTATACCAAACTGCAACTCTTTCTCCCTTTTCCTATTTCCATCCCCCCCCCCGACCACCCACCACCCCCACCAAGCCCTGACATTCTCCCACCCCCACCACCCAAACCTGACCTACCCCTAGCTGTGGAGCGCTCAGACCTAGTCTGTGCACGTGATGAGCTGCGGTGCATGCGGTGAAGGACAGAAAAATAAGTCATTACTAATTAGCCTCTAAGATCAATGACCTACAACACAAAACATATGCCGCATGTGCAGAAAAGGTAATAGACAGTATAGAACATTTAAGCCAAACTACATGACATTCCTCTTTTTTTTTTTTTTGCCAACTCCTTGACCCCACGAATAGTTAACATCTATTTCCCGGTATAGTCAATAGAGTCCAAGTACTCCTTGGCTTTGATTTCAGAGCTAAAGAATAGAGTTTTACCCTCAGATAACACCTTAAGCTGTGCCGGGTTAATCAAAAAGGCTTGTATTTTCTTATCTTGAAAAGGCTTGATCATCTCCCTTAATCTCCATCTTCGCTCAACTGTCGAGTGACAGTAATCCGGACGAACAAAAAACGAAATACCTTCGCCGGCTCTTCTCGCATCCGGTCTTGCTTTTTCGGCGATAGACTGTCTCAAGATAAAGTTTCCAAAGTACACCAGTATCGCTCTGGGTTTGTCACCCCCTCTAACATTTTTCCGTACTTTAAAGGGTGTACGATGGACACGCTGAATCTCGGTGACCCAGTTCCAACTGGAGAGTTCTGGAAAAGCCTGCTCGAAGAGCTTGATGATATAGGCCTTTATGTCGAGACCCTCCACCCCCTCCGGGACCCCCAGGACCCTCAGATTATTTTGGCGAAGCCTGTTTTCCAACTGTTCTGTTTTCCACTGGAGGTCCACCACCTGGGCACATTGAGCATTAACCTTAGACACAGAATCAGCTGCTTCAGCCTCCATTGTTACTATTCTCTCCTCCAAGTTTGAGACTCTATCCCCGGTGTTAGCACAAGCCTTAGATAATTTCCTGACAACACCCTGCATCTTCCTCATTGCTGCCTGGGCCTTGCGATTGTCCTGGCGTGTCTCCTCTCTATGTGCGATGATTTCTTTATGGATCGTTTCCAATATTGAAAGATTGGTATGATTGACGCCGGGATCTTCCTGAAGAAGAGGAAGAGTGGGAGGTTGATTAACACTGATATCACTGCGGCTCTGAGTTTTATATCTTATAGCCATAGGAGGTCTGGTTACTGTTACTGGGGCATCCGTTTCTAGATTACTATCTGAGCCGTCCTCAGACTCTGGATCAGAGCTATCTTCGCCCTCTTCTGACCAACCGGCCCCCTCCGAAGTCGAAAAGAAGCACTCACTTGGGACTTTCTCCTTTTCACCACAAGGACCTCCCATTTCAGAATCCGACTCGGTTCTAAGAAAGCCCATATCAGAGGTATCCTCTAATCGTGTAGCTCGTATTCCCCCATTGTCAGCTGTATTGTCAGCTATATTGGCTTCCAACCTCGGTTTGCTTGAATCTAACCTCATTGAGTTTTGAGGCATCTGATCCGCTTCTGCCCGAGAAACAGTTTTTGAAACCACTTTCTCTGCTATCTTAGTCTGGGGGTACAATTCAGCAGGCATGATACTGTCGTCCTCCTGGCTTATTACTGGCTCTTTGCTAGAGTCTGCTTTCGAGCCCCCCATTAGACCGCTATCCTTCGATGCGATAGTGTTAGCCTCCATCAACTCGGCTGTAAGTGCCGCGGCCTCCATTTCCCCCGCCTTCTCCTTCTCCTTACCAGCTATCAGAAAAATATCGGCAATTGAAGTGGGAGCCTGGCGAGTTTTCATCGTGCCTTTTCTTCCTCTTTCCGTTGAGAGCCCGTTTGCTTCGGCCTCGGTACCGCCTTCCTCCCGAAGCGCTTTCTTCCTTTGGGACATTATTTTCTGGCCAGCCGCGATTTTTGGAGCCATCCTGCTCTCGGCAGTCTCCTCCGCTCCGTTCCGCTCGATTCCGCTCCGTCTCCTCCGTCTCCTCCGAGTCTGGTCTGTTCCGGCTAAGCTCCACCTCCCCGTTCGTCCACGAGGCTTCCACCGAACCAACGACGCTGTGCACTCCACCTCAACCTCTGTCAGCCGGCAAAAGGTATTTCGTACTGTCGAAACTATGAATATCAGCAGCATCTTCTGTTCTCATATATCAAAGGAAATTCGCATGCCATCTCCCTTCCGTGCACACTTAAACTTCCATCGATCTAATCATCCTGCTCTCTGCCTTCACCGCGACACTGCACCGGCCGTTTAAACAGCCGCCATCTTGCTCCGTGCCTCAAAACCACCCCTGATTCAGTGCATTCGTAGTTATGTCCCAAATCTCTGCCTTTAATTTGCGTGTAGGGTTCTCATCTAGTAGTCTGTAATGTACAGGGTTTGCAAGTTGTTTAAGTATTTCCTGGTCATATTTCTCCACATCCCATAAAACAATCCCTCCCCCCTTGTCTGCCGGCTTGATGACTATTGCCGGATTCTCAGCAAGAGTCTTAAGTGCTGATGTATCTTGTTTGGTAAAGTTAGATTTATAAAAAACTTTTTTATTTTGTAAAATGTCCAGTTCTTTCAAGATTTGTTCCTCAAATAACAAAATCTCAGGAGGCATAACTGAACTTTCTGGTATGAAAGATGACTTATTCCTAAAGCCTGTGACATTTATTTGTTCGTTATATTCCCTATCATGAAAAAAAGTTTTAAGTCTAAACTTTCTGAGGAATTATAGGACTTCTGTTTTGGTGTCCACCGGATTTAATGGCACCGTGGGTACAAAGGATAAACCTTTGTGAAGTACATTCATTTCGTACTCTGATGGTATGTGGTTGGACAGGTTGTAAATGGGTATTGGTTCAGTGAGTCTTTTATGTACATCTATCGTCTGTATGTCCTCCTCCGTGTACGGAAGGGTTCGGGATCCTGGTTCTGATATGGATCCGGGTTTTGAAACTGGCCCCGTTGTATAAATTGGCCGGCTGATTGATTGTAGTTCCTCCATCCCGTCCCTCCCCCTCTGCCTCTGTATCTGCCTCTGCCAAAAAAAGGTTGGGTTCTAGGGTATTGTGGGTACGGTTGGTAATTATTATAAGACCCTTGATCTGAATCAGACGAGGTATCTGAAAAGGTGATAAATCACCTTCGGGATCTTCCTCTATATTGTAGGTTAAGCGAGCTAGGGTTATTATTTTGAAAAAAATCTTCTTTTAAATAGGGGTATGTTTCCTCTATTTTAAATTTTTTTATATCCCTTGCAACTTTTGATGTTTTTTGATTAGTGGTGAAGATCTTAAACTCAGCAATAGTTTTTTCTACTGTTTCTAACAATCCTTTCGCTTCTTTGATGGTGTAATCTCCCAAAATTTCCTCCTCGAGTGCTTTAATTTCTCTTAGTTCTTCTTCATTTAATCTAAAAGCTGTTTCAATAGATAGTGCCATCCAATCTCTGGAACATTTTGTTCCTACACCTCCAAACCTGCCTATCTGTGATGAAAATAACTGGGATATTTCTCACCTGTAGGCCTACTGGTATCGTATTATTTTTTAAATGTTCTAATAGGACTTGAGCGTGTAATTGAGTCCTGATGTTTTTCTTTTTAAGTTGTTTTAATCTCTCAATCTTATCCACATTGGTGGCTTGTGTAGCCGGTTGATCGCCACTCAATAACAAAGGGATTCGCAAAAGCGCGCTGATTTCCTCTTCTGAGTAACTAACTACTAAAGGTTCTGACATATCACAAAATAATGATAATAAAATAATAAAGACAAATGTTTCTATCAAACAACCCTGTTGTCGAAACAATGATACATACAAATTGTAGAGCTTATAATATCTGTATAAACTATTGTATTTTCTAGTCAAACCCTCACACCTGACAAAGTGTAATGTAACATAATGTATAATAAGGGGTGCACCCAATATTCCAAACGCATCTGGGTGAAGTAAATAACAAAATACAGAGTGATGCGACGGAACAGATCAAAATGATGTTTCTTTCGAAACATGAAGGATACCATAAATTACTCCTTCACACAAAGTTACTTATATATTGAAATAAATCATCCATTAGTCATATCATTGTTTGGACACAGTTTCGCTTGAAAAATCTCTTTTTATCAACATATCAAGACAATTTCAAATATTGATCTCATACATAATTAAATAAACAACAGTCCATTACTCGAAAAAACATACAAAACAGAGGACATTTAATCCATTCCTTATTCCCCTACAAAGAATATAATGGATGTAACCACTATTATCATAAGCATTCCATAGTATTAGAGTCGCCCCATGGGATAGTACTAGGGGGAGGAAAAAAGGTTTTACACCCCTAACGTAATTTATTGGTACTATCTATGTCTCAATTCAACCAAAAGTTTAAATTCTTCCGGGGCTCTTAATATTGAACAGTAGTCGACGCGTTTCAGCCCAACTTGCTTGGGGGCCTCATCAGGACTAGGGTATATAAGGATATATCTCCTGGAACAACATCTATAATATAAACACAAACATTTTTTACAATATGTACACCTATCTATATATGTACATTAATTATATACAAAATCTCGACGATATGTAGAACCTCTCTGAGGGTGGCAGTATCAAGGAGTCACCAATTAACACCAATTATAAAAATAAAATAATAAATAGAAAGAAACTACCACCAAAACAGTCCTAACACCCGTGCAGTAAAATCTCATCGTTGCCAGGAAAGCTACTAAAAAAACAGAAATAAGGCCAACCAAACACAAGTGTAAAATATACAGATACGTGAAGTCACCGTTTACAAAGCACTTTAAAATTACCAAATCCGCAGCAATTCAAGAAGTCTCATTCAAAAGCAGCCAAATATCTATGGCGAGAGGAATAATCTAAATAGAAAAACGGGGGACTAAATCAGATCTATATACCAAGACAACATAGCAAATATATATTGAAGGCACGTTACAGGAGCGAGGACCCAAACCTTACCTATTGGGCACAAGCAAACAAATCACTACGTGCAGGGCTAATGTCTCCTGTCATCGCGCAATAGTCCTTTCCTCTATTACGATCTATCGGGGAAGGAAAAGTGAAAGGCTATAAATATGGCACGCCAAACGAAAAAGCGGACCTATCCTGGTTCTAAAACAAGGCCTGAGACTCCGTAGCAAGACGCACCTTGAATAATTTGCTGTCTCTCGCTGGAATTCAACTCTCCGTGCGGTTCCCGATTGGAATCCCGTGGCCGGAGGACGCGGAAGTATAAATACTAACAATAGTCAAAATAGAAAGCGGACTCGCAGGACGCCAATCCCTGTGCTAACGTGTCTCACGATAGACATAAACAAAGGGATAAGAAAACATCGAATCCTCACCCCAAAGGGGATTAAAACATAAAATAATAATATAAGGCCAAAGCAAAACTAGAAAACTAATATAGAAATAATAAAAAAAGGAAGAAATGAAACCAATACAAATCAAAAAATTTTTGGGAAAACACCCGATATATAGTGTACTGCCACCCCTTACAATATTACTGAATGACTAAGTCACAAAATACTAGCAGCTACACAAAAATCATCAATGGTGTCTAAATACAATTCCCATGCGGCATTTTACTTGTATGTAACCTACATTACGACTAAGGTGTCACAAACCCTAATACATACAAACACATGTATTCATGATACAGAAAAACAATGCAGAAAAATGATGCAACTGGAAGCAGCAAGTTATAGAAAATCAACCTGCAGTTCGATGTCTGCATACTACGACAGCCCAAACAGAAAATATTAGGGGTCCTTAATTAGTGACCACATTTCGTCCCTATCATTGAGGCCTAGTGACGCTGTCTGGTACTTTTCTATGAGTCTTGCCTCTGCTCTATTCAGTTTCATTTGCAGCGTGTCTTTATTGGAATCTTGTATAACCAACAATACAGACCAATGTAAATCATTTTCTGTGTGGCTGTGAGAGAGAAAATGTTGGACCAGGGGAGCTCCCTGCGTACGACATTTAATCCTGGACTTGTGTTGCAAGATCTGTTTTTTAGCAGTCTGAGTCGTTTGTCCAATGTAAAACTTTTTACATGGGCAATTAACACAATATATGATATTATTTGTGTTACAATTTGAAAAAACTCTCTGTTCATGAGTGAAACCATTGATTACTATGTGTTTTGAATCACTAGTCATTTTACACGCAACACAATTTTGACATCTATAATGTCCTACCACTGGTGGAAGACTTAAAAAGCCCCTGAGATCTTTTCTTGGAAGATCACTAGTTCTTGCAGCCCGCACCAAGTGTTGTCTGATGTTTCTGCCTTTCTTAAATGCAAACAATGGCTTCTGAATGTCCAGATTATCAATGAGTTTCCAATTAGATAAAATTATCTTTTTGATCTTGTTAACTTTTGGACCATATGTCAGAACACATGTGAGGGTTGAGTTATCCTCGTGTTGTTTAGGGGTAAGTAAGTCTTCGCGTGGTGTATACCATGCTCTTTTAAGCGCTGTCTTGGTCAATTTCTTAGGATAACCTCGCATGATTAACTTATTTTTTAGAATTTCAGCACAGGCAAAATAGTCCTCTTTATTCGAGCAATTCCTCCGGATACGGAGGAACTGCCCATATGGCAAATTTTCTTTCAAAGTGCGTGGATGTCCGCTGGTAAAGTGCAACAGGGTGTTCCGGTCAGTGGGTTTGGTATATAGGCTGACTTTCAATTGGCCACTCTGGTGTTGTACAAGGACATCTAGAAAATTGATCTTATCTTTGTCTTTGGAGATCGTGAATTTAAGCTCCAATGTTCTGACATTCAGCCAATGGGAGAAAAAGAGCAGATGGAATAGAGAGGAATGAAGCTTTATATAAAGCTCCAAAAATAAAACCAACTGAATCAGATTCCACTATCAGACTGATTACAACCTATAACTCCCAGTCTAAACAGTTCAGTCAGATAATCAGGAAAAGATGGGACATCCTTCTACAGGACAAATCACTTAAAGAGAAATTGGGCCCACGCCCACAAATAACATACAGGAAAGGCCAATCCATAAAAGACAGAATAGTGAGGAGCCACATGGAACATCAGAAACTCACATGGCTAGACAGGGTGGGAGGATTCCACAGGTGTGGCAAATGCAAAGCCTGTAGTCATAGTGAAAATGTAAAGGAAGTGACATTACATAGAACCAACAGGAAATGGCTTATCTGGAAAATCATACAGTGCAGTACAGACTTTGTAGTCTATGTGATTACTTGCCCATGTGGCAAGTGGTATATAGGCTCAACCACCTTCCCAGTGAAGAAAAGAATACTTGAACATTGGCGAACAATCACTAACAAAGATTTCAGCTACAGTACTGCGAGGCACTTCTCTCAAAATCATGAGAGTGATTGGACAAAGGCGAAATACTTCGCCCTAGACACCATCCCTAAAAACCCTAGGGGTGGCAATAGGATCCTAGCCCTTTGTACATATATATATAGTACCCACTGGGGTTCTATAATACTTTCTCGGTCGAAGTTGGCTGAGCGTTAATGTGATTGCGCGTTTTATCTTGCTCAATCGAATGAGATTCTCTATTTATGAGATCGATAGTTACGATAACTTAGGTGGTCGTTTCTACCTGTATATTTTGAGACTGTGGAAATTGTGAAATTTGGGAGGTCTTTAATATGGTATTAATCTGTAATAATTGTAATTTCGCTCTGAATTCTAATACATCTGATTAGCGCTACATTCTTCATTATCATGTGACGGTATTCTTTAATCTTGTATATTTGTCGATGAATTTTTTAGAGTGTAGCTGTTATGTATTTATAGAAACTACAAGTCTTTCTTCCAATACACTGAGTTTGTAGTCACATCATGTGACACTTCACGAGCACAAACATTTAAAATGGTTGATTTATCTTGTAATGATTGTTGGTGATCAAGCCTGCAGGTCAGGCAAAACGCGTTCAACCGGCTGACTGACATTAAAAGAAATTGAGCCAGTACACAGCGTCGTCATCCCTGTTTTTTTCAAGGCATTTGCAATGTTATGCGGACTTTGCTAGGGTAGTCCGCGTTCGACGACGCACCCTCTGATCTGGTGCAGCGGCGGCAGTTACTCCAGCACGGAGGAGACAAAAAATATATATCTATATATATATACATATTTCCAATGATCGCTCCCTCCACATCGCTTCAACCACAACATCTCTTCGGCGTGGCACAAAGAACGGGCAGCACAACCAGACCCGGTGTTGCAATCCAGATTTTTATTTTATTTTTTATTTTTTCATCTTCCAAGTGTAGAAATTTCATGGTGGCGACGCATTTCAGCCGGAGCCTTCAAGTGGCCATAGAGTTGCCATGTGTACAGAGTGCTCTTAAAGAGGAACAACTCCCTCCCCTTGCCCCCTTGAAAACAATCATAACATGAAAAAAAACATTTAAAATCACAACAGCATGGCGATCACCTAGCATTCTATGCATTTTTGTCATTTGTATCAATCGGACCATTTTTGTATGTAGTACTATTCTACCACATTTCTAATCATTATCATAACATGCACAATTAATGTCTGGCTACCATCCTGCTATTCAACAAAGAATGTCATGAGAGTTTCAGGACCATTGCAATTTTAAACATGACTGTAGCTTGATTTATTGGTTAAACCCTAATTCAGATTCAACCTTTCCAACAGTGCTCAATGATATTTAAATATCGCATGTGCAGACCTGAGCTTGTTTTACAAGGATACTCCTTTGTGCTTCTTTTATGAGAGGATATGCTCATCACTTCCAAAAATAATATTTTTTTTTCGGAGTCAACGCCTGCATAATATAGTACTCAAGCAAATATTTTCTTACTCCTCATAAAGTATGTGTAACACCAGTTACACTATACGTTTTTATTAATCATACCTCATTTACACCACAGATCAATAATCTCTGCTAATTGTACATAACAAAATTAAAAGTGTACTGTATAACATTAATTCCAACTTTCTCTCATTGCTTATAGCAAAATGTGCACTCTTCCTCTATAATCATACCACAAATTGTCTGGCTTCTTCATAGATCTTATATGGAATACCTTATGTCACTATCTCATTTAACTGACCTCTCTCAATGCACAACGGGAAAGCACAATCCTCCTAGATATATAAAAAAAAAAGTGCTATGTGCACGTTAGTGCAAATCGAATCAATAAAGTGCAATGTGTAAAACAGTGCAAGGACCACCACCTCTCCAGGGCTTTCAGTTTTTTAAAAGAAGGAGGGGGGCTGTTCTCAGCCCCAGGGACCACCACCTCCCTGTGGTGGCCCATTCTGAAGAAAGGAGTGGGGCCATGCGTAGGAGCCACCGCCCTCCTGGAGCCATAGATGGTCCTGGACACCACCACCCCCCACTGCTGGCTCCTGGTATGTCCTAGGATACCCACCCCGGGACATGACTGTTTGCTGTGGCTTGGTGGGAGCTTTGGCAGCTCCCACCAAGTTGCAGCAAACACTCCGCTTTCAGCAAACGAGAGCTGTGAAAATACTCTTGCTTGATAGAAGTGGAGCTTTTGTCTGTTTCCCTGCATGCGAGCAAGTGAGCAAGGGAACAGATGAAGGATTTCTCTGCCAGACAGTGAGCTGCCTTTTAGCAACTCATTGCCTATTAGAGTAATACTGACTCCTGCAGAAGGCGAGGAGCCGACAGGGACCACAGGGGCCTTGAGCATCCTCCTGTTGTCCCATTGCAGACTGGGTGCCATGGGGGAACCCAGGAGAGATGGTCGGGGATGGAGATTAAGCGGCACTTTTACGCCACAAAAGTGGCTATAGATTTATCGCGCTATTCACAGGACTGCGCTAACAGCCGACATCGTCAGTTTACCTGCGGTAGCTGCCGATAAAAACATCGCCAAGGCTGACAGCGACAACTAACGCTAATCATATGCAGAGTAGGCATTGCCGTCCAAAAACTCGCGATAACACCACTTTGCGATATTCTCAACAACCAGCCAGATCGGCGATGCGGTCCAAAAACAGGCGATAAGGCACATTAGCAGCAGGGACTTAAGACCTGCTTTTTTCTGGTCTTAAGTAGGACGAAAACCTGCACTAGAAAGGGAGCCCAGCCCAGAGCCACATCTGAAGACCAACCGATGCCATGGAGCTACTAATCATGCAGCTTGGAGACCCAAGAGGACCACAACACCCTGCGACACCACCCCCAGGACCACCCTCACCCCCAGGAGCCCCCCCCCGGAATACAACCGAGGCAGTGCAGAACAAGACAGCAGACCTTCTGAAAACGCACCAGCCTCAGAGAATTAACGCCAGAGGATGTCATTGCCCACCACAGGCTCAAAAGGACAACCATCCTCTGCATCCTGACCCACATTGCCCACAGGCTGACGGTACCAACACAGCGGTCAACCAACATCCCTCTGCAGACAAAGCTGCTGGCTGTGCTGCACTTGTTGGCCCCTGGTACCTTCCAACCAAAATCTGCCAGAGTCAGAGGAGTCTCACAGCCAGCCCTATCAAAGTTCCTCACACCTGTCTTGGATGCCATCATCAGCTTGATACCCCAGCACCTTCACTTCCCCCACACTGCGCAGGAACAGCTGGAGACCAAGCAAGGCTTCTACGCCATAGCTGGCTTCCCACACGTGTTGGGGGCAATTGACTGCACACATGTCCTACTTGTGGCCCCTGTCGACACTGCACACAATTACCGCAACAGAAAGCACACGCATTCCATCAATGTGCAGGCAATAGTGGACCACCATGGACTGTTCAGCAATGTCTTCGCCAACTTCCCAGGCAGTGTGCATAATTCCTACATCTTCCGACAGTCCATCATCAACCAGCTCTTTCAGGATGGCGCCTATGAAAATGGACTGCTCGCTGGTAAGTACCAACGGAACACACCACACACCTCAACTCCACAATCATACAACTCACAACTGTGGGAATGCACACATAACAAAATCACATACAACATGCCAAACAACATTCCCACCTATCAGACATGACAACACAAGTAACTGTGGTAACAGGGGCCAGACATGTAGACAAACCATCCACAAAAGCAGAGCCCCTCTGCCACACAATTGCAGAATGTGGGGAGAGGTGGAAACCAAGAATGTGCAAAGGAGGCAAGTGACCCATGAATAAGAATGTACACAATTCCAAGTGTGGCGGTGATGTGCTGGAAAGTCTTGAGTATGCAGAGCACAGACATATCCATGTGGACATATATACTGCTGGTGTTTGTAGTGTTATGGACAGTGGACGCAACCATGTTACCTCAGGCAGTGGGGAAGACCTTGGACATGTAGCTATGTGGCCCCCCTGTAAGCGTAGTGGGCTGGGCCGGCGTATGCCAGTCCAGAGTAGAAGTGTGAATAAATAGCCCGAGCTTTGGGCGTGGTTCACTTCTGGGATGGCCACCAAAGTAACTACTGTGTGTGTCTCTGTGTCTGCCATATCCTGACCATAGGCCTACACACACATGGCCGACTACCTTCAACGGACAAATCTACACCGGTGACGAGGTGGCTACGTCACACCCACCCAGCGCACATCTCGTCATCGCCTGCAGGGGCGTGTCTGCCAGGGCGGCACCCCTCACCCTGCCATGATGCCGCCGCCGTGACCGCTGGTGCCTGCACAATCCTGTGCGCCTGCTGCACCCCAGCCCACTGGTCCCCAGACCTGTGCTTCACCCAGCTGTGATTGCCCGCCCCTGCGCACCCAGACCTCACTCCTCACCTGCCGCCACCGGCGTGTCTTCAAGAGGGCCCACCACATGCCGGTGCAATCTTGAAGCCCGAGGCCCGCAAGCTTGGCAGCCTCCTCAGCCGATCACTGGCTTCCGCGCAACAGGCCCCCAGCGCGCCCAGCAGCACCGCAGTGCGGATTTCTCTGTGTGCTAACTACTCTTTTCGGCCTACACTGCGGTCCAGCAGGTCTCACACAAATCAAATCCGGACCTCAAGGCCTACTGCATCATCGCAGGCTGCACACCCGCCCTGCTCTTCAGGTGGGCCTACCTCAGTGCACCGCAAGTCATCGCCACGTGGCGGTAGGCCCGTGCCGGACGCAATGCCTCAGGTGTCACTACCTCTGTGCACCACAAGTCACCATCCAGCCTCCAGGCCACTGCATCATCACAGGCTGCACATCCGCTCAGCTCTTCAGGTGGGCCTACCTCAGTGCACCGCAAGTCATCGTCCCGTGGGGCTACCCCACAAGTCCACCTCCAGCAGCCAACAGCATGTCCTCGGTAACGACACTGGAGCCCTTCACAGTCATGGAGCCACCTCTGTCCCAGGCAGGCTGCTGGAAAGCCTGGGTGGAACGTCTGGAGACGTACTCCGAAGCGCACGGCATCCCAGCGCCGCGGCAGCGGCCCACACGTAGGCATGTGAGGAGTGTGAAGAAATGGCCCGGGGCTCAGAGCGGGGTTCAGTTCTGGGCTCAGGGTGTGGTTCAGTTTCGGGCTCGCCACAAAAGTAACTATGGCGTGTGTCTCTGTTGTAGTGTCGGCGCCACCCGGCCCTTAATCGACAATGTTGCAATGTAGAATGCACCCGGAGGGCAGGCTCGCCCGCATGGATAAATAAAAGAGCGCAAGACCGCTCGGGGTCTTGGCTCATACATGCCAACTGTTGTGTGTGTATCTTCATTGCCGCAGCATAAGCCAAAGGCCTAGCCTGAATCACAGCGTGAGTTCAGCCAGGCCTGAACTCTACATCTGTGTCTGCCCTATCCGCACCACAGGCCTACACACACATGGCCGCCCACCTTCAACAGCCCACATTACAGTGTTGTTGTCAGGCTTGCAGGAGCACACAAGTAAATGGGCTCGGGGGGAGGGAGGAGCAGCTGTGAGGCTACATAATACACATCGATCCCGCACATTTGCCAGAAGCAATACATGGCAAATATGAATCCCAAAGTCGCACAAATCACTAGCCACAAAACTTGTAAGTCTGCCAACACAGCATACAGAACCACCAATTTACACTAATCTCTCTTACCTCTCACAGAGGTGATCAAGGATATACACTCTGCCTGTGGATGATGACACCCCTCCGAGCCCCGAACACCCCGGCCCAGAGACAGTACAATGTGGCCCACAAACGCACCAGGGGCATTGCTGAGCGAACATTTGGCGCGTTAAAGTCACGTTTCAGGTTCCTGGACATCACAGGTGGAAGACTCCTGTACAGCCCAGAAATAGTGTGCAAGATGATCATTGCATGTTGTGTATTACACAACATATGTGTACGCACCAATGCCCCATGGATCCAAGTGCCAGATGCACCGGACGATGATGAGGAAGATGAGGCAGGTGGACCACACCCCACTGCCGCTGCAGCAGGAATAGCCCAAAGGAACACAATCATTAACAATTTATTCGCATTGTGACTGTCCTTAGCAATCATGGAACAGTACAAAATGACCACATGACCAGCATGTGCAAATAAATTCATTGCAACACACATTCCCTGTGTGCATGTCAGTCCTCTGCATTAACTCATCACTCTGACAAGTTTAAGTGCAACATTAAG
The DNA here is from genome assembly GCF_964204655.1 of Triturus cristatus. Lineage (NCBI taxonomy): Eukaryota > Metazoa > Chordata > Amphibia > Caudata > Salamandridae > Triturus > Triturus cristatus. The sequence continues at coordinate 302,545,997 of NC_140590.1, read as the reverse complement.
TGCTAACAATCGCACGAATAGCAAAAAGATGGTGGGTATGTCGCCTCTGTACAGAGAGGCTGTTTAAGGTGTCACGTATTCGAAATGCCATTTCAGGGTGTCAAATGTAGTACATAATCCCACTAATCAGTGTATCACATGTGTACAAAAACATGACATGAAGGCTGTCATTGGTGTTCAAAAAACAGACGACAAGGTGTCATTTGGGGGTCAAATATGACATTTTGGGTGTCATTTGGGGTCAGATATGAAATTTCGGGTGTCATTTGGGGTCAAATATGAACCACCCTGATGCAGAGATGCACCCTGTGACTCAAGTCCCACAACATGAGCAACATGGACGTAAGGGGATGACGTCAGGGGTTGTTTGTGCACATGGATGTGTCAGAGTGTGACCTGCTTCTTTACGGATGTGGTCCACACTCAGTCACCTCAGTGTTGTGGTGTGCACCATGTCATGATAGTTGGACTGAAGCCATGCCAATCGTCATGCAGTGTCACTTGCATTGTCAGTGTGGCTCATGGACCCGCAGCTTTGCTGGGTTCACAACATGTGCAAGGGTTTGTTGTGAGATTAGTGATGTGTGGGGAGGGCCCCCTCTTGGCACATTGGTGACGGGCCCTACTTGCTGTTTCTATGTGTGTTGCAGTATGCCAAAGAGATCAGGGACATGATCCAGAGTCATTGTGGGTGTGCACTGTGCTATACTTAATTGTGCATGTGTGCCATTGTGCCCATCTCCCCGTCCCCCAGTCCCTGGTCGTTACTCACCCTGTTGCTGTTGGGTAAGGTTAGGTTGAGCAGTGTCCGGTCCCCCAACTCCTGCCACCGTCTCCCCACTGATGACTGTGGACACCATTTCCTCCATCTCATCCAGCTCCTGCCATGGCGCTGGACTCCCAACTCCAGTCTGCACTGCTGCTTTCCAGTTGTTAGCAAGTTTCAGCTTGGTTTTGCACTTCACATCATTCCAGCACTTCTTGGCACTTCACTCCGACTGCATTCTCCTTGGCCCAGATGGACTGCCATATTGCATTTTTAGTTGCCATAGACACAGTGGAGGTGATGAGCAGTTGTGGGTGGTGTTCTATGTCCTCCGTAATCAGGATCTTGTTTTCTCAGGTTCCTCTTCTTCTTCTCCTTGCCCTTCTCCTTCCAAGAGGTCCCTGGCTGGTCCTCCGGGGGGTTTGTGGGGTTCTGGTTGGCCTCTGTAGTTGCTCCAGCTTCCTCCATGGTGCATCTCAGTTGTTTGGGTTTTGTTTTTATTTTATTTATTTTTTGCAGCTTTTATGGTGATTTTTCCCACCTGACGTGGGAATAGCAAGCATGACGCTGCTTATCACTGATATTTTTATCGCTGTTGGGCCAATCGCCACTTTTTTCACGTTCGGGTTTCCTTTTTTATCGGCGTCCCACAAATTTTAACGCGGTCATTTGACGCATTATCGGGAAACTATCGCCTGTTGCCAGCGTGTTGAGAAAACGCAGTTAACACGGCGTTAGTTTCCAGCAACAGATGGTGTTATGTAAAATTGCGTTAACCTAGGTTGGCGATAATTATCGCCCGTTCTTGAGAATATCCCCCTCAGTGTCAAAGGTTAGTGTTTACAGTTAGGAAATAAAATATAAAACACCTTACAAATTCACTTGAGAAAACAAAGATTACAGTTACATTATAGTTAGGAAATAGAATTGAAAAAAATAGAAATTCACTGAAAAAAACAAACGTTACAGGGACATTATAGTTTAGAAATAGAATTTTTAAAACATTTAGAAATTCACTGAATAACGAAAGGTTACAGGGACGTTATAGTTAGGCTGAGATTGCACTGGTACAAAATCTGTGAATTTCAGCTTTTATACTTACCTGAGGTAACTATAACTTACGACCCCACAATGCACTGCTTAGGACCACACATATTACATCACTAAAGACATAGTCAGTGACATCACTGATGGCATCTCAAATTACATCACTGATGACATCATCCAGTGATTGTGAGTGTTTTCTAAACTTTTTTGTATGTTAAACATATATACTAAGGTGCCATAAAAGTTACATTAGTATACTTTGTTTACTACTGAGTGATTCCTTTTTTCAACATAGTTTTTGTGAGTGAACCAATCACACTGAAATAAACAGCTTGTGATACATGATGGTGACAGGTAAGGTGTCTACCTATCCTGATGGCTGAGATAATCAAATGTGTCTTTACAGGGGTTTCACAATACCTGTGCAATCAGTTGCAGACACTTGGTTTTAGCAATATATGTATATCAACACAAGAGGGACGAAGAGCAAAATATTTAAAGTGGTCCTACACCCATGCTCCATCCTAAAATCATGTTACAAACATATAAGGGGGTAGAGTTCCTTGTAAGTGGGAGAGTCCATAGACAGGTGGAATAACAGAACCGACCATGGGTATCTCAGGGGATCTGCAGGGTCAGCTCTAAATGCCCTCAGATACCCATTAGAGTGTCATGCTTCATCAAAGGGTGCTCCTCGGCAAGCTGGCACTGGAATGCCTGAGGGGCCTGGGGGTTCTTTTTCGGAGATCTTATGATCTGTCATCGCTGTTAGATGAGTGCATGAAAGGGACTCATGTGAAAGATAGGGTGGTGATAAGGGTGTGTATAAAATAATCTAAGGTAACCAAGGGAGAGTTTTATTGGGTATAGGTACCACGACTAACTAAAAACAGAGGAGCTATACTCTAGTAGCAATGTACCATGATAGCTACCAATTAAAGTGAGAATGTGTTTTTCATGCCTTAGATTACCGGGGGGGTCAAATGGCATTTCATCAGGACAGAAAATGAAATAATCCTACCCTATAATGATCAGAAAGACACCCTCTGAATAAAGGGTGGCCACTTGTGAAGTACAATACTGCACCTGATTCGATGCAGGGAGCAGATTCCACCGGAAGATTTAGAAGGAAGTGCCCCTTAGGTTAGACAGAGGGTCCAGGCGTATGTTCTCCCTAGACCCACCCTCCTCTGTCTTAGCCATATATGGTCATTAACTTATGAAATTAGCAAGAGAAGCATAGCAACAGCCTGTCACATATACCTGTGACTGGGCCATTTCTCAAGGCGTTGCAGTTACAGTTTAAGTGCAGACAGTTAAAGTTCACTTAGAGGCCAACAGCTGTACACCTTCTGCAGGCCTGCTTCTTTTAAGTGTTGCAAAATGGAACCTAAAATAAAAATGGATTCCACATTCTCTCCTCTGACACTCAATATTGCCATTTACTCAAGTTCAATGGCCATTGTTTTCCTTGTTTCCTGCTTAATGGGAAGCTCTGTGCTGCCTGGGCCTACACATTTTATTTAGAAGGCATTGTGGTACAACGGTCATTATTATGCAAAGAAATACTAAGAAGCCAAGTCCTATACATCTTTCTTTTAATTTCCATGTTCCTCATTTGCCCATTCAGGCAACCATGGAGTTCCATTATCTTCCTTTCTGTATATTTTTTTCTTCCTCACTCATCTGATGGATCTTATTTATTGTCTATTTAATTTTGGCACTGTTGTCCAGTACGTAGGCACAACACTTTTGGCCCACTACCTGACACTTTCTGCCTTCCTTAGCACGCAAAATATCGAATGACATTGTGGAGCTTATTTACAAGCCGAAATCGCCACCACAATGTCACTTTTCACAATGTTGTGGTGGCGATAGGGGCTTCACCGTATTTACAAGGCAGTGTTAAGCCACTCAAAGTGACTTAATGCTGCCTTGGAAATAAGGCACCCTTTCACGCTATACTTGGCATGAAAGGGGAGGGCAATGGGTGTTGCTGTGGGTGTTCCACCGCAACACCCATAGATTTGGACTCTGCCCCATATTTACAACGGTGGTGTAAATATGTGGCAGCACCTAAATTAAGACCAGGGAAAACCTGGTCTCACCAGGTACAATGAGGAGAAGTGTTTAATTTCTCCTCATTTTTGCTGTTTCCATGTGTGCTGTGTTGTGAAGCACACATGGAAACAGCAAAACACCTTTGATTGTTTATGTGCAGGAAGGTGTCCCTTCCTACACTTAAAAAATCTTCCCCTGTAATGCAGAAACCCTTGCTCTATGGTGCAAGAGTGCCTGTGTTGGCACCAGCACAGGGGGAAATGTAGGGCTGCACCATTTTGTTGTACATATAGTGCTGCCCTGCATTTCGAAAGAGGCAGAGCGCTGCCTTAAGCCAAGAACGCTAATGCTGCGCTCCGTCACTGCTATTGTACAAATGAAACGTGGTTCGTTTAAGAATGTCTCGGACGTGATAGACGTGCCGCACAACCGTCTATCCGCAATATAGGTCCCTATATTGCAGATAGACGGTTGTGCGGCACGTGTATGGAGCAAGCAACATTGCATTATCGATACAGAGAGAAAGCTGAAACCTTTGGACATAGAGCGAAGCCCATATTTTGAATATTCATTGGCCGCACGGAGACATTCTTAAACGAACCACGTTTCATTTGACTATTTCTCCATTATTTTGGAAATTTAATATTATCTTGGCCATCTTTGTTGGACAATCACAATGGAATGAAACGATATACAGTTCTTTACCTGCGTTGCTGTTAAGATTGGCCTGGAGCCATACTTATCATTAACAACAGAGACAGCACGTTGATAAGCCCTGAAGAAGTCCCAAGAGGGATGAAACGCGTTGGCAAAGCAATTGTATAGTGGTTTTAATAAAAAGAGGATAAGTGATTCACAATAAAGGACGAGCTAAAAAAACTACAATCAAGACTTACGTCATTGATAGATATGTATGCTGTGGGAAGCTGAATGAATGTGTTACCATGTTACGTTTCTACTGTAATACGTTGCACTATGCTAGTTACAGAATAGAATTACATTTGTCGGGTGCAGGGTCAGTTTGTAGATAGTATAGACAAACGCAGCGGATTGAGAAAAAGTGGTCCGGTCTTGATTCACGACCCACTGAGGTGGAACAGAGGGTTAATGATGCAGAGGATGTCGTTGCGAAAATGTTTGACCAAGGAAGTGACACAGCTCTAAAGACTGGCTGAAGATTATGAAAATTGTAATTGTTGGAATAATTTGTGCATTTATGGTATTCTGGAAGGGTCGGAAGGTCAGGATATGATTAAATTTCTGAAGTTGCACATTCCAAAATGTGTTGGTATGAAATCTTCGGTTGATTTGAATATCCATTGGGCCCACCGGATTGCTCCTTCCCCTTCTGCATCATCGACTAGATCTAGAGGGATTATTGCTCTGTTTCTACAGTATTCTGACCTCATGGAAGTCCTCACTACAGCCAAACAATGCAAGCAGATGCTCTGGGTGAGTCATAAAGTATATTTTAGTCAGGATGTTTCCAAGGCCACTGCCACAAGGCTCAAAGAATTTTTGGACTTGAGACTGGCATTAAGATCCTTGAATGCTCGGTATGGGCTCATTCACCCTTGCTTTTTTAAGGTCACCTATAAGGACAAGACGAACACCTTTGAGGATCCAAAGGAACTCAAGTTGTTCATCCACGAGCATAAAGGAGAAGAATGGAACTTGATAAAACTTGATTTGTTTTGTCACATTCTTATGCTTCTTATTGATTTCAATGTTCCTTTTCAGGTTCTACTTTTCCTGGGTCCATTGAAGTTGTTATAGTGTCCGTTGATATCCATCTGTTCTCAGTCTACGCATTGTGTAATTGTCGTATCAAGATTTTCCTGTATGGTAAGTTTGTTTAATGTTTTTTTTTCCATCTAATTGGGCGTAGCTATTCTATGTTACATGTTTCCTATTTTATGGCTGCCCGACTCTATTTGTTTTGTACTTATTCTGTTCCTTGGCTCCCTCATGGGCTGGTCATTTTTGTCTTGTTCCCCCGCTTCATTCTATTAACCTTCTGTTTCTCCTTTACCAAGATGATTATGACTAAAGTCCTTCGACTTTCCGTCATCTTTTCGTTTTTCTTCACATTTGGGAGTAGGCTGTGATTCAAGCTTCATTTACCGTACAAGCCATACCTCCGAACGCCGAACCGACTCGCCCGGAAGCAGTATCCACAGCAGTTTCCGGCCGGACAAGTACGATGCGCAAATCATACGCGCCGGATGGGTTGCTACATATAGCACGTCACAGCATCCGGAAAAGAAGCATATCAGGTACGATTCGCGCCAGAACACTATCCACGGTTGCGAGACGGACCAGCTAGCAACGGGTACGAGACGGAGCAACAAGCAGCGTGTACGAGATGAACACATAATGAATCCCATCATGCAGGTCATACCAGTACTGTACATCTATGACCGGATCAGGAACAGACACGGACGGTGCAGACGGTAAGTCAGACACCCACCACACAAACAAACGACACGTACCCGCAAAATGTCACACACACCCAGGGGATCCTTATCCTGTCCACTAGGAACAGGCCACCATAGGGTTTGCATGGCCATCACCACTACCACCCCCACCCATAGGGGACCTGTTGCCCATCACTCCTGCCACCCCCACCCATAGGGCTTATGTTGCCCATCACTCCTGCCACCCCCACCCATAGGGGACCTGTTGCCCATCACTCCTGCCACCCCCACTCATAGGGCTTATGTTGCTCATCACTACTGCCACCCCCACCCATAGGGGACCTGTTGCTCTTCACTACTGCCACCCCCACCCATAGGGCTTATGTTGCCCATCACTCCTGCCACCCCCATTCATAGGGGTTCATGTTGCCCATCACTACTGCTTCCCCCACCCATAGGGCTTATATTGCCCATCACTACTGCCACCCCCACCTATAGGGGTTAATGTTGCCCATCGCTACTGCCACCCATAGGGCTTATGTTGCCCATCACTCCTGCCATCCCCACTCATAGGGCTTATGTTGCCCATCACTACTGCCACCCCCACCTGAGGTTCTGTAGCGATCCGAACCCGTGTATTCGGTATCGTAGTACTGGCACGATTTTGGTACCAATGAACCGTAAATGATCCATTATAATGCATGACAGTGTTTTCGCTGCGCTACGAGCATGAATTCACTGAGAAATAGAGCATTCTGTTGAAAAATCATGGCATCCATTTTAGATACGGCACCCATTTTGTTTCTTGCCCTCACATAGTCAATGGACGAGCGATGACCCCGGCAGAATCACCTTGTTAAGGACACGTAAGCTCGAGCCCGAGAAAGCTGACGCTGCGTGACTAGGCAGAATCAAGCTGCCTCCCCTGCCTGAGGCCAATCCTGCTATACTGGTTCTCGTGTCCATTGT
>NC_140590.1:302287880-302538537 GCF_964204655.1 Triturus cristatus | reverse complement strand
CCTGATTGAGAGGCCGAAGACGGTAGCCATGCCCGTTTATGATCCATAAACACCTCTTATCCTACTTTTCTATCCCTTACACCTGGCTCTGCTCCTCTCCTTCTGGGCTTTTACAATGGGGAGGATACGATTTTTATGATGGGGAGGATCGGTCAAAGAATGGAAAACTGACAAAAGACTTGATCAAATACCGAAAACCTACGACTAATTATTGTTTGGTGTATGTTTATTGTCTGTTTGGGATACCGGGTTGGGCATGAAAGATATTCGTATAATGTTGCCTAAAGACATATTTTGTGTATTTAAGGAGCAACCCACTTTTTTGCAATTTGAACAGTCTCGTAGATTCTGCCTTTGTGTGGTTCCTATGACTTCTGTGTCCCTGCAGTAAATAAATCTTGGTCTCTGACACCACCATCGAGAAGCCCGCGTCTCTGTTTATTTGTGCACCAAGACAGGAAGGAACTCAGGGGTCTTTGGGTGTTGTTTCCCTGACACCTCTGGAAAAGTCCAGAACCTCAATTTGGCGCCCAACGTGGGGCGACGTCATCCGGTACCGGTCCAAAGCCTGAAGATTTCGAGGAGCTTCGTGTGAAGATTCCGGAGGGAGGTACCCCGCTTCATCGATCCCTGTATGTCGTAAAAGTGGCCCGACGATCTCTTCCACGAGGGTTCCCGTTCCTAGACGGCTACAGAGGACCGCTGCCCTGACTGTCGCCCTGTCTTGGACCCGAGGTGCAGACCTTAGTACGGCGAGACGTAGACGGGTTCTCCTTGGTGACGTCTTCCACATTTCAGTTAAGTATTAAGTGGGTTGCGCTCAGTTTGGTTGTTCTTTGTTGCTCTTGTTTTGCTCTCTGGATACGTTTGTTTTTGAATTCGTAGATTATCATTGGTTGCTCTTGTTAAGATAATCTTTGTTTTGGTATTGGTTCATTTGGTAGGCCTAAGTTCTTTGCGCATCTTGGTTGGAATCTGTCCTTAGTTTGTAATGACTAACAATAGTAATTGTTTCCTGTCCTGGTTAAGTTGCAACGGGGACTCCCGGTTGGAGGATCCGTGTTCGGTTCCTCCGATTGGAACTCCTACATATGAGCTCTATTGTAAACACGGTGTAGGTCCTATCACTTATAATGAAGTATGGGTCCGTTACACCAGGAAAGATGGTGTCCTTAGTTGGCCACCGCATGGTAGCTTTGAAATTGAAATTCTAGACAATCTAGAAATGAAGTTGTTTAAAAAGAAAGCCCGGCCGGCAATGTTTGATTCTTTTCGCGTGTGGCGTAAAGAAGCCAAACAGAGAGAAATTAGGAAGACGAAGAAGGAACAGAAAGTGAAAGGGTTGACATTAATGGAGTCTGCTAGGCAGTTGCATGTCAACGAGACTGAGAAAGCAATAGAGATGGCGAATAGAAAACATAATTTGGCGATTGATAAATGCTACCCTATCTTGCCATCTTGTCCTGCTAAGCCGATAGAGGACCCTGAAAAGGATCCTCTGTTGTCTTATCTGTTGAGATCACCTCCACCGTATGCACAGGGTATTACAGCACCACAGTTACTACCTGTTGTGCAGCCAGCTGCTGGTCAGCCTGGAAAAGGTGCTCCACTTCCTTTGATTCAAGCTCCTGTCCTTCCTGTGATTAATGTTCCCTCGGCACCCCCTCTTCCTGGGTCGCCTATTTCGCCTTTGCCTGTCGTTTCACAAACTGTTTTACCTGCCACTCCCACCCCTACCATTTCACCTGCTCCAGCTTCCCTGTTCCCGAACTCTGTAAACATTCTGACTCCGCTTTCTGTTCGTCTGAAAATAACCGACTCTGTAACTAATATCTTAACTCCTCTCTACAGGTCTTTAATTGGGACCCCCGTTTCTGACTCTACACAGAGACGTAGCCAGTTTCCTGGTCCCCAGGAACGAGAATTATTAGATTCGACAGCTCTTAGGTGGATGTCGAAAGCTGCGAAGTATGATGCACGAAGAGTGTCAGATACATTTATGCAATGGAATGAACCTACTCAACGTTATGTCTTTGACGTGATGTGTTCTCTTGTGCGTGAGGAATGGGACGATGATGACTTAGATTCCGTCCCCTCTGATTTGATAAATATTCAGCAAAGATTCGCCGCAGGAACGGTGATAGGTTCAGAAGCAAGGGAAGCGATAGAACTGATTTTAGCTTATAGGGATGATTCTCCTCTTCGAGCACCAAGGGACTCTGATGGTTCACCGATTACTAGGAAAAGACGAGGTCAATATCCGATGAGGGAAGTTACACCCATATGGCGCGATGCAGTTCAAGCTGATGCGGCTAATAATATTGCAGCTGCTCCGGCACATTTCCATAGAGTGTGGATACACATCCCTTGGAAGCGGGCCGAAGTATTAGCAGTAAAACAAGCGTTGCCGGACCCGCGTAAGAATCCTGCTGGTTATTATAAAGAGTTAACGCAGACAGTCCAAGCGTGTGTCATGAATTTAGCAGACATCGAAATGCTATTTGGCAATGTAGTGCCACAACCTATATGGGCCAAGATCCGGCAAGAGAACCACCCAGTCGCCTTAGGAGGTGATTGGCCAGCTATTATAGCGGCAGACGCGCAACAAGTTGGTGGTGCTAAACCTGAGCCTCTGATTGCTGCTTTACCTGGCAGAATAATTAATCTGATGAAAACACTGATGCCAGCGTTACGGGTCAATTGGGATAAACTATCAGCATGCAAGCAGAAGAAAGACGAAAGCGTCTCTGACTTCTTCACTAGATTTGAAGAGACCTTCGTAAACCACAGTGGGCAAGATATGAGTACTGAGGGAGGTCAGAGGTTGTTTGACGACAAGTTTGTGTTTAATTTACTGCCTGAGCTTAGTAACAAGTTAAAGGATTCTGAGAGTGCATGGGCAGTGTCGACGACAGCACAGATACTTGCAACTGCTCAGTATTACGAGAATAGAGAGAAAGAAGAGAAGGAAAAGTCAGAAAAGAAGACAAAAGATTTGAAAACTAAAGTTCTTTTGCAACAGGCGTATCCGCCTCGCTCGAATCAGTCAGATTCACAGCAGCGACCCCAGTTTCAGCAACAGCCACAATTCCAGCAAGGGATGTCCCAAAGATTTAATTATGGTTTTCCCCGACAAAAGTTAGCATGGAATCAGTGTGCCTATTGTAAAAAGGAGGGCTATTATAAGAACGAGTGTCCAGTATTGCACACACAAACCAGTGGTGTCCCAGCTCAGAGAGGTAGTGGTGGGTTTATGCAAGCTCCTAGAGGTAGAGGACGTGGTACAATGACTCCACAGGCTGATCGCCCATCAAATTATTTCGATCAGCGAAATGTACAATCTACGCAACTAGGTAGATCTTCACAGTATCATGTTGAGGATTACTTTGAAAATAATGAAGAGATTCAGAAAAGCGAGTACTAGGACAGCCACAGGCAAAGAGAGGGAGTAGTATCAGTTCCAGTTGATCAGAGTGGACCTTATGTCGCAGTAGTTACATCAGGCGTGGTCGAACCGTTTCTGTTGGATACTGGTGCGGCAAAAAGTTCAATTATGCATGCGAAACTCCCTGGCGCACCTTTGTCTGGCTTAACGAACACTTCAGTAGGTTTCTCAGGCGCCCCTGTTCACAATCCTGTTTCTAGTCCTTTGTCAATTTCCGTTGGGCCATGCGAACTAGAAGCACCCCTTATTCTAACAACCGGTTGTAATGAGAATCTGCTTGGTTTAGATCTGTTGAAACGCCTGCATGCGACACTGTACTGTTCTCCTTCGGGAGTACAGCTCACATTGGGTAAGAGAGTCATTTCTCCAATGTACATGTCGATGGATAAGCTCCCACCGGAGCTGCGTTCTCTCCCTGATACTCTTTGGGCGACTGGTCCTAATGATGTAGGTCTTTTGGAAATTCCCCCTTATGTGGTAAGTCTGAAAGCGAATGTTAGATTCCCACGAATCCCACAGTATCGGATTTCGAATGAAGGTGAACGTGCACTTTTGCTGATCGTGAAAGACTTAATACAAAAAGATGTGATAGAGGAAACTAGAGGAAATGTCTGCAATAGTCCTGTTCTGCCAATTTTGAAACGCACTGACCCTTCCAAACCTCCAATCTACAGATTTGTGATTGACCTCAGAGAGGTTAACAAAATAGTGATTCCACAGTTTCCTGTGGTACCAGATATCACTGCATTATTGACGTTGATTCCTGCCTCAGCCTCATGGTTTACAGTGATAGACTTGAAGAATGCCTTTTTCAGCATCCCGATAGCCGAGGAAAGTAGAGACATTTTTGGTTTCTCTTTAGGTGGTCGCAGTTTCAGGTTCAAGCGCGCTCCACAAGGTTATTGTGAGAGCCCTTCAATTTACAGCCAAGCATTAAAAGGTCAATTAGATGCTCTTGTACTTCCTCCTGGTGTTGCTCTGATCCAATACGTAGATGATCTTTTACTGGCTGCTGATGACAAGGAAACTTGCAAAACAGCTACAATTTCTTTATTACGCCATTTGTCAGACTTACATCACAAGGTTTCACCTTCTAAACTGCAATATTGTTGCCAAGAAGTGACCTACTTAGGTCATCTTTTGTCAAAGGAGGGAAGAAGGTTGACCCCAGAGAGAATCAAAGCAATTTCGCAGATGACTGTACCAAGCACACAGAGAGAAGTGCGTGCGTTTTTGGGTATTACGTCATACTGCAGGCAATGGATCCCAAATTTTTCTCTCATGGCAAAACCATTGGTAGCCCTGACTGGAAAAGGTGTTCCGAGCCCCTTGCCATGGTCTGATGAATGTCAACAGAGCTTCTCTGACTTACGTGATGCGCTGTGTTCAGCTCCTGTGTTGGGTACTCCTGACTACAGTAAGCCGTTTACTTTATATGTCCATGAAAGAGAAGGTTGTGCGTTGAGTGTTTTAACGCAACAATTTGGTGACAAACAGCGACCTTGTGCATATTTCTCATCCACATTAGACCCGGTAGCCAGAGCATTGCCAAGTTGTTTGAGAGCTACAGCAGCAGCTGCAGTGTCTATTCGACAGTCTGCTGGACTAGTCATGAACAACATGTTAGTAGTCATGGTTCCACATGCTGTGGATACACTCATGAATCGAACGAAAACTCAGCACCTCACCAGTGCTAGACTATCAGGCTATGAGCTGACGCTTTTGGCAAGTCACATTCAGATCAAGCGATGCAACATATTGAATCCAGCAACGCTGTTGCCGACTACTCAAGTGTCGAGTGATTCAGAGCCCCATGATTGTTGTTTTAGAACTGAGGAAGAGACAAAAGGTAGGATTGATTTAAAAGATACTCCGTTACTAGATCCAGATGGCACTTTGTACGTCGATGGGTCATGTTTTAAACTACAGAATGGTGATGTGACGGCCGCGTATGCAGTTACGACTTTGAGTACGATTGTTGAGACCGCAAGAGTAAGTCAGAATTCTGCCCAAGCTGCAGAATTAATTGCATTAACAAGAGCGTGTGTTTTAGCTGAGGGAAAGAGAGTGAATGTGTTTACTGATAGCCAATACGCTTTCGGCGTAGCACATAGTTTTGGACGTCTGTGGAAAGAAAGAGGTTTTCTCACGTCCCATGGGACTAAGATCCAACATGGACAGTTAGTCAACGACCTGTTGGAATCTCTGACCCTACCGAACGAAGTTGCGATTGTGAAATGCAGTGCACATCGAAAGATTACGGATGATGTTGGCCGTGGGAACGCGTTTGCTGATGAGGTCGCCAAAGAGACGGCCAAGAACATGATGAGTCGAATGTACGTTGCAACGTCTGCAAGATGGATTGCTGAATCAGGAATGTGTGAAAATACGATTGAAAGTGTGAAGGCAATCCAGAATGAAGCAACTAAAAATGAGAAGAATGAATGGAAGGAGAAAACGGGTAAAATGGATTCAAGTGGATGTTGGATTGATTTGTCTGAGCAGCAGCGTTGGATGTTACCTGATGCGTATGTACTTGCGGTAGTCACGATGGCGCATGGAGCGGCGCACATTAGTTCGAAAGGGATCTGTAAAATGTTAGCTCCAGTATGGAAGAACGATGGAATTACTAAGTGTGCGGAAAGAGTGGTGAAAAATTGCATGATATGCCTGATGCATAATCCTGGCAAGGGAACCCCAACCCCAACTGGTCATTTTGCTCCCCCTTCTTGTCCCTTTGAAGTAATTCAGTTGGATTTTATCCACATGGACAGGTGTAATAATCTCAAATATGTCCTAGTGGTAGTCTGTGCTTTTTCAAGATGGATTGAGGCATATCCGTTAAAGGATAACACTGCTATGTCTACTGCCAAAATCCTCCTCAAAGAGTACTTCCCCAGGTATGGTATGCCACGGATTGTTTGGTCGGACAATGGAAGTGAGTTTGTAGGGAAAGTTATGAAGAGTGTGTGTGCGGGTCTGGGAATCACCCAGAAATTCCACAGTGCGAATCACCCACAGTCAGCAGGTTTGGTTGAAGGGTACAATGGTACCTTAAAGCTGAAACTTGCTAAAATTCAAGCTTCCACTGGTCTATCTTGGCCAGACGCACTGCCTTTAGCTTTACTGTCCACCAGAGCGACTGTACACTCTCGAGTAGGGCTTAGCCCATATGAGATTGTGTTTGGTCGTCCTGCTAATGTTTGGGGAGTCCCTAGGCCAAAGGAATTCAAACAGATCGAATATCCAATGTTGATTGATTACCTTTTTGACCTGACTGCTAAATTGAGCCTTATTCATCAACAGGTACTTGAATCCTTGCCTAAACTGCCAGAGAGTCCAGGCCACACATTGAAACCCGGTGATCAAGTTGTGGTGCGGAATTTTGAACGAACCCGGAACCTCCAGCCAAGATTCGTGGGCCAGTTTCAAGTGCTCCTGGCCAAAAGAACTGCTGTACGCCTAGCTGGAAGGAAGAATTGGGTGCACGCCAGCCATACAAAGCGTGTCCCTCTCCCACTCCCCTACGACAACTGGGTTAGACAGGGATTTGGTGTATCCGAGACAAAACCTGTTCCTAGGCTCATCCCCTTCAGTGATGCAGAGTACATAACGGACAAACGAACTGAAACGCAGAACTCTGATACCCCACCGGGAACTGTTCCTTCGAACCCTGAACAGAGTGTTGTACAAGGTGAACATTTGTCACCTGTGGATTCGAACATTACTGAACCTGTAGATCAATTGTTTCAAGATCAGACGAGACCAGAAAAATTTAGATACAATCTACGTTCTCATTTTGGAAAACAATAGCATTGCATAATTACCTTTCTATTTTAAAAAAACTCTTCCACATTTCCATTCAGTCAGGAAGTTTGCTCTATAATTTTTGTTTTTTTTGTTTTCTTTGTGTTGTTCTCTCACCTTGCCATCTGGGTACCGTAGGGTCGTAACGTGTGCCTTGTTCTAACTTGCAGGGAACCAGACACAAGGTCGGTTTCTTCTGTTTATTTTGGGAACCCCCAGGGTAGACAGAGGCAATTTTTAACAGGTACAAACCATCCGTTGCGAACGGTTGTAGAAGAGGGAGCTTCCTGAACTGCGACGGGCTAACGTCATAAATGCTCGCAAGACAAAACTGTATGAAATATTGTATAGCAAATGTTTCCTAATGCAATGTGCTCTGACATTTCTGGTTGTTTTAATAACTCTGGTAGGCGGAATTATTTTTGGTATTCAATTGATCTTCGCACCTGTTACATCTACAGTATCTCCCCATGTTTCTGTTTCTCCGACTGTTGTTTCTTTTCATTCTTTCCATCCTTTTCCTGCACATGAGCAAGCTCGACGCTCTGAGTTTATAAATAACACTTTCATTCAGCTCTTGCACCAACACCAACTAGTGGTAAACACAACGAACTGCTGGGTGTGTGGCTTGATACCACATACCATGGATAAGGGTATCCCTTATCTGGTTCTGCCCTTTAGTTATAATGGATCATTCTGGGCATTTCAGACCATGTTCGTCTATGCTCTAGAGACCTATCCCCCGCGACCTCCACGTTCCACTAGGTATAACTCCGCTAATAGAGCCTTGGTAAAAGGAATTACTGACATGGTTAGAGACGTCAATAACACTCCGTTTATTCCCAAGGATGAATTGCGAGTTTACATGGGTTGGAATGTTACGGAATATGGCATTACTTTGGGTGAGAACAAATGTAAAAGCTCGACTCCGATCTGGGTCGTACCCCACCAAGGTCAGGTCTGTTTGCAAGGAAATGGGAGGAATCCGAAAGCTCGACTAGGGAAGAGTGACTGTACCGAAACATACGTTTTCCCGTCACAGTCTTCTCCTGCATTCTTAGCTGCTAAGGGTACCTATTTTGTTTGCAAAGACAGAGCATATACATGGCTGCCTGCTGACTTCTCAGGCTCATGTTATATCGCTCAACTGTTGCCTCCGACATACACTGCTGCACCGGATTATCACAAAACTAGAGTTGTGAGAGGTGTTTTCAATAAGGAAGACACTGCTGGCCAAGAAGCAGGAGACTTCTTCAAAGGTTTCCTTCCGTTCTGGGGGCCTATGGCCAACAGTAGAAACTTACGTCAACTAACACGGGTAGTTGAATCCACTGTTACCGAAACTGCGGGTGCCCTTAGTAACCTGACAGCTGAGCTTCAAGCGGATCGCCTCATGACGTTACAGAATCGTATGGTCCTTGATGTATTACTTGCAGATCGAGGTGGGGTATGTAAGATGATCCAATCGAGTTGCTGTGTTTTTATCCCAGATAATGCGCCAACGGTATATAAGGCCATTTCTAAGTTACACAAAATCTCTGACTCTATTCATGTAGAGGAAGGTGACTGGTCACTAATGGGATGGTTCTGGAATCTGTTATCTGCATGGGGATGGAAGGTTCTAATAGTCACTGGTGTTGCGTTGGTATTTTTATTCTCGTGCTGTCTCATTGTTCAGTGTGGTCCTGCCTTATGTGGCCTTTGTGCTTCAACATGCGTAAGAGGACCACCTGTTTTTGGAGATACGCCACGAGATAGAATAATGCTCCAGCAACATATCAGTGACCTGATGAACATAGAGATGGACTCTGACATAGAGTAAGTTATTGCCTATGTAAGGGCAAAAGGACGGTCTGAGGTTCTGTAGCGATCCGAACCCGTGTATTCGGTATCGTAGTACTGACACGATTTTGGTACCAATGAACCGTAAATGATCCATTATAATGCATGACAGTGTTTTCGCTGCGCTACGAGCATGAATTCACTGAGAAATAGGGCATTCTGTTGAAAAATCATGGCATCCATTTTAGATATGGCACCCATTTTGTTTCTTGCCCTCACATAGTCAATGGACGAGCGATGACCCCGGCAGAATCACCTTGTTAAGGACACGTAAGCTCGAGCCCGAGAAAGCTGACGCTGCGTGACTAGGCAGAATCAAGCTGCCTCCCCTGCCTGAGGCCAATCCTGCTATACTGGTTCTCGTGTCCATTGTCCTGATTGAGAGGCCGAAGACGGTAGCCATGCCCGTTTATGATCCATAAACACCTCTTATCCTACTTTTCTATCCCTTACACCTGGCTCTGCTCCTCTCCTTCTGGGCTTTTACAATGGGGAGGATACGATTTTTATGATGGGGAGGATCGGTCAAAGAATGGAAAACTGACAAAAGACTTGATCGAATACCGAAAACCTACGACTAATTATTGTTTGGTGTATGTTTATTGTCTGTTTGGGATACCGGGTTGGGCATGAAAGATATTCGTATAATGTTGCCTAAAGACATATTTTGTGTATTTAAGGAGCAACCCACTTTTTTGCAATTTGAACAGTCTCGTAGATTCTGCCTTTGTGTGGTTCCTATGACTTCTGTGTCCCTGCAGTAAATAAATCTTGGTCTCTGACGCCACCATCGAGAAGCCCGCGTCTCTGTTTATTTGTGCACCAAGACAGGAAGGAACTCAGGGGTCTTTGGGTGTTGTTTCCCTGACACCTCTGGACTCTTAAAAGTCCAGAACCTCACACCCATAGGGGACCTGTTGCCCATCACTCCTGCCACCCCTGCTCATAGGGCTTATGTTGCCCATCACTACTGCCACCCCCACCCATAGGGCTTATGTTGTCCAGCACTCCTGCCACCCCCACTCATAGGGGACCTGTTGCCCATCACTCCTGCCACCCCCACTCATAGGGCTTATGTTGCCCAGCACTCCTGCCACTCCCACTCATAGGGGACCTGTTGGCCATCAATCCTGCCACCCCCACCCATAGGGGACCTGATGCCCAGCACTACTGCCACCCCCACCCATAGCGACTATGTTGCCCAGCACTCCTGCCACCCCCACTCACAGGGGACCTGTTGCCCATCACTCCTGCCACCTGCACCCATAGGGGACCTGTTGCCCATCACTCCTGCCACCCCCACCCATAGGGCCTATGTTGTCCAGCACTCCTGCCACCCCCACTCATAGGGGACCTGTTGTCCATCACTCCTGCCACCCACACCCAAAGGGACTATGTTGTCCAGCACTCCTGCCACCCCCATTCATAGGGGACCTGTTGCCCATCACTCCTGCCACCCCCACTCATAGGGCTTATGTTGCCCAGCACTCCTGCCACTCCCACTCATAGGGGACCTGTTGGCCATCAATCCTGCCACCCCCACCCATAGGGGACCTGTTGCCCAGCACTACTGCCACCTCCACCCATAGGGACTATGTTGCCCAGCACTCCTGCCACCCCCACTCACAGGGGACCTGTTGCCCATCACTCCTGCCACCCCCACCCATAGGGGACCTGTTGCCCATCACTCCTGCCACCCCCACCCATAGGGACTATGTTGTCCAGCACTCCTGCCACCCCCACTCATAGGGGACCTGTTGCCCATCACTCCCACCACCCCCACCCATAGGGGACCTGTTGACCATCACTCTTGCCACCCCCACTCATAGAGCTTACGTTGACCAGCACCCCTGCCACCCCCACTCATAGGGGACCTGTTGCCCATCACTCCTGCCACCCCCACCCATAGGGCTTATGTTGCCCATCACTACTGCCACCCCCACCCATAGGGACTATGTTGCCCAGCACTCCTGTCACCCCCACTCATAGGGGACCTGTTGCCCATCACTCCTGCCACCCCCACCCATAGGGGACCTGTTGCCCATCATTCATACCACCCCCAATAGAGACTATGTTGCCCATCACTCCTGCCAACCCCACCCATAGGGGACCTGTTGCCCAGCACTACTGCCACCCCCACCCTTAGGGTACCTGTTGCCCAGCACTACTACCACCCCCACCCATATGGGACCTGTTGCCCATCACTCCTGCCACCCCCACTCATAGGGGACCTGTTTCCCATCACTCCTGCCACCCCCACTCATAGGGGACCTGTTGCCCATCACTACTGCCACCCCCACCCATAGGGCTTATGTTGCCCATCACTACTGCCACCCCCACCCATAGGGCTTATGTTGCCCATCACTCCTGCCACCCCCACTCATAGGGGACCTGTTGCCCATCACTCCTGCCACCCTCACTCATAGGGGACCTGTTGCCCATCACTACTACCACCCCCACCCATAGGGCTTATGTTGCCCATCACTACTAAACCCCCCACCCATAGGGCTTATGTTGCCCAGCACCCCTGCCATCCCCACTCATAGGGGACCTGTTGCCCATCACTCCTGCCACCCCCACTCATAGGGGACCTGTTGCCCATCACTACTGCCACCCCCACCCATAGGGACTATGTTGCCCAGCACTCCTGCCACTCCCACTCATAGGGACTATGTTGCCCATCACTCCTGCCACCCCCACCCATAGGGACTATGTTGCCCAGCACTCCTGCCACCCCCACCCATAGGATGGGTGATGCGCCACACATCCATCATACACCAACATTAGGTATGTCAGCAAAATACATCCCCCCTAACATCATGACAACAGTGTATAGTCTGTGACAAGTGCCCACAACAGTGATTATGACTTCGAACATACAATGTAACTAGTGTGGCCTACACAAGGCAAGCATCCCAATAGCACTGTGCCAATGTAAAACTAACACCCCCTCACTGTGTAGAACAAAAGTTAAGTGTGTGGTTCCAAACTGCAGCAAATGTTGAGCATTGAGGTGATGGGGTCTAAAACCCCCCTCATCACAGTGACCAAAAGGTAAGTGTCATCATGGTCAAAGCTGCAAATGCCAAACAGCATGTATGATTCCTGCTCCCAACACATGAAACACTTTTGTGGCAAAGAAGTGGTTGTGTCCCATACCCACAGAGATGTAGTGAGGCTAACAGTGCTGTGAAAACCTAACATACTCTCGGCCATGTGCAGACAAGCACCACCCATGGGGGCTGACATTGCATACAGTGTACAAAGACACAAAAGTTGAAGTGACCGTCACCAAACCATGCACACATCTCGAAAATAGACACACAAATCAAAACATCCTGTGTAGACTGTAGGTGTCAGGTCACAAACTCCCATTCCATGGCAGCAATAGGACCTAACAACCAGGATGAATGTGCAGAATGATATGATATGACTGACGGGGACAGCAGGCAAAATCACAAAAACAACATCCAGACAATGGCCCACAACAGCAATACCAATGCACTGGTGCAGATGCACAAACACAAACAGGCAAACTCACACTGCACATTTGACACAACATGTGTGTGTGTGTCTCAGTATCCACAGGCAACTACACAACACATGAGGGGGGCTGAACTACAGTGAGACAGATGTGGACACAGTGCCATACAAAAGTAACCCATCCTTGGGTCTCCCTTAGTGGGCAATCAGGCATTGTGAGATGAGCGGGAGCACAACAGACACATGTGACACTGGAATGAACTGCAACTAACACAGCAAGAGACTGACACACAACAGCACTACCCCCAGGGACCAGACATTGGGGTGACACAAGCATGCATGATATGTCCACTGTGATGACAAAGGTAGATGTCGTACAAACTGTGAAACCCAGACATGCGTCCTGTGCCACAAATGTACATCACACCTAAACAAACACAAATCACTCAGCATGGCCCGTCATCCATGGACAAATGGGAGCTAGGGGCCCATCCATGCAAACATTCACACCTGTCCACCCTTAACACCACACACCCTGAACTACACCAATGTGCAACTGTGAAGCCCACATGGACAGGTGACATTGCACATGCACCCATGACAAACACAGTAATGTTGGAGGAACTAAGGTGCACAGACTCATCACACAAGGACAGTCTACAACCCTGGTGAATGACACACATACTGCACAGTATGCGGTACATGGCCATCACGTCAAAGCCCCCATAACCTTCGGAATCCCTGCCACAGTCCCAGGACAATGCAGAAGCCAAAGAAAACCACAAGGCACACATGCTGACACCTGCCAACATTGCAGCCCTGAACCGGATGAGTGGGAGCAGTCACACACACATACACATGTCTCAATCACTGAAAGGTACCACCTAGGGACAACTACATGATATTGCGAACAAAGGAGTGCCTTGGGGACCCCTGACTGTGTCCCATCTGCGTCTGACCACACCATCACCACTCAGAACTGACAAATCCCAATGATGAAACACCAATTAACAGTAGTTTGTCATGCACCCACACATCTGGTAGCACAGGGCAAAAATGTGGGATGAACACAGTACAACTCAGCAAGCATCAACAACAGGAACATATCAAGGGAACACTGCCTGTGTATGAAAAGGGATGTGGACAAACACACACATGCTCACACACCATGGGCCCATGCAATGTCACGGAACAACACACTTACTTGAGGGCACTCAACTCCTGTAGAAGCTCAGCTGTGCCAAACATAGTCCCAGCAGGTCTCAGTCATGTCAGCAGAACACTTAGTCAGTCAGCCATCAGTTACCACACAATGAAGGCGCTGGTCACAACAGCCTGGGTACGGGAGTGTCCCTTAAGTCATCTGCACATACTCAATACATATGTCCAGCAAGTTGCACAGAGGACCCAGTTGCTCCTACACCAATGATGCCCAAACTTGCATGTCCAGTGGAGATGCACCCACAGTCAAGGAAATAGACAAATTGGACAATGGGAAGCACATCATATGTGCATGTGTGCAAGCCACAGATGTGACCATGCAAATGAAATGTTGACAGAGATGTGCACAAATTGTTAAACATGACACACACAGTAAGTTGCAAAGGATGACATGGATACCGACCAGAATAGGATACATATCTCATGGACCACATGGAGTACCTCACATCAACACCTCAGTATTCAACATTAGAAATCCAGCATTAGAACTAAAAGGTCATGGTAAACATCATCAACATAATGTACAGCTAAATCAAATACACATGAATAAATACAATTGCTTTATTCAGCCAAATTTCAATGCAAATGTCCTTTCAAAACAAACGCCAATGGCCAGTCCATATCCAAATGTCAACAATGTGATTTGAGTGACAAGTGTCACACGTTGCTTGCCTGCACTGTTGAGGACAGGGTACATCCACTCGGAGGGGCATACATGGGGGCAGGCCAGGCACCGCAGGGACAGGATCAGGGCTCAGCAGAAGGAGGCAGTGAAGGGGTGGTGGATGCAGGAGAATCACTGGCAACTGCAGTGGAGGTGTCTGACATAGTGGGTGCAGTAACAAATGTGGGGCACAAGTCAGATGGGGTGGTTGCCGGCACAACTGCAGTGGGCAGGTCAGATGGAGTGGACTGGGTCCCCACTGCAGTGCCCAAGACAGACGGGGTGGTCGTGGACTCCACTGCAGTGCCCAACTCCATGGGAACGGAATGGGGTTCAGGTGAGTTCGGAGGGACAGAGGGGGGGCCACGGTCCCCACATCAGTGGCACAAACAGTCAGACCGGGGGTGGTGGGGGTGGAAGAGCAAGTGGTAGGAGGGGAGGGCCTGAGCATTTTGGGGATGGTGTATCTGTGGGTGGGGGAACCTGGGGTAGGGTGTGGCGGGGGAACCTCTGGAGTAGTGGCCTGGGTGATAGAGGACGGAGACATTGTCGTGGAGCTGCAGGGCGGGGGTGGGATCTTGCTCTTCCGGCTCCGGGGGGACTTGCGGGTGGGGGCCTCAGTCTGACTGCGCCTGGAGGAGGGTGTCCGGGTGTGAGGGGACCTCCTCTTCCCCTTGTAAGCTGGGTCTGCTGGGTCAGTGGGGAAGAGGCCAAGGTCACAGAGGAAGAGCTTCTTGGGAGATGGGGTTGCAGGTGAGGCAAGGGAAGGGGTCTTGGAGGGAGAGGTATCGGAGGACTGCGGAGTGGTTATGGATGACTGTGTGTGTGTGTTTGCAAACCATCCCCTGTGAGTGTGGTATCAGTCCCCTGAGGTTGCTTGTGTGCACGTCTAGACCTTGGTTTGGGTGTTTGTGTGCTGCCCGTGTCTGTGGGTTTGGGTGAATGTGCTGGTGTGTGTGCTTGGGACATGTAGGGTGCTAGGAATCGTGGGTGGAGCAGGAGTATGAGGGCTGCGGGACTGTTTGAGGAGGGACACTGCTGCCATCAGGGAGGAGGCCACGGACTAATTGGTCCTCTGTAGGGCAGACATGCCCGATCAAATGCCCTCCATGAACGACACCAGTTGCATCAACAGACTGGTGTGTGCATGGAGGACACTCAGCATTGATGTCTGCCCTACATGGATCTGTCGAAGCAAGTCCACAGACTCCACACTCAGGGCAGCAGGGGACACAGGGGCAGGGGGTGCGGTGCCTGGCACAAAGGAGACATGCTCCCGAACACGTGAGCCTCCATGGACCTCTGGGATGGGAGCCGATGGGAGGGTGGTGATGGTGGTGGTGGTGGTGGGGACAGCCTCACTAGCAGGGTTCTGACACCCGCCTCCACAAGGGAGTCATCCTCCGAGCTGCTGGGGCCCTCAGCTGGGGTGGATGGTGCTGAGGACTCCTCGGTGTGGCTCCACTCGCCCTCCATGCCACTGGGTCCCTCCAACTCCTCGCCTTCTTTCCCAGTCAGGCTCTGTGGCTCCTCCTGGTCCATTCAGCTGTCCCCTCCTGTGGCCGTGGATGTATCTGGATAGAATTAGGAAAAAAAGAACAACATCAGTCCCCTGCACTGACAGCACACACCACAGTGAGTACAACACATCACAGGGCAAGCCCTGGCATCATCAGCTGAACACTGCTCAAAGTGCTCACACTGTTTAGAATAAGCCAATTGTCAGTCTCACCATCAGCCATGGCACTCATATCCCTCCTGGACTTGCACCCATATGTCTGTTGCATGTTGGATGCTAATACCCCAATGTGCAGACATGCACCACCTACACATTTGTTGGACATGCAAGTGAACATGTAGGAGTATGTCACTATACACATCACATCTCTTGCCACTGACTCAGTACAGGTGTCAGGATGAAGGGATGGCCAGAGTCTCATTTCACATGTTTGTGATGCATACCAGCAACACACACTATGATGTTCTCATGTCCTGATAGTCAATGCCACAATGGGGTGCATGGAGCACATTTGACCCCAATGCAGGATCACTCATAGCAAGCTAAATGCCATGGCACTGGCATGCCTGGAAAGTCAGTCATCACTGTCTCCTGTCACAGGGGCAGGGCATCCAGACAACAACAGTATGCACTGTGTCACAATCATAGGTCATGGGTAAAGCAAACTCTGAAGCTGACAAGTGCACTTGTCCATCCCCTGCAAACAACATATCCCAGACCCAGATGACCCCACATCATACAAAACAGACATATGAGTCTCTGCGAACACGACTCCCTGTACATGAGCATATCACAGTCTGCTGTGCATGAAACACAGCTGCCTGAAGTTCACAGTTGCAAACACCATTGTGCACTGTCAAGTGATCAGACACCTATATGTCACACAGGTCTTGTCTCTTATGGTCACATCTCAGATGTCCTGCTGACCCTCAAACTCATGAACACCCCAGTTGTCCAGAAAAGGAAGCCACACCACAATCACACAGAGGCAGACACCTGAAGGCACATGTCACTAAGCACAACCGGTAAATTGATACACAGGAGTGGGATTACAGACTGTTTCTAAATGCCCTTGAGTAGGCATGACTGCCCAGGTCTACGTGAAACAGTGTATAGCTCTGGACAGTAGTCAGGTGACTAAGCAAGTGTGACACACTTGATATACATACTCCTGAGGCCCACAATTTGGAGTCCCCTGCTGCATGGGTGTGTTTGAAATACCCCAGGCACATCTGGCGAGACAGAAAAGCAATGGGAACACATATCAAGGGCACACACAGATCACATGTAAGATCTCAGGCATTGTGTAAACAATTGACCCACCCATGAAACACACAACAGAGTCACGGCAACAGATGCTGTCCGGAACCTGAAGCATAGCTGATTGCAGGGACACAGAGCCCTAGTGCATCACACAATTGAGATACATGAGTCCTGGACTACAAGACCTACGTAATGTGGAAGTGTGACCAGGCCAAAAGACTGCAAATAGCATGTCAGACATAGTACACAGATTAGGCATGGACTTACCCCCTCCTTGCTGCTGTCTGGCCTTCAGCTGCCCATCCAGGTCCGGGAAGACCACCGCCAGAATCCTGAACATGTGGGGGGTCAGAGTCCGGTGTCCGCCCCTCCTGCGAGGAGGCGACAGCTTCACACGGACCCATGAGATCCTCCGGGTCCAGACCCGAAGGTCCTGCCACCTCTTCTGGCAGTTGCGGATCCTGCGCTTGTAGAACCCCACTGATCGAACTGCCCGGGCAATGGTCAGCCATATCTCCTGCTTCTGGTGGGCATCAACCTGTGAGGATGACAAAGTTAAAAGTCCAATAACACACATGTCTCATATTTGTGCTGCACGCAGTTGAATATACATGTCGTCACCACAAACGAAAATTAGGTAGTGCTCCCATGGAAATGGACAAATGCCCTGCATGTCTGACATGTTAACATTGCCTGGGAAGTTTAAGCTTGCACAAATGCACTTTAGCTGCAGAACACCTGTTCATTACATGTACCTACACACTTTGGGGGATGAAAGTACTCAGTGAGTACGCTTGCCACTGGTGTACACACTGCTAGTACTGCTAGTCAGACAACATGCACAATAAGGAAGGCAGATGACTGCACACTCACCTGCTACCCTGCTTTCCCATACAGCTTGCTGTACTGTGGAAGGAGCCCGTCCAGCAGGGCCTGGTTCTCCTCCTCAGTGAAGGCTGGGGCCCTCTCCAGAGTACGTGCCATAGCAGTAGCCAGAGGATGCAGAGACAGCAGCAGAGGAAGCAGAGATGTGGTCCTGTAGCATGTAGTTCAGGCAAGTGAGCTCCCTGGGGGCCAGTCAGCCTTATATATGTGTTGCAGAGGCAGAATCTGTGCCATGTGTCCCAAGTGATAGGTCCAACACGGTTGCATTCTATGAATCTGGCCAATCCATTGAATTGTACGACTCATACACATCTTCCGCACCGTTCAAATCTTCACCTTCATAAAACCCTAGTAATTGCAACATTGTTGTAGGCATCCAACTGAATTTCCAGCGCACAACTCATACAACTTTTGAATCTGCATCCGTCTCCATGACAGTCCAAGGCCAATGGGTGCGCACGGCTCGGTCAACTGACTGTACAACGCGTAGTTTGAAAATACACACTCACCCGTCTCCATACGATTCAATGGCCAAGGCGTGCGCAGGTCTCGGTCCATGCCTGCACAACGCGTATGCATGATTGCCACCCACGTTGGTTCGCATTGCAGTCAATGGCTAAGCATACGCACGGCTCGGTCCTGAACTGTGCAATGCGTACGCATGATAGTCACCCGCATCGGTTCGTATTGCTGTCAATGGCTAAGCGTACACACGGCTCGGTCCTTAACTGTGCAATGCATACGCATGATAGTCAACCGCGTCAGTTCGCATTGCAGTCAATGGCTCAGCGTACGCACGGCTCGGTCCTGAGTTGTACAATGCATACGCATGATAGTCACCCGCATCGGTTCGCATTGCTGTCAATGGCTAAGTGTACGCACAGCTCGGTCCTATAGAACTCACCAGCGTCGGTTGACATTGGTGTGACTTTTTGACAGCACACACAATTACTTGCCAGGGACTCAGGTGCACACCTACCACACTACAGAATGTGCCACACTGTGTCCCACGGCATGTAAGGCTGCATTACCTGTGTGTTTTGGGGGGGCAACATTTGGTTTGTTGTGTGGCACTTTTGTGCAACCACTCCCAGGCTGTGCACGTGTTCATGGGGACAGAATCCTTTGTATGTTGTGCACATTACCACTGTGATGTGCAACTGTACAGTTATGGTCATGAGTCATGGACACAGTTGCATGTTGGATAGGTTTAGGACATGTCACATACACCCTGAGTCCTGGGTGTGATGGTATGTACGTCACAGTGAGACCTATAGCCCCAATTCTGATGTACACCCACAGTCTGTGTGCATGTTGTGTCTCAGATGTGGATGATCAAATGTGCCCAATGGGGAACAGTATCAACATCCATGTGGTTTGTGCATCAACATTGATGGTGTGTGTGTGTCTACGAGATGTCCATGTAGGGCCTGCAGAGACAACAGTGGCAACTACCTGTGGGGCTCATGGTTGATTTGTGGCGTGTACTTGATACACAATGTCATGCCAGTGTCCATGTGGCAATACAGGGACCCTGGGTATCTGCATGTCAAAGAGATGTGATGCCTGGAAGACATCAGGCCTCACTTGTAACTGTGGTGTGAGTTTGTAACGTGACAGCAGTACATAGGTACTGTGACAAAGCCCAGTGATTGGCCATTGCACTACATGGAACTTATGTAGACATGTGGACTTGAGGTGATGTGCATGTAGGCACTTCTTTGCTACTGGTACCTTCCAGTACACTGTGGCTACTGCTGGTGGTATGTCACAAACTATGTTCAGTCGCGTGCTACGCGATGTCTTGGAGGGGATGTTGCATTTCCTTGACCTGTACATCAAGTTTCCTAGCCAGGTCAACTCACTGAAATAAAGGATGCTTTTTATACACTGGGGAGGATGCCGAACGTCATCGGATCTATTGATGGTACACATGTGGCTCTGGTACCACCACGGACACATGAGCAGGCATACCGGAAGAGGAAACATTTCCACTCCATCAATGCTCTGGTGGTATGTCTTGCAGACATGTGTATCACACGTGTGTGCACGTTTCCCCGGTTTTGCACACGATGCCTACATCATGAGGAGTAGTCGCATTGCAACGCTGATGTCACAGATGCCAGATCAGCGTGCCTGGCTTTTCGGTGTGTACTGTCTGTTTACCATTGTGTGTGTTTGGCAATGTTGTATTCCACCCTCTTTCAAAACTCAGCTAATTGTTCAATTGTTTGTATGTAGGTATAACTGGATACCCTAACATGCCGTGGTTGCTGACACCCCTCAGGAACCCTGTGACACCAGCCGAGATGCGCTACAATGAGGCAGATGGTCGGACCACGAGGGTGATTGAGCGGACATTTGGTCTCCTGAAAAGCTGCTTCCGCTGCCTGGACAAGACCGGAGGGGCCCTCCCATATGACCCTGCAAAGGTGTGCAAAATTATCCTTGTATGCTGCATGCTACACAACATGGCAGTGCGGAAGAAGTTACCTCTCATCCAGGATGACGATGACCTACCTCCGCCACCTGTGGAGGATCCAGGCCTGGGCCACAATGCCAGTGATGATGATGATGAGGGTGACGTCCGCACACAGCTCATCAACAACTTCTTCACCTGAATGTGAGTTTACAGGGTTGTTATGTCAATGTATTGAGTTAGCCTGAAATGTGTTGGGGCTGCTCTGTTGCTGTTTGAGTGTGTCTGTGTGCCACTTGACTGGATGTGTGCAGTGATGTGTCCTTTCAGGTGGTCTGTACTCTACAATAGTGTTGAACTGCTAACTTGTTTCTGTGTAGGTTGATTTTGACATGTTTTGTGCATGTGTATTGCATTTATCTCCTGTTCTGCTGTGCTTTTGACTGTGTCTTGTGTCTGTCCTTCCCAGGGTACTTTGCCTGTTGTTTGGTCAACACTGACCCCCAACACCCAGAATCCAACACCAGTGTGGAAGTTGTCTATTCCCATCAAGTGATGTACCACACACCCCTGGACTTTAATTCTCCGACACTTTGTGACCGTGTGTCCACTGTAACGTAGAATTACCTTGCAACTAATGTGGAATAAACATGTTGCTGATGTGTAATGAACCTGTGCTACACTTTGGTATGTGCGTTGTCTGTCTTCCCACATCTGACTGACATTTGCTTACCTCACCTGTGGGATTGTTACCACTGACTGTAGATAGGTGTAGTATCTGTGCATTCCAATGTATTTCAGGTCAACATCATTGTGTGGGATGAGTTACATGGCCATGGTGAGTATGTGTTGTGGTGCCATAGTGGTGTGTCTCCCTCACATGTGTCACATCACCTTGACTCATATAACGGTGATCACATTGTTGTAGTATTTGGCATGCAGTGTGTTGTTTAGCAGATCAACATCTCCATGACACATGACAAGTTGGAATCACAACAGAGGCAAGTATAGTGTACTGGTGAGTTTATTTACAAACATGTGTGAGGATAGTGCACAGGATGGTGGGTGCTGTACATTGGGTTTTGAATCCAAAGTTCATAGTAGAGTTGGAAGTGTTGGTAGCTGAAATGTCCAGAGTAAAGTCCACAGTCATCTGCTACATTGGACCAACATGAACCCTCCATGTCATGTAGGCGAGTTGTGTTAGATACGACAAGGTGAACGGTTTGCGCACAAAGAACATTGTCCAGAACAGGTTTAGAGGCCCTGGGGGATGTGCATGGACATCTACGTCTCACTTGTCCTTCTTCGGACGACCCCTCTTCTTCTTCGGGGGGGGGGGGATCCGCAGGTGCAGGCGTCTGCGGTGCAGAGGACTCTCTGCCAGAGTCATCCTCCCTCTCTGTGGCACTGGCAGATGGTGCGGCAACAGATGTTGTGGCCACACAGGGAGGTGTGGACATGTTGGTGCTTATCTGGCGGAGGCATTGGAGTATGTCCCGATGCACCAAAGTAAGTGCATCCCACTTTGCCTCCATGCGGGCATGATGGGCAGCCTGCTCCTGTTGAATGTCCTTGAGGATCCCCACTACCTGGCCGAATCCTCCGGTGCTATCCTGGTATGCATCTATGATGCGTGCCAGTTGGGGGTCATCATGCAGTCCAGACCCCTCTGCAAGGCACGCCCTCTGCCTACCATCCCTCCCAGCACCCCTATCCACACGGGCAGGACCTGCAGCGGCATGCACAGGTGACACTGGGCCCCATTGGGTGTTGTTGCTGGTGGTGTTGTCTGTAGCTTCCTGGGGGTCCTGTGTCCCTGTGCTGTCGGTATTCTGTGGCCTTGATCTGTCCGTGTTGACGGGGGTGCCCTGTCTGTTGCCAGATGCTGGAGGCGTGGGTACAGGGGTGCAAATGTTGGTACTGCTGGTGCTGCATGATGACTCACACCGGAGGTGCCAGGTTGTTCGTCGTCATCCGAAGAGAACAGAGACAAATCCACACCAGAGAGCTGAGGGTCCACCAGAATCTGGGACAGGGACACCTCTTCATTTGCTGCTGTGTCCCCAGCACCACCTGTGTTTGAAAGAGACACACAATATAAGTTATGTTTCTATAGGCATCAATGGTTCACATACATGACATTTTCTACTGTACGTCCGGATGCGTGCCTGTACACTGCTTTGTCCAAAGTTGTCACGGACAGAGATTGATATTGTTGTTGCACATTGCCCAGCCAAAATGAAACATTTCAATGTGCATGTCGAAGTGTGTGCATGTCCAGCTCATGTATAGATTTGGCTGTACATGGCCATTACTACTCAAGGGCCATCACGTTGCTGGCACAGGTGTGTCATCCCTGTACACATTTGACCTTTAACAAGGACATACATGCAATTCCACTGAGCATATGTTGTAAGATTGGGGCATGTGTGGTAGCAGATTTTGCTAGTCTTTGTGTGTCTGTTGGAAACGGGTAGCGTGGTGCAGAGCGGGTGGGCCAAACTCTGGAAGAAATGTGCAAAGCATTCACGCAGTACACACAGGCGACACACAAGGCACACTACAAAAAGAGACACTACACCAGTTTAGGTAAGAATAACTTTTGTATTGTCAAAACACAGTGGGCCCGATTCACAGAACAAACTTAAGACAAAATCCTAAACTTAGTACCATTTTGGTATTCACAGAATGCACTTACTACTTCTGGTATTCACAGAATGAACTTACTACTTTTGCGATTCACAGAATAAACTTACTACTTTTGCTATTCACAGAATGGATTTACGACTCCTAACTTTACGTCCGCACTCGGGCCGGAAATTCCGGCCCGGGGGCGGAGCTTCCGGCCCGGAGGCGGAGCTTCCGGGCCGGAGGCAGAGCTTCCGGCCCGAAGGTGGGGATTCCACCACTGCCCGGAATCCCCACCTCCGGGCCGGAAGCTCCGCCTCCGGTCCGGAAGTCCCGCCTCCGGGCCGGAAGCTCCGCCTCCGGGCCGGAATTTCCGGCCCGAGTGCGGACGTAAAGTTAGGAGTCGTAAATCAATTCTGTGAATAGCAAAAGTAGTAAGTTTATTCTGTGAATCGCAAAAGTAGTAAGTTCATTCTGTGAATACCAGAAGTAGTAAGTGCCTTCTGTGAATACCAAAATGGTACTAAGTTTAGGATTTTGTCTTAAGTTTGTTCTGTGAATC
The DNA here is from genome assembly GCF_964204655.1 of Triturus cristatus. Lineage (NCBI taxonomy): Eukaryota > Metazoa > Chordata > Amphibia > Caudata > Salamandridae > Triturus > Triturus cristatus. Next base: position 302,514,796 of record NC_140590.1, on the reverse strand, counting down.
GGGCCCAGTATGTTTGGTAATCTCTACACGGCGCCAACTGGCGCTGGGTCAAAAGGTACAGGGGGGAATTATATACAGGGCAGGGCCAATCGGGCCCCTGCCGGAATCATTGCGACATAGAAGACAATAAAAATAAGTCCATCAGCCTCAAACCTGCAAGAAAATCATCATGGCATAACATTAAGCAATAGTCTGGAACACCTGTAATAAAAACATCATGGCATTCCCCTATGCATCACCAATATGAGTGACCCCTGAGCCTTAGGCAGAAATTAAGGTAGGCAGTTCATTGACACATCAAAACCTGGCATCCCAACCTAGCGCTGCCCATAGCAAATCAATAACGCTTCACATAGAGCCTTTTAACATAGCACTGTACATAGCAAGGCAATGGCGCTTTAAAACATGACATATGAACATAGCGCTGCACATAGCAATTCAATGGCGCTTGGAACCAGGACTTATGAACATAGCGCTGCACATAGCAATTCAATAGCACCCAGAACATGGCCTATAAACATAGCGCTCCACATATGGCAATACACTGAAGCCTGAAACATGGCACTTCATGACCCTGTTAAACAGGGTAATTCTCTGAAGCGCTAAACAGCCTATAACCCTGGAGCGCTACACGTAGGAATTCAATAGCGCTTTAAAGCATGGTATCTAAGCAAAGCGCTGCCTAGAGCAATTCACCAGCGCTTTAGACATTGCAGGCCATTGAAGCATTCCACGTGGCATTCGATCAAAGCCTTGCTGCAGTTAGACAAGGGTAATCCGTCCCTCTAACCGGAGCAGATGTAGTGGACTCCTTTATGCCCCAAAATGCCCGGCTTCTTATGCCACCGTCAAGCCCTTCACAGGGCGAACGTGGAGGGGACCAGGGGCCGAGTCATTCTCCCTTCGGTGCAGCAACCCGCTACGGCAGCGTTGCTGTATAGCCCCCTGGGCCCTGTGGCCCTGTCTGTGGGGGGAGCCTTCGCTCCAGAAAGGGGCTCCCAAACAATGAGGCCGGCTCGTTGCAGCTGCCCGCTGTCAAGTGGGGCAGCTGGGAAACACCCAGGCCGTTCCGGACACTCCCGGGGTCTCTGGGGGAAGGCCCCACGGGGGCGAGCACCGACACTGTGCCCCTCTACCCCCCCTCTCCTTCCTCAACGGGCCCCCACTCACCAGGGATCTCGCGGGTGTCCTCCGCCTCTTCCGGCCTCCTCTCGATATCGCACTTCACCTGGGTCCCTCCCCTGGGGCCCGGGACTTCGTCATGGAGCTGGCGGGGGTCTCGCTGCACTCGGGGCTCTCCTCCGCCTCCGGAGGGCCCCCACCACGGAGTGAAGTCTCTGTCGGCCAGCGCGGGGTAGGCTCCCGCCTGGCTCCTCGTCCTTCGCCCGGGCTGCTTCCTGGTTTCTTGCCGGCCGGCAACCAATCCGTGCGAGGCTGTCGCGGGGGCGCGGCTGATGACGCGGCCGGGGGCTCCTGTTGCCGGGCAATGCCTCCCAGCATTCTTCAGGCCCGCGCGGCCTTGATTCCAGCCACGTCAGTCCTTCCCTCACTCAGGGGGCCGCGGCGGTGATTCCGGCGGCGACAAAGTGCGGGGTGGGCACCCGCTAGTTACAGGAGCATACCAAACGCCGCCATTATGCGGGGTGGCCTCCCACCGGCGTTAGAAAGCATGAAAAGTGCCGCCATAACACGGGGTGGACACCCGTGATAAAAATAGGCACACCTGCAGCAATAATGCGGGGTGGGCTCCCGCTTTGACTAAGGCAGTTCTCCCAGCCTCCCAGCGCTACGGGGGCCGTGGATATAGCGCTTCCCAGGCGCTAGGTAGCAGGCAACTGGGATTCCCACACTCACCAGCAGGGCACAGTCAATTAGAAATGTAGCGCTCACAGGATATAGCGCTCTCCTTCCACAGGCAGCCTGTAAATAGCGCTCTCTTTCCACAGGCAGCTTGTAAATAGCGCTCTCTCTCTGCAGGGACTGCAGTCCGGGTCCCATGAGGCGCTTGCTGGTTCCTGCCCCTTGGTTGAGGGTTTCTTGAGGGGGGAAGTTTTGTTGGTGGCTGACGGTAGACTAACTAGTCTCTGCCGGTCGCCCCTGGGTTCTCCTCTCGCCGGGCCAGATCAGTGGGTTAGTTCAGGATCCCTCACTCACTTAAAAGGCAGCACCTAAGCCCTGTCACTTTCAGAGGCATAGGTCCCTGACTAAACCCCACCGCCTAAAACTCCTGCATAGGCTTCTCCAGGTCTGCGTTGCCCCAACTATAGCTTTACCTCGCCCTGGGGACAGTAGAGGGGGGTAGGTAGGCTCAGGGCCCAGCACACAGGCCCATGTGGCGGTAACCCCAGGCAGCAGGTCCCCTCTCTCTCAGGTCCACCCTCTGACTGAGCACATGGCAGCCCAGCTCCGCCCTTTATACGCCCCTCACCCCACCTTCCAGACAGTGCCAGAAGCTTCTAGAAGCGTCTGGGGAGACTGGCTCTAACTGGCCTAGGGGGAGGGGTAGAGCACCCTGGGTGCCAGGCTTCCCTCCAAAAGCTGGGGTTGCTGGGAAATAACAACTAGACTGTTAACCCAGCTCAGTCAAACGGCGCAACCACACAGCTTTGGCATCCATTTTAAAAATTACATATTTAAAATCGGGAAACTCAGTCTGCGTACATTATCACACAGCTTCAATCTTTGCATTTGCACATTATGCGATTTCCCAGAAAAGCGAAAAATTTCGGGGAAAAAGGGCCAAGTCCAACAGTGTCACATTGGTGTATTGGTACAACATGGTCACAGTCCGGTATGCCTGTGATCTCTTGGGAGAAAGTGTTTTTTTACAGTGTTCCTAGTTCCCATCTCATTTCATACAAGTGATGATGTCACCGTCGTTAATGAGTCTGGTGCTGAGTTTTGTACGTGCCTATGTGATTTGACTTGTCAATGTTCTCCATGGTGACATGGATTGGGCAAGGAAGCACTCTGGCTTTTCAATGCTCATGACAGTCCTCTGAGGTACCTATGCCCTAGGTACATAGTATACCATATACTAGGGGCTTATAAGGCACTCCAGAATCCAATTAGAAATGTACCTAATGTACATGGAAACCGTTTTAGAGAGGAAGCAGCTAGGCTGGGGTCCTGATTAGCAGGGCCACAGCCAGACTAAGGTTGAAAAACAGTGAAACACCAGCAAAAAGTGGGGGTACCCATGTGAAGCAGATCCTACTCTCCTACTGTCACTCACAAAGATAATGCCTGGGCAAGATATCTGACACATGGGCCTGATAAATGATGTGGATGAAAATCACACATATGCACTGGCTAACCCAAACACGGTCGCACACAAAGCCATTGCAACTGTATGCTCAAAATCACTGTCTGGGGATGCAGTGTCCAGGGGTGCCCCCTGGCCTGGCTGTGAAGGTTTGTCTTGCAGATGACAAGTGTGGAGAGCCATATATAGTACATTGCACAAAACACACAGGAACTCACATATACATCATTGACAGGGGACATCTGACAGTGAATGGAATGGACACACCAATATAGCCGACACCATAGCATGGTCTCATTCACACTCGGTGCTGTTGTGAGCGGCATTCCACTCCTACATCGTGCTGCAACATATGCATCCTTCACACAACACACCACTCACTGACATAGACACTGTAGACACAAGATCTAACCTGGACTGCATTGGAGGAGGCATGCTACTCACAGCAGCCAAACTGCAACACACACACCACCGGCTCTCACTGTCATCAGCATTGAAAAGCCAGACTGCTACCTTGCCCAATCCATGTCACCATGGAGAACATTGACAAGTCAAATCACATATGCACGTACAAAACTCAGCACCAGACTCAATAACGATGGTGACACCATCACTTGTATGAAATGAGATGGGAACTAGGAACACTGTAAAAAAACACTTTCTCCCAAGAGATCACAGGCATACCTGACTGTGACCATGTTGTACCAATACACCAATGTGACACACAAAGACTAGCAAAATCTGCTACCACACATGCCCCAATCTTACAACATATCCTCAGTGGAATTGCATGTATGTCCTTGTTAAAGGTCAAATGTGCACAGGGATGACACATCTGTGCCAGCAACGTGATGGCCCTTGAGTAGTAATGGCCATGTACAGCCAAATCTATACATGAGCTGGACATGCACACACTTCGACATGCACATTGAAATGTTTCATTTTGGCTGGGCAATGTGCAACAACAATATCAATCTCTGTCCGTGACAACTTTGGACAAAGCAGTGTACAGGCACGCATCCGGACGTACAGTAGAAAATGTCATGTATGTGAACCATTGATGCCTGTAGAAACATAACTTATATTGTGTGTCTCTTCCAAACACAGGTGGTGCTGGGGACGCAGCACCAAATGAAGAGGAGTGCCTGTCCCAGACTCTGGTGGACCCTCAGCTCTCTGGTGTGGATCCGTCTCTGTCCTCTTCGGATGACGACGACCAACCTGGCACCTCCGGTGTGAGTCATCATGCAGCACCAGCAGTACCAACATCTGTACCCCCTGTACCCACGCCTCCAGCATCTGGCAACAGACAGAGCACCCCAGCCAACACGGACAGACCAAGGCCACAGAACAACACCGACAGCACAGGGACAAAGGACCCCCAGGAAGCTACGGACAACACCACCAGCAACACCACCCAAGGGGGCCCAGTGTCACCTGTGCGTGCTGCTGCAGGTCCTGCCCGTGTGGATAGGGGTGCTGGGAGGGGTGATAGGCAGAGGGAGCGCCTTGCAGAGGGGTCTGGACTGCATGATGACCCCCAACTGGCACGCATCATAGATACGTACCAGGATAGCACCCGTGGATTTGGCCAGGTAGTGGGGATCCTCAAGGACATTCAACAGGAGCAGGCTGCCCATCATGCCCGCATGGAGGCAAAGTGGGATGCACTTACTGCGGTGCATCGGGACATACTCCAATGCCTCCGCCAGATTAGCACCAACATGTCCACACCTCCCTGTGCGGCCACAACATCTGTTGCCGCACCATCTGCCAGTTCCACAGGGAGGGAGGATGACTCTGGCGGAGAGTCCTCTGCACCGCAGACGCCTGCACCTGAGGATCCCCCCCCCACCAAGAAGAAGAGGGGTCGTCCGAAGAAGGACAAGTGAGACGCAGAAGTCCATGCACATCCCCCAGGGCCTCTAAACCTGTTCTGGACAATGTTCTTTGTGCGCAAACCGTTCACCTTGTCATATCTAACACTACGCGCCTACATGACATGGAGGGTTCATGTTGGTCCAATGTTGCAGATGACTGTGGACTTTACTCTGGACATTTCAGCTACCAACACTTCCAACTCTACTATGAACTTGGGATTTAAAACCCAATGTACAGCACCCACCATCCTGTGCACTATCCTCACACATGTTTTTTTAAATCAACTCACCAGTACACTAGACTTGCCTCTGTTGTGATTCCAACTTGTCATGTGTCATGGAGATGTTGATCTGTTAAACAACATAGTGCATGCCAAATACTACAACAATGTGATCACCGTTATGTGAGTCATGGTGATTTGACACATGTGATGGAGACACACCACTATGGCACCACAACACATACTCACCATGGCCATGTAACTCATCTCACACAATGATGTTGACCTGCAATACATTGGAATGCACAGACACTACACCTATCCACAGTCAGTGGTAACAATCCCATAGGTGAGGTAAGAAAATGTCAGTCAGATGTGGGAAGACAGACAACGCATCTAACAAAGCATAGCACAGGTTCATTAAACATCAGCAACATGTTTATTCCACAATAGTTGCAAGGTAATTGTACGTTACAGTGGACACACGGTCACAAAGTGTCAGAGAATTGAAGTCCAGGGGTGTGTGGCACATCACTTGATGGGAATTGACTACTCCCACACTGGTGTTGGATTCTGGGTGTCGGGGGTCATTGTCGACCAAACTACAGGCAAAGTACCCTGGAAAGGACAGACACAAGACACAGTCAAAAGCACAGCAGAACAGAAGATAAATGCAATACACATGCACAAAACATGTTAAAATAAACCTACACTGAAAAAAGTTAGCAATTCAACACTATTGTGGAGTACAGACCACCTGAAAGGACACATCACTACACGCATCTAGTCAAGTGGCACACAGACACACCCAAACAGCAACAGAGCAGCCCCAACACATTTCAGGTTAACTCAATACATTGACATAACAACCCTGTAAACTGACATTCAGGTGAAGAAGTTGTTGATGAGCTGTGTGCGGACGTCATCCTCATCATCATCATCACTGGCATTGTGGCCCAGGCCTGGATCCTCCACAGGTGGCGGAGGTAGGTCATCGTTGTCCTGGATGAGAGGCAACTTCTTCTGCACTGCCATGTGGTGTAGCATGCAGCATACAAGGATAATTTTGCACACCTTTGCAGGGTCATATGGGAGGGCCCCTCCGGTCTTGTCCAGGCAGCGGAAGCGGCTTTTCAGGAGACCAAATGTCCGCTCAATCAACCTCCTGCTCCGACCATGTGCCTCATTGTAGCGCATCTCGGCTGGTGTCACAGGGTTCCTGAGGGGTGTCAGCAACCACGGCATGTTGGGGTATCCCAAGTCACCTACATACAAACAATTAGCTGAGTTTTGAAAGAGGGTGGAATACAACATAGCCAAACACACACAACGGTAAACAGTCAGGACAAGCCAGGCACGCTGTTTTGACATCTGGGATATCAGCGTTGCAATGCAACTACTCCTCATGATGTAGGCATCGTGCGCAGAACCTAGGAAACGTGCACACACATTTGTGATACACATGTCTGCAATACATACCACCAGCATTGATGGAGTGGAAATGTTCCCTGTTACGGTATGCCTGCTCATGTGCCCGTGGTGGTACCAGGGCCACATGTGTACCATCAATAGATCCAATGACGTTCGGCATCCTCCCCAGTGTATAAAAAGCATCCTTTATTTCAGTGAGTTCACATGAGCTAGGAAACTTGATGTACAGGTCAAGGAAATGCAACATCCCCTCCAAGACATCGCGTCACATACGACTGAACATAGTTTGCAACATACTACCAGAAGTAGCCACAGTGTACTGGAAGGTACCAGTAGCAAAGAAGTGCAGGGCTGACATCACCTTCACCTCTGGGGTCAGTGCTGTAGGGTATATCCGGCCAGGTAGCAGATGTGGCGCCAACTGCTCCGCCAACTCCTCAATCAGTGGCCTGGTGAAGCAGTACCATCGGATGCAGTTGCGTTGCTGCATTGTTTCAAGGTCTGGGAACAGTCTATGGACAGCTGGTGCCCTGCAGTACAGAGAGGAACTAAGGAAGATTGTCGATTCATCCACCCTTGTGGCTATGACCAAGCAAAATATCATATATACAATGTACTGAGGTGTGTGATGTTAGGTATGGACACATAAGTCACCTACATGCACATCACCTCACATCTCAAGTCCACATGTCTACATAAGTTCCATGTAGTGCAATGGCCAATTATTGGGCTGTGTCACAGTACCTATGTATTGCTGCCACTTTACAAGCACACACCACAGTGACAAGTGAGGCCTGATGTCTCCCAGGCATCACAGCTCTTTGACATGCAGATACTCAGGGTCCCTGTATTGCCACATGGAGACTGGCATGACATGGTGTATTATGTACAGGCCACAAAACAACCGTGAGTCCCACAGGTAGTGGCCACTGTTGTCTCTGCAGGCCCTACATGGACATCTCCTAGACACACACACACCATCAATGTTGATGCACAAACCACATGGATGTTGATACTGTTCCCCATTGGGCACATTTTATCATCCACATCTGAGACACAACATGCACACAGACTGTGGGTGTACATCAGAACTGGGGCTATATGTCTCACTGTGACGTACATACCATCACACCCAGGACTCAGGGTGTGTGTGACATGTCCTACACATATCCAACCTGCAACTGTGTCCATGACAAATGACCATAACTGTACAGTTGCACATCACAGTGGTAATGTGCACAACACACAAAGGATTCTGTCCCCATGAACACGTGCACAGCCTGGGAGTGGCTGCACAAAAGCGCCACACAACCAACCAAATCTATGCCCACCAAAATACACAGGTAATGCAGCCTAACATGCCATGGGACACAGTGTGGCATATGCTGTAGTGTGGTAGGTGTGCACCTGAGTCCCTGGCAAGTAATTGTGTGTGGAAGCCGTCAAAAAGTAACACCAATGTCAACCGACGCGGGTGAACGGGTGACTATGCGTACACATTGCACAGTTCAGGACCGAGTCGTGCGTACGCATAGCCATTGACTGCAATGAGAACCGACGCGGGTGACTATGCGTACGCATTGCACAGTTCAGGACCGAGCCGTGCGTACGCTTAGCCATTGACTGCAATGAGAACAGACACGGGTGACTATGGGTACGCATTGCACAATTCAGGACCGAGCCGTGCGTACGTTTAGCCATTGACTGCATGACAACCGACGCGGGTGACTAAGCTTACGCATTGCACATTTCAGGACCGAGCCGTGCGTACACTTAGTCATTGACTGCAATGCAAACTGACGCGGGTGACTATCATGCATAAGCGTCGGGCAGGCATGGACCGAGACCGGCGTACGCCTTGGCCATTGAATCGTATGGAGACGGGTGCATGAGTATTTTCAAACTACGCGTTGTAGAGTCAGTTGACCGGGCCGTGCGCACCCATTGCCTCTGGACTGTCATGGAGACGGATGCGGATTCAAAACTTGTACGAGTCGTGCGCGGGAAATTCAGTTGGATGCCTACAACAATGTTGCAATTCATACGGTTTTATGAAGGTGAAGATTTGAACGATGCGGAAGACGTGTACGAGTCATACATTTCCATAGATTGGCCAGATTCATAGAATGCAACCGTGTTGGACCTATCACTTGGGACACATGGCACAGATTCTGCCTCTGCAACACAGATATAAGGCTGGCTGGCCCCCAGGGAGCTCACTTGCCTGCACTACATGCTACTTGACCACATCCCTGCTACCACTGCTGCTGTCTCTGCATCCTCTGGCTACTGCTATGGCACGTACTCTGGAGAGGGCCCCAGCCTTCACTGAGGAGGAGAACCAGGCCCTGCTGGACGGGCTCCTTCCACAGTACAGCAAGCTGTATGGGAAACCAGGGGACCAGGTCAATGTGCAGTCCACTCACTGCCTTCCTAATTGTGCATGTTGTCTGACTAGCAGTACTAGCAGTGTGTACACCAATGGCAAGCGTACTCACTGAGTACTTTCATCTCCCAAAGTGTGTAGGTACATGTAATGAACAGGTGTTCTGCAGCTAAAGTGCATTTGTGCAAGCTTAAACTTCCCAGGCATTGTTAACATGTCAGACATGCAGGGCATTTATCCATTTCCATGGGTGCACTACCTGTGTAACTCATTTTCCTTTGTGTTGTCAACATGTATATCCAACTGTGTGCAGCACAAATATGGGCCATGTGTGTTAATGGACCTCACAGGTTGATGCCCACCAGAAGCAGGAGATACGGCTGACCATCGTCCGGGGGTCTACAAGCGCAGGATCCGCAACTGCCAGAAGAGGTGGCAGGATCTTCGGGGCTGGACCCGGAGGATTGCAAAGGGTCCAGCTGAAGCTGTCGCCTCCTCGCAGGAGGGCCAGACACCGGACCCTGACCCCCCACATGCTCAGGATCCTGGCGGTGGTCTTCCCGGACCTGGATGGGCAGCTGAAGGCCAGACAGCAGCTAGGGGGAGGTATGTCCATGCCTAATCTGTGTACTATGTCTGACATGCTATTTGCAGTCTTTTGGCCTGGTCACACTTCCACATTACGTAGCTCTTGTAGTCCAGTACTCATGTCCCTCAATTGTGTGATACACCCTCCTCATCTGATCCACAGGTGTGGACCCTACAGTCTGTTGCTTGTGTCACTAGAGCACTGTGTGCCTGCAGTCAGCTATGCTTCAGCTTCCGGACAGCATCGGTTACCGTGACTGTGTTGTGGTTTCAGGGGTAGGTCAATTGTTTACACAATCCCTGAGATTTGACATGTGATCTGTGTGTGCCCTTGATATGTGTTACAATTGCTAGTCTGACTCACCACATGTGCCTGGGGTATTTCAAACACACCCATGCAGCAGGGGACTCCAATTTGTGTGCCTCAGGAGTATGTATATCAAGTGTGTCACACTTGCTTAGCCACCTGACTAGTGTCCAGGGCTAAACACCGTTTCACGTAGATCTGGGCAGTCATGCCTCCTCAAGGGCATTTAGAAACACTCTGTAATCCCACTCCTGTGTATCAACTTACTGGTTGTGCTTAGTGACATGTGCCTTCAGGTGTCTGCCTCTGTGTCATTGTGCTTTGGCTTCCTTTTCTGGACAACTGGGGTATTCATGAGTTTGTGGGTCAGCAGGACATCTGAGATGTGACCATAAGAGACAAGACCTGTGTGACATATAGGTGTGTGATCACTTGACAGTGCACAATGGTGTATGCAACTGTGAACTTCAGGCAGCTGTGTTTCATGCACAGCAGACTGTGATGTGCTCATGTTCAGGGAGTTGTGTTCGCAGAGACTCATATGTCTGTTTTGTATGATGTGGGGTCTTCTGGGTACGGGATATGTTGTTTGCAGGAGATGGACAAGTGCACTTGTCAGCTGCAAAGTTTGCTTTACCCATGAGCTATGATTGTGACACAGTGCATACTGTTGCTGTCTGGATGCCCTGCCCCTGCCCTTGTGACAGGAGACAGTGGTAACTGACTTTCCAGGCATGCCAGTGCCATGGCATTTAACTTGCTATGAGTGATCCTGCATTGTGTTCAAATGTGCTCCATGCACCCCATTGTGGCATTGACTATCAGGACATGAGAACATCACAGTGTGTGTTGCTGGTATGCATCACAAGCATGTGAAATGAGACTCTGGCCATGCCTTCATCCTGAAACCTGTACTGAGTAAGTGGCAAATGATGTGATGTGTGTATAGTGACATACTCCTACATATTCACTTGCATGTCCAATAAATGTGTAGGTGGTGCATGTCGGCACATTGGGGTATTAGCATCCAACATGCAACAGACATGGGGGTGCAAGTCCAGGAGGGATATGAGTGCCATGGTTGATGGTGAGACTGACAATTGGGTTATTCTAAACAGTCTGAGCACTTTGAGCAGTGTTCAGATGATGATGCCAGGGCTTGCCCTGTGATGTGCTGTACTCACTGTGGTGTGTGCAGTCAGTGCAGGTGACTGATGTTGTTCTTTTTTTCCTAATTCTATCCAGATACATCCACTGCCACAGGAGGGGACAGCTCCACGGACCAGGAGGAGCCACAGAGCCTGACTGGGACAGAAGGCGAGGAGTTGGAGGGACCCAGTGGCACGGAGGGCGAGTGGAGCCACACCGAGGAGTCCTCAGCACCATCCACCCCAGCTGAGAGCCACAGCAGCTCAGAGGATTACTCCCTTGTGGAGGCAGGTGTCGGCAGCCACCAAACCCCAGCTAGTGAGGCTGTCCCCGCCACCGCCCCCACCATCATCATCACCACCCTCCCATCGGCTCCCATCCCAGAGGTCCGAGGAAGCTCCCGTGTTTGGGAGCATCTCTCCTTTGTGCCAGGCACTGCACCCCCTGCCCCTGTGTCCCCTGCTGCCCTGAGTGAGGAGTCTGTGGACTTGCTTCGACAGATCAATGTAAGGCAGACATAAATGCTGAGTGTCCTCCATGCACACACCAGTCTGTTGACACAACTGGTGTCGTTCATGGAGGGCATTTCATCGGGCATGTCTGCCCTACAGAGGACCAATCAGTCGGTGGCCTCCTCCCTGATGGCAGCAGTGCCCCTCCTCCAACAGTCCTGCACCCCTCCTACCCCTGCACCAGCCACGATTCCTAGCACCCTACCTGTCCCAAGCACACAGACACCAGCACATTCACACAAACCCACAAACACCCAAACCAAGGGCTAGACGTGCACACAAGCAACCTCAGGGGACTGATAACACACTCACAGGGGATGGTTTGCAGACACACACACAGTCGTCCACAACCACTCCACAGTCCTCCGATACCTCTCCCTCCCAGCCCCCTTCCCTTGCCATACCAGCAACCCCATCTCCCCAGAAGCTCTTCCTCTATGACCTTGGCCTCTTCCCCATGACCCAGCAGATCCAGCTTACAAGGGGAAGAGGAAGTCCACACACACACAGAGGGTAGTGCCCCTCACACCCGGACACCTTCCTCCTGGCACAGTCAGACTGAGGCCCCCACCGCAAGTCCCCCCGAAGACAGTTTGTGCCACTGATGTGGGGACCGTGGCCCCCCCTGTCCTGCCGACCTCACCTGAACCCCATTCTACTCCCATTGAGTTAGGCACTGCAGTGGAGTCCACGACCACCCCGTCTGACTTGGGCACTGCAGTGGGGACCCAGTCCACTCCATCTGACCTGCCCACTGCAGTTGTGCTGGCACACACCCCATCTGACTTGTGCCCCACAGTTGTGACTGCACCCACTATGTCAGACACCTCCACTGCAGTTGCCAGTGATTCTCCTGCATCCACCACCCCTTCACTGACTCCTTCTGCTGAGCCCTGATCCTGTCCCTGCGGTGCCTGGCCTGCCCCCATGTATGCCCCTCCGAGTGGATGTCCCCTGTCCTCAACAGTGCAGGCAGGCAACGTGTGACAGTTGTCACTCAAATCACATTGTTGACATTTGGATATGGACTGGACATTGGCCTTTGTTTGGAAAGGACTTTGCATTTAAAAATTGCTGAATAAAGCTTTTTTCTTTATCCTTGTGAATTTGATTTAGCTGTACATTATGTTGATGATGTTGAGCATGACCTTGCAGTTGTAATGCTGGATTTCCAATGTTGAATACTGAGGTGTGGATGTGAGGTACTCCATGTGGTCCATGAGATATGTATCCTATTCTGGTCGGTTTCCATGTCATCCTTTGCAGCTAACTGGGTGTGTCATGATTAGCAATTTGTGGACATCTCTGTAAACATTTCATTTGCATGGTCACATCTGTGGCTTGCACACATGCACATATCATGTGCTTCCCATTGACCAATTTGTATATTTCCCTGACTGTGGGCGCATCTCCACTGGACATGTAGGTGTGGGCATCATTGGTGTAGGAGAAACTGGGTCCTCTGTGCAACTTGCAGGACATATGTATTGAGTATGTGCAGATGACTTAAGGGACACTCCCGTACCCAGGCTGTTGTGACCAGAGCCTTCATTGTGTGGTAACTGGTGGCTGACTGACCAAGTGTTCTGCTGACATGACTGAGACCTGCTGGGACTATGTTAGGCACAGCTGTGCTTCCACAGGAGTTGAGTCCCCTCAAGTAAGTGTGCTGTTCCGTGACATTGCCTGGGCCCATGGTGTGTGTTGTGTGGGAATGTGTGTGTGTCAACATCCCTTTTCATACACAGGCAGTGTTCCCTTGATATGTTCCTGTTGTTGGTGCTTGATGAGTTGTAGTGTGTTCATCCCACATCTTTGCCATGGGCTACCAAATGTGCGGGTGCATGACACACTACTGTTAATTGGTGTTTCATCATTGGAATTTGTCAGTTCTGAGTGGTGATGATGTGGTCAGACACAGATGGGACACAGTCAGGGGTCCCCAAGGCACTTCTTTGTTCGCAATAGCATGTAGTTGTCCCTAGCTGGTACCTTTCAGTGATTGAGACATGTGTATGTGTGTGTGACTGCTCCCACTCATCCGGTTCAGGGCTGCAATGTTGGCAGGTGTCAGCATGTGTGCCTTGTGGTTCTCCTTGGCCTCTGCATTGTCCTGGGACTGTGGCAGGTATTCCGAAGGGCTGCAATGTTGGCAGTATGTGTGTAATTCACCAGGGTTGTAGACTGTCCTTGTGTGATGAGTCTGTGCACCTTAGTTCCTCCCAATATTACTGTGTTTGTCATGGGTGCATGTGTCACCTGTCCATGTGGGCTTCACAGATGCACATTGGTGCAGTTCAGGGTGTGTGGTGTTGAGGGTGGACTGATGTAAATGTTTGCATGGATGGGCCCCTAGCTCCTGTTTGTCCATGGATGACGGGCCATGCTGAGTGATTTGTGTTTGTGTAGGTGTGATGTGGCACAGGACACATGACTGGGTTTCACAGTTTGTACGACATCTACCTTTTTCATCACAGTGGATGTGTCATGCATGCATGTGTCACCCCCAATGTATGGTCCCTGGGGGTAGTGCTGTTGTGTGTCAGTCTCTTGCTGTGTTAGTTGCTGTTCATTCCAGCTTGTGTCACATGTGTCTGTTGTGCTCCCTCTCGTCTCACAATGCCTGATTGACCACTACGGGGGGGCCCAATGATGGGTTACGTTTGTATGGCACTGCGTCCACATCTGTCTCACTGTGGTTCAGCCCCCCTCATGTGTTGTGTAGTTGCCTGGGGATACTGAGACACACACACATGTTGTGTCAGATGTGCAGTGTGAGGTTGCCTGTTTGTGTTTGTGCATCTGCACCAGTGCATTGGTATTTCTGATGTGGGCCATTGTATGGATGTTGTTTTTGTGATTTTCCCTGCTGTCCCTGTGAGTCATATCACATCATTCTGCACATTCATCCTGGCTATTAGGTCCCATTGCTGCCATGGAATGGGAGTTTGTGACCTGACACCTACAGTCTACACAGGGTGTTTTGATTTGTGTGTCTATTTTCGAGATGTGTGTATGCTTTTTGATGGTCACTTTTGCTTTTGTGTCATTTTACACTGTATGCAATGTCAGCCCCCATGGGTGGTGCTTGTCTGCACATGGCCGAGAGTACGTTAGGTTTTCACAGCACTGTTAGCCTCACCACATCTCTGTTGGTATGGGACACAACCACTAGTTTGCCACAAAAGTGTTTCATGTGTTAGGAACAGGAATCATACATGCTGTTTGACATTTGCAGCTTTGACCATGATGACACTTACCTTTTGGTCACTGTGATGAGGGGGCTTTTAGACCCCATTACCACAATGCTCAACATTTGCTGCAGTTTGGAACCCCACCCTTAACTTGTGTTCTACACAGTGAGGGGGTGTTAGTGCACATTGACACAGTGCTATAGTGATGCTTGCCTTGTGTAGGCCACACTCAGTTTTTGGTCACACATGTGATGGTAGTTACATTGTATGTTTGAAGTCATTATCACTGTTGTGGGTTTTTGTCACAGACTACACACTGTTGTCATGATGTTAGGGTGGATGTATTTTGCTGACATACCTAATGTTTGTGTATGATGGATGTGTGGCGCATCACTCACCCTATGGGTGGGGGTGGCAGTAGTGCTGGGCAACAGGTCCCCTATGGGTGAGGGTGGGAGGAGTGATGGGCAACATAACTCTTATGGGTGGGGGTGGTAGGAGGGATGGGCAACAGGTCTCCTATGGGTGGGGGTGGCAGTAGTGATGGGAAACATAAGCCCTATGAGTGGGGTTGGCAGGAGTGCTGGGCAACATAGTCACTATGGGTGGGGGTGGCAGGAGTGCTGGGCAACAGGTCCCCTATGGGTGGGGGTAGCAGGAGTGCTGGGCAACATAAGCCCTATGAGTGGGGGTGGCAGGAGTGCTGGGACAACATAGTCACTATGGGTGGGGGTGGCAGGAGTGCTGGGCAACAGGTCCCCTATGGGTGGGGGTGGCAGGAGTGATGGGCAACATAAGCCCTATGAGTGGGTTTGGCAGGAGTGATGGGCAACATAGTCACTATGGGTGGGGGTGGCAGGAGTGCTGGGCAACAGGTCCCCTATGGGTGGGTGTGGCAGGAGTGCTGGGCAACATAAGCTTTATGAGTGGGGGTGGCAGGAGTGCTGGGCAACATAGTCACTATGGGTGGGGGTGGCAGAAGTGCTGGGCAACAGTTCCCCTATGGGTGGGGGTGGCAGGAGTGATGGGCAACATAAGCCCTATGAGTGGGGGTGGCAGGAGTGATGGGCAACATGGTCACTATGGGTGGGGGTGGCAGGAGTGCTGGGCAACAGGTCCCCTATGGGTGGGGGTGGCAGGAGTGCTGGGCAACATAAGCTTTATGAGTGGGGGTGGCAGGAGTGCTGGGCAACAGGTCCCCTATGGGTGGGGTGGCAGTAGTGATGGGAAACATAAGCCCTATGAGTGGGGTTGGCAGGAGTGCTGGGCAACATAGTCACTATGGGTGGGGGTGGCAGGAGTGCTGGGCAACAGGTCCCCTATGGGTGGGGGTAGCAGGAGTGATGGACAACAGGTCCCCTATGGGTGGGGGTGGCAGGAGTGCTGGGCAACATAAGCCCTATGAGTGGGGGTGGCAGGAGTAATGGGACAACATAGTCACTATGGGTGGGGGTGGCAGGAGTGCTGGGCAACAGGTCCCCTATGGGTGCGGGTGGCAGGAGTGATGGGCAACATAAGCCCTATGAGTGGGGGTGGCAGGAGTGATGGGCAACATAGTCACTATGGGTGGGGGTGGCAGGAGTGCTGGGCAACAGGTCCCCTATGGGTGGGGGTGGCAGGAGTGCTGGGCAACATAAGCTTTATGAGTGGGGGTGGCAGGAGTGCTGGGCAACATAGTCACTATGGGTGGGGGCGGCAGAAGTGCTGGGCAACAGGTCCCCTATGGGTGGGGGTGGCAGGAGTGATGGGCAACATAAGCCCTATGAGTGGGGGTGGCAGGAGTGCTGTGACAACATAGTCACTATGGGTGGGGGTGGCAGGAGTGCTGGGCAACAGGTCCCCTATGGGTGGGGGTGGCAGGAGTGATGGGCAACATAAGCCCTATGAGTGGGGGTGGCAGGAGTGATGGGCAACATAGTCACTATGGGTGGGGGTGGCAGGAGTGCTGGGCAACAGGTCCCCTATGGGTGGGGGTGGCGGGAGTGCTGGGCAACATAAGCTTTATGAGTGGGGGTGGCAGGAGTGCTGGGCAACATAGTCACTATGGGTGGGGGTGGCAGAAGTGCTGGGCAACAGGTCCCCTATGGGTGGGGGTGGCAGGAGTGATGGGCAACATAAGCCCTATGAGTGGGGGTGGCAGGAGTGCTGGGCAAAATAGTCACTATGGGTGGGGGTGGGATGAGTGCTGGGCAACAGGTCCCCTATGGGTGGGGGTGGCAGTAGTGATGGGCAACATAAGCCCTATGAGTGGGGGTGGCAGGCGTGCTTGGCAACATAAGCCCTATGGGTGGGGGTGGCAGGAGTGATGAGCAACAGGTCCCCTAAGGGTGGGGGTGGCAGGAGTGATGGGCAACATAAGCCCTATGGGTGGGGGTGGTAGTGGTGTTGGCCATGCAACCCCTATGGTGGCCTGTTGCTAGTGGCCAGGATATGGATCCCCTGGGTGTGTGTGACATTTTGCGGGTACGTGTCGTTTGTTTGTGTGGTGGGTATCTGACTTACCGTCTGCGCCGTCCGCATCTGTTCCTGATCCGGTCATAGATGTACAGTACTGGTATGAACTGCACGATGGGATTCATGATGTGTTCGTCTCGTACACGCTGCTTGTTGCTCCGTCTCGTACCCGTTGCAAGCTGGTCCATCTTGTAGCCGTGGATTGTATTCTGCCTCGAATCGTACCTGATATGGTTCTTTTCCGGATGCTGTGACGTGCTGTATGTGGCGACCCGTCCGGCGAGTATGATTTGTGCATTGTACTTGTCCGGCCGGAAACTGCTGTGGAAACTGCTTCCGGGCGACTCGGTTCAGCGTTCGGAGGTACGGCTCGGACGGAGAATGAAGCTTGAATCACAGCCTGCGTGTCGGTCGGATTTTTGTCAGTTATGCGCATCGTACTTCCTCGCCCGGACGGACCGGCTCCGGGTACGAGTCAGTCACAAGGTAAGGCTACGAACAGCTCTCGTAGAGCTGTCTGACCCGGATCGGAATCGACCCCTAATTGGAATGGGAATAGTAATTTATATATCTTTAGTGTCCAGCACCTTCCCTGACTTAATACTAACTGGAGTGGGAATAGTAAATTATATAGGTTTACTGTCCAGCATTTTTCCAGAATTAATACTTAGTAAAAAAACTATACATATATATTGATATGATATATATTAAACAAAATATATACATTGAATTAAAATATACATATATATATATATATCCGGCATGCCCTCTCGGTCTGGAGCTACGCGCACGCCAGCAAAAAAAGTGGACTGTGTATTCAAGTACAGCGCGTCGCCCCCCTATGCGGATACATCAGCACTGTGTTCCGCATTGGGAGAGAGGATGCAGCATTGGCTGCAGGGGACACAAATTCAGGTTCCTTTTTAACATCTTCAATTTGGTTCTGGGATGCTGAGGGTAAACGTGACCTGAAAGCCAACAATGTTGGGACACCACTGGGTGTTTGGAAGTCCCTCACTCTTACGGACTCCCGCATTAGACTACGTGGACCAGCATGCACCTGGGTTCAGGGAAGCACGAGATGCAATACCCCTTTTTTCAACAGAGGCGGGGCTGAACATCCAGCCAATGAGAGGCGTCACAGGACATTAAATGACCACCAGGTGAGACGCTCTGTTTGGAAACCGGCACTGATGAAAGCTTACCGGCTGAAACGCGTCTGCCAAGCGTTTCTGAACATTTGCAGTTTTTTGTGCTTTTCTTCAAATCTTGGAATAAATCCTCTTTGTGCACCCCAGCATATGTCGGCCTCATTCTTCGTGTGGAGTGAGATTTGGACTTTATGTTTAAACCAGGAGCAGGCACTGGTTACCGGCATGCCCTCTCGGTCTGGAGCTACGCGCACGCCAGCAAAAAAAGTGGACTGTGTATTCAAGTACAGCGCGTCGCCCCCCTATGCGGATACATCAGCACTGTGTTCCGCATTAGGAGAGAGGATGCAGCATTGGCTGCAGGGGACACAAATTCAGGTTCCTTTTTAACATCTTCAATTTGGTTCCGGGATGCTGAGGGTAAACGTGACCTGAAAGCCAACAATGTTGGGACACCACTGGGTGTTTGGAAGTCCCTCACTCTAACGGACTCCCGCATTAGACTACGTGGACCAGCATGCACCTGGGTTCAGGGAAGCACGAGATGCAATACCCCTTTTTTCAACAGAGGCGGGGCTGAACATCCAGCCAATGAGAGGCGTCACAGGACATTAAATGACCACCAGGTGAGACGCTCTGTTTGGAAACCGGCACTGATGAAAGCTTACCGGCTGAAACGCGTCTGCCAAGCGTTTCTGAACATTTGCAGTTTTTTGTGCTTTTCTTCAAATCTTGGAATAAATCCTCTTTGTGCACCCCAGCATATGTCGGCCTCATTCTTCGTGTGGAGTGAGATTTGGACTTTATGTTTAAACCAGGAGCAGGCACTGGTTACCGGCATGCCCTCTCGGTCTGGAGCTACGCGCACGCCAGCAAAAAAAAAAAGTGGACTGTGTATTCAAGTACAGCGCGTCGCCCCCCTATGCGGATACATCAGCACTGTGTTCCGCATTGGGAGAGAGGATGCAGCATTGGCTGCAGGGGACACAAATTCAGGTTCCTTTTTAACATCTTCAATTTGGTTCCGGGATGCTGAGGGTAAACGTGACCTGAAAGCCAACAATGTTGGGACACCACTGGGTGTTTGGAAGTCCCTCACTCTTACGGACTCCTGCATTAGACTACGTGGACCAGCATGCACCTGGGTTCAGGGAAGCACGAGATGCAATACCCCTTTTTTCAACAGAGGCGGGGCTGAACATCCAGCCAATGAGAGGCGTCACAGGACATTAAATGACCACCAGGTGAGACGCTCTGTTTGGAAACCGGCACTGATGAAAGCTTACCGGCTGAAACGCGTCTGCCAAGCGTTTCTGAACATTTGCAGTTTTTTGTGCTTTTCTTCAAATCTTGGAATAAATCCTCTTTGTGCACCCCAGCATATGTCGGCCTCATTCTTCGTGTGGATTGAGATTTGGACTTTATATATATATATATATATATATGTATATATATATATATGACGGGGATTTCGCCTGAAGAGCTCCTGAACACTCACAATCTTTAAGTAAAACAGGAACAGACGAGAACCGACCCAAATTGCAAAAGTGAGTAGTTATTTTATTTCGTTCACAGCAATGCCTGCATGACGCGTTTCAGCCTTCCAGAGGCCTTGATCACATGACGCCATGGGAGTTGCGATCTCGCTTTTTAAAGTGCTTAGTGCTAATTGAAAAAATTACACAATTGGCTAGTTCAAACTTTGCACGTTAGACATAGAAAAAATACATAGTGATAATCACCAGCGGTAATGGGCAACATTATAATTACACACACATTAATTAGTTAAAATCCTAATAAAACAAATTGCATACGCTTAAAATGTATAATCATTGTAATTTGAAAGTAAAACTAAAGAGGAAAGATTTTTAAAAAAAATACATTTAAATTTTAAAATTACTCTCCTATATGTGCAAAACAGGCAAAAATTGTGCAAAAATGGCAATTGAAAATTTAACCCAAGTGGGTAAAGTCCAACAGTTTTAAGTTGGACCCACAATGCCGCTGACACACATTTTTTTGGGCTAAAGGACACTTGACGGCTTCAACTATATACAATGTAAATACATTTTGGAAGCCTATCCCAAAAAAAAGTTGCAAAGGTGCCTATAAATGTTGCCGACATGTATCTTAATCGTCAGTCCAAAATTATATATATATATATATATATATATATATATATATATATATATATATATATATATATATATATATATATATATATATATATATATATATATATATATATATATATATATATGGAAAATATTTAATGATAATAATTTAATACAAAAAGAATAAAACTTGCTAATTTAAAATATTCTTTTATTTTTTAATAATAAAATGTTTAGGGTGAAAGAATACATTTTATTAAGGCAATATTATACAAGTGAGTAAACATAGAAAATAAATACATATTTTTCATGAAGAAAAATCAAATAATTTGCATATGTTTGTTCATTCACATACATTGCTTTTTTTAACAAACATGTTTTTAACATTTTAAAAGGTTACGATGTAGGAAGCATATTTAAACATTTTTGTTCATAACATTTTTGTAACAAACTAAGGGGCCCATTAGTATGGCGGTCGGAAAATCTCCCCGACCGCCATGGTAGCGGGAAAAGACCGCCCGCAAGGACCGCGGCATAACCGACGGTCCAATTAGGATGCTCCGCAGTCGAAATCCGACAGCGTCGGTCGGATTCTGGCGATTAACATCGCGGCGGTCGCTGCTGCCAGCAGCACCGCCGCGATGTCAAAAAGAGCATGTCCTGCATATCCCTGCAGTGCGTGGCAGGCACTGCACAGTGCCTGCCACCTGGTACAGGGACATGGTACCCCCCCAGTGCACCCACACCCCCCTCCAACACATTGGGGGCCCGCAATGGGCCCCTAGAGACATTCTCCGCATGCCTTTCCATGGCAGTTCCACCGCCGCGGAAAGGCTGGCTACCGCCGGCATCATAATCGTGCCGGCGGTGCTTGGCCCTCATCCACAACAATTGTATTGGTCCAGTCCAACTCCGCCCACCAGGCAAGCAGGCGGACTGCAACCGGCGGAAAAGTGGCGGGCGGAAAATCACACCGCGGCGGTCACGCCCGCCATCCTAATAGACCCCATAATTTTTACAACATATTTTTACAGTTTTGTATTTGCATTTTTAACATTTACTAAATATTTATATATTTGTTTGTAATTATACAATGTCATATTATACATATTTTCACACAAAAAACATTGTCAATTGTTATTTATTTTGTAACATTTCAAATATATTTTTTATTAATATAATTAATTTATGAAAAATTATTATTAATTTGTACATTTTTGCATTTTATACAAATTTGCTTTGCAAAAGGTACGTTTTTGTTTAACATTTTATACAGTTTAGGCATTTTTGGATATGTATTGTGAATGATACAAATGAATAAGTAATTATTATAATTATTAATATATTGTTTATTAATTATTATTATAATTTTACAATGTATTACAAATGTTAAATTATTTTTAAAATAGGAGTACAATATTTTAATATTTTTAGAAAATATATAAGTTGCTTATTTATGCATGCATGTTATGTTTTGGAATTATTTTCTATGTGTTTTATTATTTAAGCAGCCATTTTTGTTTTACAGGACTATTTTGTAACCGCTTACTGTTGTTTTGGGTCATTTCACAGGGGAGAAGCTCACGGTTAGATGCTGCGTCGCGTCGAAGAAGGTAAGTTTAATTTACTATATTTAAATTGCATTTTTACTTGTATTTTCATGTTGTTAGGTGGTAGTTAGTATGTGTAGGGTTAGGTTGTTGTGTTTTTGGTGTGTTTTAGTTGTTAGTTATGGTTTAGCGAGATGTCGAGAGTTTGTGTTTGAGGCCTAGTGTAGAGAGGGTAGGATATGTATAGAAATGTATGTATATGGTAGATAAAGTGTGTTTACATGTTATATATTATAGTCTATGTGTATGTTTGTGTGGGTGGGTATGTTTATTTCTATTTTTACAGGTTTCATTATCGGAATCGCGTTTTGGACAGGATAGCGGGGTTTTTTATTAAGAAGAGTGTATCAGTATTTAATACTAATATTTATTTAACACTTTCTTAATTTTTCACTTTTTCCTAAACAAAATTTTCGTTTTTTTTTAATGGTTTAAACCCGTTGGATTTATCGATACTGGATTTTTATTTTGGAACAGTTGTATTTGTACATTTTTTTGGGGGGTTAATTTTAATAATCATTTGGATTGAGAGATACCTGGGTGGATTAACGATGTTTGGATTACATTTTCTTCAGCTACAGATACCGTAAGTATTTAATTTTATAATTGTGGGAGGGCATGTTGAGGATATTATTTTATATATGTGTTATTTTTGGTAAAATGTAATTAAGATGTCAATATATATTTATATATTTACATTAAATATATATGACAAATTATTTATATTTTACAAACTTAAGAAACATTATATATACAGTTATAATTGGTGTTTTGTAGGAAAGCTATTTTAAATTGTTTTAGAAAAATTATTTAAAGAATTGTTTTTGCTATTAGTGACAGGTATTCTAGGCCTCTTGTAGTTGGGTATAGTGTTATTGGACTTTGTGGAAATCGTACATTCTTTTGGTTTGCTTTGTGAGTTTAGGGCCTATTTGAGTCACAGATTGTTCCATTCTAAGTTCCTGATAACTTTGTTCTTTTTGAAGGGCTTGGAGTAGTTTACGTAGGGTAGCTATCCCTCGTCCTGCTGTTGATTGGAAGGCATTATGCCATCGTTCAACAGCATTGTTGGCTTTGGCTTGTTTGGTTAGTGTGCCCAAGTACACATTCCACCATGGAATGTGGAATGTGGAATTTGGGTAGTCTTCTGTGCCCTGATCTGAGGAGTCTTTCCACCCAGGTATCTTCGAAGTAATCTAATAGTGGGCTAAGGGGCCCATTAGGATGGCAGTCGGAAAACCACCCTGATTGCCATGGTAGTGGAAAACAACCGCCCGCCGGTACCGCGGCAAAACTGGCGGACCGATTAGAATCCACAGCCAAAAACAAACGACCACGGTGGTAAGAGCCACCGGAAAAAACGCCTGTAGCGGGCGGAAAAAGCAAAAACCCATCCGCGGCGTTCGGATTCGCGGCGGAAACACACCAACCCGCCGCCAGGACAGCGGAGACACCGCCCGGTAAACCGATGTGACCGTGGTACGTTCCGCTGTTTCTGACCGCCGCAGTCACAAACAGTGATGAATGGGAGAGACGGCGGAAGGGCTGTAGCATAGCCACCGCTGCGGATGCTCCGTGAACAAAATGGCAGTCGAAATGAAAATACACAACAAGGCCACCAAGTGCACACAGCAAACTAGTCCTGCCCCCAAAAACACCTAACACATCCCAAAGACACACCACCATGGCAAATTAAAAAAGTACAAATCCCAGGACAACCCACACAACACACCTGACAGCAATACCCCATTTTGACACACCCACATAGCCGAGTATAAAACCAGCCCCTCCCCTGACCAGAATCCTTTGCAATACTCCAGAAGTGAAGGGACAACCACCACAGCTGAAAGGAGAGGCAAATCATCACACCACACACACATCACCACCACCACCACTTCCACACCTACACCTCTAACCCCTTTGCACATCACAAACCATACACATCACAACCACAACCACCACTTCCACACCTGTACCTCTAACCCCTTGGCACATCACATACCATGGCACCACAGAAAATGCCTAAATTCACAGAGAGTGAGTTGAAGGTTATGGTAGATGAGATAATCAGAGTTGAACCACAATTGCTTGGTAACCTGGTCCAACAGACAGCATTAGCCACAAGAACACAAATGTGGGCAAGGATAGTTGACAAGATCAATGCAGTAGGGACCACCCCGCGCAACAGAAATGAAATCATGAAGCGGTGGCATGACCTGAAGACAGTTGTGAAGAAGAAGAGGAGCAAGAACCGTGAGTTGGCTCAGAGGACTGGTGGTGGCCCTCCCATTCCACTAAAAACATTCACTTCATGGGAGGAGAAGGTGCTTTCCATACTGCATCCAGAGAGTTTCACAGGAATAGCCGGGGGAGTGCAGACTGGTAAGTACAAACAAATGTATACCATCACACTGCTATGTACTGTCTTGCACAACTACAAAGCTACACCTCCCAGGCTCAAGTCCATCCATCTGCATCACAATATCCAAAACAGGTCTCACAGATGTAAACTTCACTTCAACTGAATCACCCCAAAGCTACACAACATTTACAGGGTGGCATGTGTCCAGGCAACCAGCACCACAACTCTCGCCAGGCACCCCGGCCCCATCCCTGAGCAGGATGGAGCACTCCCTTCCGCCCAGAAGCATGTGGCAGCCATTAGATCACTACAAACAAACCAACAGGTAGGTAAGCCACCTTCCCTGGGAGCACTGTTTGGGGGTAGGATGCCTGTACTACAACTCCCACCAGGCGCCCTGAGCAGGATGGAGCACTCTTCCACCCAGAAGCATGTGGCAGCCATTAGATTACTACAAACAAACTAACAGGCAGGCAGCCATTTACCTAGGCTGTTCTGTCTGTGGGTAGGAGGCCTGCACAACAACTCCCACCATTCCCCCTTGTTCCCCAGCTCATCAAGATGGAGCACTCCCCCACCCAGAAGCAGTTGGAAGCCATTGTATCACTACAAACAAACTTACAGGTAGGTAGCCATCTTCACAGGGAGGGGAGTTTGGGGGTGGGAAGACTGCACTACAACTCCCACCAGGCACCCTGTCCCACACCTGAGCAGGATGGAGCACTCCCCCACCCAGAAGCATGTGGCAGCAATTAGATCACTACAAACAAACTAGCAGGTAGGTAGCCATCTTTCCAGGGAGGGCTGTTTGGGGTAGGAGGCCTGCACCACAACTCCCACCATGCACCGCAGTCCCACCCCTGAGCAGGATGGAGAACTCCCTCCCACCCAGAAGCATGCGGCAGCCATTGTATCACTACAAACAAACTTACAGGTAGGTAGTCATCTTCACAGGGAGGGGGGTTTGGGGGTGGGAAGACTGCAGTACTACTCCCACTATGCCCCCTTGTTCCCCAGCTCATCAAGACAGAGAACTCCCTCCCACCCAGATGCATGTGTCAGTCTTTGCACTGTCCACTTCAAACTAATAGGTAGGTGGACATATCATGCTTTCTTGTCCCACCCCTGAGCAGGATGGAAGCCTCCACCACATACACACACAGATGTGTCACAAATCCAAGTCAAATTTGAAAACATAACAGGTAAGTAGCCAGTACATGCACCCAGCCATTCCTCTCAAAAAGCCATATGACAACACCAGCCCTCTCACAAATACACACACCAACCCTTTTGCCACGCACAGTGTGCAGACAGCTAAGCAAATGAAACTGTCACAGCAACCAAAGTGTGACACACCAATTCACATGTAGAAG
This sequence comes from Triturus cristatus, assembly GCF_964204655.1. NCBI lineage: Eukaryota > Metazoa > Chordata > Amphibia > Caudata > Salamandridae > Triturus > Triturus cristatus. Next base: position 302,488,799 of record NC_140590.1, on the reverse strand, counting down.
AAAGCCTGTGCACAATCATGCACAGCACCGAATGCCATGTTTAAGTGCCATGGGGCCAGAGCAGCAAGGACCAAATGAAAACAAAGAAACCATGGTTGGTGGTACAAATTCAGATATGCACATGACATGACAAAGGTATGCATGAGAAGACAATGGCCAGTTCATGCTCAGATGTAACATCTGCTAGGGCAGAGTAATCAACAAAGAGGCTTCACAGAAAATCATTGTTGCGCTAGTCCCTAGATGGCAACATGTTCCTGTAATCACAAAACATGCACGTGGCACATGGTATGTTTTGACACCTCACACCATGGACAAGTAATGCATGTACCTCAACATCATCTCAGGAGGAACAGTAGTGTGCATACTGTAATGATTAGTCAACTGTGTGGTGTACAAACAGTGAATAATACACAGCTAACACAAAGCTTGTGAGGTGCAATACAATGACCATTTCCCATCTGACCCACAGGTGACCAAGAACTGAATGCAGAGGACAACATCAGCAACCTGCAGAGCCAGTCTCACCCCCCCCCCCCCCCGGAACATGGACTCTCGGATGTTGACTCCTAGGATTCAGAGGACCAGGAGCTAGGAGCCGGCCCATCTGGTGTGGGCACAACAGGTCCCAGGACCACATCGTCCCCCCACCACATCTGCAGCAACACCAACCTCTCCGCAGACCCCTGCTGTTATGGCCTGTGCGTCCTCCACCACCACCAGTGCTGCCACACCACCAACTGAGGAGGGCAGAGAGAGGATGTGGAGGCCCACTGTGGTGAGGCAACAGGTCCACAGCAGCAGGGCAGGTGGGAGGGGCAGGGTCAGTCACAGACCACCAGAGCCTGGGACCGAAGCCATGGACAACATAAACAGAGTCCTTGGGGCCTATGAACAGGCACAGGTATGAACAGGCCGGTCAGAAGAAGAGTCCCGTGAGCTCCTCCTGCTGATGAGGTCCATGGACACATGCATGGGCCAAATTGTGGACCTCTTGGGCCAGCTAGTGATGGTACTGAGGGACAGGCCTGCGCCACAAACATCACCTCCACCTCCCACTGGTGGGCCGCAGGATGATAGTTTATCATCCTCCCCTGTGGCCACAGAGAGGGGTGAGTCCTCAGACCCCACTGGCCCTACAGCAGAGGCCCCCCTTGCCAAGCGACGAAGGGGCCGTCCCAAGAAATCCCTGGGAGTATCCCGTGACAAAGCACCTGCCAAACGTCAGTCACAGAGCCAGCCATGATGGCAGCCCACTTCACTACTGCATTGACGTTTTGGACTATCCTTCCCCACACTGCCTTGTGAATGGCATCTGTCTGTTGGACTGGATCACCACATCAATGTGGTGACTACTCGATTCTCTCATTTACCATAACTGTCAACTCACAGCTTCACTAATCACCTCAATGTGAATGTTCATCCCCCTCACATGTCACCATTGTAAATAAATACACCTTACACATATGTCGTTGTTTCTACTCCATGTTTAATCCAGGATGTGCAGTCTTCACCATGATCACAGTGTACCAGGAGTATGGAATGTATGTAGGCAAGGAGAGGCTGAAGGGACCTAGGGAAACACAACAGAACAATATTCACTAGTCTGGGTGTGGCATCACAGACATCACACAACACTAACCATCAAGCAAATCCATCATGCACACACCACAATGAGCAACAATGCCAACATACACATCCGGTAGATGTTTCAAACTACCCTGTCCCAGAAAGATTGTCAGTGTTAGGTCTCTGGCAGGCGGGCAACTAGAGCCACATTTCGGGGGGGGCTGAAAAAGAAATCCGGGGGGGGGCTAAGTCTTCCAGCCATAGGCAGAGTGGCTGTAAGAAGGGGCGAAAACGCAACAAAAGCTTCATTAACGTGTAAATGGTCTTTTAAAGACCCGTGAAGTACTCAGGTGCGGCTGCAATTAGACGAACGCCAGCCCGCGAGGCTGTCCCAGCCGGGCTGACACACATGACGGGGGGGCTGAAGCCCGGTGAGCCCAATGGGTGTTGCGCGCCTGGTCTCTGGCTACTTGTACAGTTAGCTGGCAATCCTAGGTTGAACAGGTGCCTGTTTTGTAAAGAGTAAACACTTTATTGAGAGTCCCTTACTTATTCTGGAGGCAGAGTTTGAACACGCTCCCTACCTTTAAATACAAACCAATCAAGGGAACCGGTGCTTGGCTTTTGGACTCCTGAATCACTCCACGCCCCTCCCTCTTTTCCCTAACGTCTTGTTCCTTACCGTTTGCTGAGCTCTGAGTTTCTGTGTGCCTGCTTTTAGGTATCACTTTCACTAGAATTTCCTTTTGGAATTCACCTTACTTTTCAAACTTCAGATAAACACTCAAGATTTAACACCTGACTACTAACCCGACGTCGCTTACCGAGGACGTTTTCAGGTCAGGTATTTCCTTGTTCTGAATTGCTTGTGTGTTTCCTTCGCACGAAGTCCCGTTAATCTCCACCCCTACACGACCGCGATTAATTTTCCCTTGTTTGAAAAGCCTTCTCGCCATTGATTACGCGGGTCGCTAAAGACTTCTCTCCCTGCAGACACCGATTACCAATACGCTTAAGATAGTTTTGTTTCTTCAAACGCGTGATTCGCGTTTGCAGTGTAGGTTTGCTGCATCGATCTTTATTTTTGAACGCGTGGTACGCGTTAGCGCTTTTTTTATTTGAAACTGGATACATAGTTTATTTCAAGCGTGAGGTACGCGTCTTTATTTTCTGGGCTGATACAGTGTAATTCAACTAGAAACATTGTTTGTTTTCAAGCGCGAGGTACGCGTCTTTATTTTCTAGGCTGATACAGTGTAATTCAAATAGAAACATTGTCTTTATTTTTTGGGCTGGATACACTGTATCAAGATATGTATTGAGAGTACTAAACTTCCTACCAACGCGGACAGATAAGGAGTGGGTGTTATCCAGTGCTGAGTTCATCTAACGGACTGCAATTCGTCTGTCACTTGTGAGACTCTATGGCTCTCCTCCATTTAAGATTTAATAGTTAGAGTCCTGCTTCGATTTTTTATTTACAATATTGACTCCAGCCTTGGAAGAGTATCCAGTTTCGCCACACAGCAACTCCTACCTATTCCTGTATTGCCTTCAGAGATGCCCAGCCGGTAAGAAATTGTCTACCATTACAAAGCAGACACTGAGTTCTCCTAGTGTGTTTAAGGCGGGAGGACACTCATTTTATGGTTGTTTTGTTGTTTTCCCACAGGTTCTCAACCGCCAGCTTCCATTGTTGAGAGAACCGGCTGGGGGATTGAGACATTGTCACATCTGCGCAGTCTCTCCCCACATCTCCTTGGGTCAGTTCCTAGTTATATATAGTGTGTAGTTATATCGGGCCCTGGCCTGGGGAGTGTGGGGAACTTCTCTTTGCTTCTGTGGATTGGGACGCGATCCCTATAGCAGGTTAGTGGCACGGCAACAGTCAGCCACCACTGAGTCAACAACCGGCTGCAGTCACAAAGCTCACATACACCTTCACAACAACAGTAACATCATCAGACAATGGGTCCATTGTACATCGGCACTCACCTTCAAGTAAAGTAGCGGTTGATGAGCTGTTGACGCAGGTCGACACCTTCCTCCTCTCCACTATCCTCGTCACTGGACATTGGTTTGCAGGTGGGGTCCTTGGCTGCTCATCATTATACAGGATCAGGGGGATCTCCTTGCGAATGGCCAGGTTGTGGAGCATGCAGCATGCCACTACAATCTGACACACCTTCCTGGGCGAGAACATCAGTGCAGCAGGCAGCGAAATCATGACTTCAGGAGACCAAAAGTACGCTCCACCACATGACGTGTCCTCCCATGGGCATCATTGTAGAAGACATCAGCTAGTGTCCTGGGATTCCGCAGTGGGCTCAGCAACCAAGGACGGTTGAGATATGCAGAGTCACCTAGGTGTGATAAACACAGAGAAACCTTGTAATGTTACTGTGGCAGAGGACAGCATGTCACACACACAGCAAGCTATTTGACAATGCATACTCACCCACAATCCATGCACACTCAGGAAGCGGATTAGCCATCAGCTGTGGTACAATTCTGTATACACATGATGTATGAGTCATGGGCTGAGCCCGGAAATTTGGCACACACATGCAAGATGATCATATTCGCCTGGCACACCACTTGCACATTTATGGAGTGGAAATATTTACGATTCCTGTAGATGTGCTTACGTGCCTATGGTGGAACAAGCCCAATAAAATCTCCCTTCACAGCCGCCAATTCATGCCCCCTGGGGAAATGGATATATCTGTCCTTGTAGATCATCATAGAGGACAGGACATCACGCAGCACCATGCTGAGCATAGGTTGCGACATCCCAAATGCGCTGGACACTGTGTGCTGGAATAATCGAGTGGCAAAAAAATGCAGGGCCGCCATCAACTTAGACGTGGGGGTGAAAGCAGTTGGATATGTTTTGCGAGGTTGCAGGTGGGGCTTGAACATAGCACATAGGTTTTGTAAGGTGGCTCTATCCAGACGGAATTTCCGTATGACCTCCTCAATCTCCATGTCTGCCAGCACTGTGAAGGGACTCCTCCTAGGTGAGATGAAAGTGGACACATGTCATTGCAATACACGATGAGATGTGTACAACATCTTACGTTTTGACTGACACAACGCCAACAATGACTGTCATCACATTTGAGTTACAGACCAGCTTACATGTAGGGACACCTTCAGCTACACTACTCGTACACTTGTCCCCTTTCACACAGCAAGTACCTCAGAAACAATATCTGACTATGAGAATGCACAAAGGGATATGGCCATATCTAGCATGATCAGGCCTGGGAGTATTTCATACAGCATATGTGTGAAACTGCAACACTACTGTCTCATACCTAGCTGCTGTACCTGCTACACCTTCAGGCGTAAGTTGAACATGGCACACATCAACAACAAAATGACCACAGGCTGTGCGTAAACAACAAGTGTGTGCATGAGCCAAGAAAAGTAGACCGTCAAATCTGCACATTCTTCATTAAGACATACATCACTGTGATTTTCCCAGCACTTTCACACATTGACATGTGTACTCATTGGAGAGTCCATCACAACACTATTCTGTGTACATGCCCATCGATATCACAAGTGGCATGTGGGGGAGTACATGCCAATGTCCAAAATCACATACACAAACATGGCATGTGTACTCAGCAGTGGGGTAAATGTTACATTGGCATTGTATGCACAATGATGTGACATTATCATGTGGCCACTGTGCACTGTTGATAACTGCACATTGGCCATTGACACAGCATGATGTGTCCATAGGTGCTGTCACAGTGCTCCGCCAGCCAGATCACGGTCACTCATATCAATGTATGGTACCCAAATCACGGTGGCTACCGCCTGGCACCAGCGGTGTGTCACCACCAATCCCTAAAACGCAAGTGTGGTAGTGATCGGCATATACACATGCTCAAATGGCGGTTGGCATGCTCTGCAACCCAAACCACAGTCACTCATGTCAATGTATGGCACCCAAATTGCAGTAGCTACTGCCTGGCACCAGTGGCGTGTCACCCCCAATGCCCAAGACACAATTGCGGTACTGATAGGCATTTGAGTATTGCCAAATGGCGGTTGGCATGCTCTGCAACACAAATCACTGTCATTCATGCTAGTGGATGGCACCCAAATCGTGGTAGCTACTGCCTGGCACCAGCGGTGTGTCACCACCAACAGAGATGTGGAATTCCTATAGCCCGACACCCAGGGCATATTGTTTGGGGTCAAGGGCAACAAGTTTTCATGTGAAGCCTTTATTATTAGGGTGAGCGCTCTAAGTAAATGTTGTAAGCTCCGACTGCACTACTGACAGTGGTTCCAGTATAAAAATGTGTACACACGTTTGAAAGTATAGCAATATAAGGCTATTTAAAAATGCTCCCAGAGCGCTCTCTGATTTGATGCAAATATTTGCAGAAGCTTGAAAGCAAGATTGAGGATTCTTTGCTTTCAAAATAAATAGTTCATTAAAAAAATGAAATCAGGAAAAAAACGTTTCGGTAATGTCAGGTACCATTTCTTTGCAGCATCATTGAGTAACGTGTTGATGCATGCTAGTGTTTCTAAAAAATATTCATAATGGAAAATCAGTGCAACCAGTTTCAATAAGATCATGGGAAACAAACATAAACAAGCATTGGTAAAGCCAGTAGGTCTGAAATTGGTGGCCAGCTTTTTAGTTTTGTCAATGTGTGACTTGATTTGGCATTGTTTTTTTTAAAACCTTATTGGTGTGGGAGCTCCTGGGTCCTCCCCACTATAACAAACATTGACAAAAGCAAAAATAGTTTTTGGGTCTCAAAAAGCACACACTGCCACAGTAGTTACTGGTACTGAACAAAACTACTTTGTGTGCAGATATGCTCCTTGTGAAAGAGCAGACTACTGTCACTCACAGTGAAACCAGCCGATACAGAGAGAAAGACAGAATTTTAATAAACACAAAAGATCACAGTCAACGCCAGAGCAAATTAGGGGCACAATTATTAAAGAAAGTCTCAAAAGGGTACCCATGGTATATGTCCTTGCATTAAGTGCAGCTATACGACTTTTGTGAATTTCCCAAGAATTCACAGAAGTAGGAAAAGAAATAGTACTCCTAGAAAATATTTATGAACTGCATTTTAGCATGAGCAAATTTGCATGTGTAGATTTTCTCATGCGAAAATCTGAGTGTTTGCAAGTTCACTTTCCCTCCAACCACTTTTTTCCCAACTCTGGAAGAGGTTTACGTTTGCCATTGTCAGGAGTATATTTTCAACATTTCTCAGTATGGGAAAATATTAGAGAAGAGTTGTTGAAACCCCTTAAAACATGCATGTTAGTAGGTTTGCACAGACTTAAAAGGCGATTCTAACCCTGGAACTATTCCTTACCACTACCTTCAGCCCCAGTATGTAGATCTGCAGAAATGTGGCAACATAAGGGGATTGCAAGTGTTCAAACACTACTATGGTATGAGCCCTCGCATAATCAGAGAAGCTCTATCAGAGCTCTTATATGATGAGATTGTTGCCATAATTTGTCGCTGCACTACTAGACACCAAAGGGGCAAGTGTATTTTGTTGCAGGACAAGTAGATTTATGAAGCAACCTGCCCCATGGACAAGTAGATATTTTATTAAATTCCACACCCCTGCACCAATCCCCAAAATGCAAGTGCGGTAGTGATAGGCATATACACATGCTCAAATGGCGGTTGGCATGCTCCACCACCCAAATCACGGTCACTCATGTCAATGTATGGCACCCAAATTGCGGTAGCTACCACCTGGCACCAGCGGTGTGTCACCCCCAATGCCCAAGACACAATCGCGGTAGTGATAGGTATTTGAGTATTGCCAAATGGCGGTTGGCATGCTCCACCACCCAAATCCCGGTCATACATGTTAATGTATGGCACCCAAATTGCGGTACCTACTGCCTGGCACCAGCGGTGTGTCACCACCAATCCCCAAAACGCAAGTGCGGTAGTGATAGGCATATACACATGCTCAAATGGAGGTTGGCATGCTCCGTCACTCAAATCACGGTCATTCATGTTAATGTATGGCACCCAAATCGTGGTAGGTACCGCCTGGCCCCTGTGGTGTGTCACCGCCATGGACCATGCCCTTACAGCCAATGGGAACTGCAATTCCAGTGGCCTAATGCAATTTTGAAAATCGCGTTAGGAGTGCTCCGCCACCGTGGAGCCAGTCATTGGATACTTTTGAAAGATGCACCACCGCGGTAGCGCCCACCTGGCCCCTGCGGTGTGTTACCGCCATGGACCATGCCCTCACAACCAATGGGAATCGCAATCGCGGTGGCCTAATGCAATTTTGAAAATGGCGGTAGGCGTGCTCCGCCACCGCAGAGCCACTCATTGGATGTATTTGAAAAAGGCCTGACCTGGAACACCAATTGCAGCAGCTTAGAACCACTGAAATTACCCCAGGGGGCTATATATGTGTGGGAAAGAGCCTCACATTTCCACAGCTCACAGAGCCTGCTGCCTGAAGATCCCTCACCACCACCTGCTGCTGCTGCTGCTCCTGTCTCCAGAGCCTGCTGCCTGAGACCCCTCACCACCACCTGCTGCTGCGGCTCCCGTCTCCAGAGCCTGCTGCCTGAGACCCCTCACCACCACCTGCTGCTGTTGCTGCTGCTCCTGTCTCCAGAGCCTGCTGCCTGAGACCTCTCACCACCACCTGCTGCTGCTGCTGCTCCTGTCTCCAGAGCCTGCTGCCTGCCACCCCTCACCACCAACTGCTGCTGCTGCTGTCTCCTGGCCCCAGTGATGGCGAGGACTGAGAAGATCCGGGCAAGTCCCTTCACCAGTAAGGAGCCGGAGGTCCTGGTGGACGAGGTGCTCACACAGTATCCAAGGCTATATGGTGCCCCAAATGTCGTGATAAGTCTTCAACAGTGGGAGTGAGAGTACAGGGGGGGCACAAATGAGGTTGAGCTGCTGCAGTATGTGCCTGAGAGTGTGGGGTTTTGTCATGCATTGCCTAGCATGCTTTCTCCAGGGGAAAGGGGTGTCTAGCCTATTTCACACGTTTACATGCCTGCACATCAGGATTTGAGGGACATGTATTGTATTATCAGCCATACAGTGATGCAGCAAGTTGGTACTGCAGGAGTCAGGATAGTGATTGCTTGTGTGACTGGCTGTGTGGGTCCCTGTTGTTCCCCTCAGTGTGAGCCCACCTCTCCTTCACAGCCACCACCCAATCTGACAAGGACACATCACTGAATGTACAGAGTGTCATGTCTTTCTTTTTTTTCCTTAGTCTCCATCAATGAGTCATCTCATTCCTGTAGATTGCACACAACAGGCCTTGGGAGAAGGGTGTGGGTTTGTGAGATCATGTCCCTCAATGTGACATCCATGACACAGTGAGCCATCCACAGGGCAAGGACATAGAGGGCTGCACAGTGTTGTACACAGTGAGTCTATCCACAAACATTTGTTGATATGTGAGGTATGTCTTGCTCTACCTAAAAATGGACAGTAGATGTGGTCAGGCTGCACATGGCTTTCTGTGCTGGCATCCTGCATGTGTATGAGATGGGCAGGTACTGTGTCCACCCTCATACCTGCACACATTTACGTATGATTCTCCCATGTTGTTGTTCCATGTGAGATGCATTATTGTCACTGTCAGGCATATCTGTGGATTTGGGATGAGTTAGTAGCATGCTCCTGTACTGAGAGATATTGATACATAACAATGTGTCACTGATGTTTTCCCCCACTCGTCTCCCATGCCTGCAGCTCAAAGTCTACCAGCGTAAGGCCGCGTGGAGGGCCATTGCAAGCAAGTTGCGGGATCTGGGTGTCTCAAACCGACAGCGCACCCATTGCCAAAAGAGGTGGGATGACATCTGCTGGCTGAGCACGAACATGGCGGAGATGACACTGGGGCTGCTCCCTCGGACTGGCAGGTTGGCACGGGGGAGCATGACACCACTAATGGCCCGCATCTTGGCTGTGACACAGCCGGAGCTGGATGCATGTTTGAAGGAGCATCAGCAGCAAGCTAGGGGGTGAGTATCCTTGGAAGGGTGACTTTGGCTGTGAGTGGCTGCATGTGTTCGCAGGCTGGGCCAGCGCTGGGCTTTGTTATGTTGGTAGTGTGATGCAGTGGCTTATAAGGGGCCTCTGTGTTGGGTGCAGCTGTCATGCATTTGCCCTACCTGTACTTCCTGATATAATTTGAATAATGGGCATTAACATTGCATTCTGAGTCGTGGGCTTCAGGTATTGTCTGCATTGTGGTAGTCTGGGAACTCACATGGAAGGGAACAGCAGTATGCATAATCTGAGTGTGCTTTCATCAATTCGTGCATTGCCTTCCCTCAGATTTGTGAGGCTTGGACATCTGATGCCAATGTGCAACAGTAGTTGTTCCCCACAGTATAAATTGGTGGATGGCATGCGCTCATGGCCATTGTGGCTGTTATGTTGTAGTCTGTATCTGTGTTGTCCCCTTCTGCTCCATCCAGATATGACAGTGGCAACATGTCGTGGGCTTCATCTTTGCCCCTATCAGGGCCCAAGGTGTGCTCAGAGCTATTTGTGTGTCTGGTTGGACGGAGCCACAGCGGGATATTGTGCTGTGTGGTCATCACATGGCTCAACTATGCCTGGTTTGCTTGTTGACATGCAATGTTCGAGTTTAAAATTGAGGTCGCACAATGTTATTGCACAGGGTGGTGTGCAACATGTAGATTTCATCATCTTCAGTGATGCTTTGCTTGCATATGATTGTTCTGTTGATGCCAATGGACTGACCCAACATCTCTCTCTCTCTCATGCAGCATCTCTCGTGGGCACGGAAGGACAGGGGACGGACACCAATGGTGAGGCATCAAGCACAACAGCTGGACACGAGCACAGTGACACAGATGTGACCGGCGCCTTGGAGGGGGACAGGAGTCTACTTGAGGAATCACAGCCAGCGACGCAAACCTCAACATCAGCTGATGCCAGCGGTGACACATCCATGTTGGCGGGCAAAGGGAACAGGGACTCTGCCTCCTCTTCCACCACACAGCGGTCAGTGCCCACCCTCCCAGCTACTTCCACTAGTGCTGCCAGTGTTCACAACAGTAAGAAGTGAAGAGTGTCCATCACCCCAGGCACCGCTGCCCCTGCCTCTGTCCTCCCTGCTAACATCAGTGCTGAATCTGTGGACCTTTTGCGCCAGCTGTGTGTGGGCCAGACAGCTCTCCTCAATGCCTTCATAGACCTCGACAAAAAGTTGGCACAGGTGGTTGCTTTCATGGAGGGCATACATTCAGACGTGGGTGGGCTACACCGGACTGTCAAGTCGTTATCCTCCGCAGTGATGGCAGCCATTCAACTGGAACAATCTCGGAGTCCAGCTCCAGTCCCTTTGTCCAGCCCCATGCCAGTGGCCACATCTGACGATAGTGACCACGCAACACAGACATCAAGGGCAAGATAGAGCACACGCAGCACACAGCAGCAGCAGCCCAAGCGGTCCAGGGCGCAGACACCATCCCCACAGAAAACTAAAGCCACCCCAGAGCGCAAAGACAAAAGCCCTTCAGGCGACACCAAAGGCCACAAAGCCAAGAAGCAGACCTCAGGATCACATGCCTCAGAGGCATCCCCAGCCAAGGACTCTCCTGTCCCTAAAGCGTCTTGCAAAGACAAGCAGACAGTTTCCGTGCCCGCTGAGAAGGTGATGCCTGCTAAGAGTACACATAAAAAGAGCTCAAAGGCAGATTCACCCACAACCTCAACTCCCATCCAAAGCCCTGTGAAGCAGGGAAAGGAGGGTACTGTAGGGGATAAAACTGGTAAACAGGGGATGGAGGGGCAAAGGCAAGGCCAGGCCAAGTGAACAGCTGGATCCAGCATGTCCCCAGAGGGAGGGCCACCGTCTGCATCTGATGCAGCTTTGGTGGTGAGTGTGCCTGTTGTGTCAACACCACTTGCATTAATCCCATGACAGAGAAGCCATTTTGAGTCCCCAAGAAGTGGAAAGACACCCCTCCACAATCTCCCACCCACACTGTGTCTCACAGCAGCATGGCTCCACCTCCACGTGCCACTACACCACCTGGTCCAAGAAGCCCTCCGGCTTCCCAAGCCACTAATGCCTCTACCTCAGCTGGGCCTCTCTCTCCCCGGTCAAGTCCTCCAACTGTACCTGACACACAGCCAGCTCCCAGTCCTTCTGACAGCCAAGTCTGAGTGGTAGTCACCCTCACACACCTGTCTCGCCCACAGAGGTGCCTGTACTGCCCATTGTTATCCCCCTGACTGTGTTGCTGACTACGGCAGGGTACAGTCGCACACATTCCCTGTGCAGCTTCTCGTGGACTTACTCTGCACATTGTGCTGGCCACTGGCCTTGTTGTTTATTTATTTATTTATTTATTTTTACAATTTATAGAGCGCGAACAAATGCCCGTAGGCGTCTCGGCGCTAGAAACAGTGCGTAAAGTTCCCACAGAGGCTAAATCGGCAGCTGTTATTGACCAAACAGCCAGGTCTTTATTTTTCTGCGAAATTGCATCAGGGACGAGCTTTCTCTGATGGCTACTGGCAAAGAATTCCACAGTCTGGGAGCGGCCACCAAGAAGCGCCTATCGCCCCAAGTCACTGTTTTGGTTCGTGGTACCAGCAGAAGATTGAGGTTGTTAGATCGAAGCGATCTTGTGGATGAGTGGAGCCTAAGATGGGCTTTCAGGAAATGCGGGCCGTGATTATGCAGTGCTTTGTATACTATACAAAGGGTTTTGAATTTAACCCATTCCGGATCATGAGCCAGTGAAGATCTTTTATGGCCTCCGAGATTGGCATGAACTTCGGGGTTCCAGACAGGAGACGGGCTGCAGCATTCTGGATTGTCTGCAGTTTATTAGTCACTCTGGCCTGGGCATTGATAAATAAGCCATTTCAGTAGTCGAGGGAGGACAACACCAGGGAACTTACCAGTGTCTTTCCTGCTGCAGCTGGCAAGAACGGCATAATTTTCTTAATCAGCCTTAGTTTATGGTGGGCAGTGGCTGCTGTTTTGTTTGCGTGGGCCATAAAATTCAGGTTCTCGTCAAAAGTCACTCCAAGATTTCTGACAGTAGGGACCGGTTTAGGGGGGTCCCATACGTGGGCGGCCACCAAATAGTAGACCAACTGGGTGAGAGATGTCCGAAAATGACCACCTCCGTTTTTTCGGAATTTAGTTTTAGGCAATTGGAGGCCATCCACTCTCCAATCGCCCGCATGCCCCCTTGAAAGTTTTCTGCTACCCTCTCTCCATCACCATTAATGGCCAACACAAGCTGCGTGTCATCTGCGTAGGAGGTAAGGCTCATCCCATGGGCCTTGATGACAGATGCCAGGTCCGACACATAGATATTAAATAATGTCGGACTTAGGGATGAGCCTTGGGGTACCCCACACGGCAGTGACAGCTTGTCTGATTGAAAATGCCCCAATGTGACCACCTGCGTTCTCCCAGCCAAAAAGGAGGAAAGCAAGTTCTTTGCCAGGTGGCGAATGCCCATCTTTCCGACACGGTCCACCAAGATCTTGTGGTCGACCGTGTCGAAGGCTGCGGATAAATCGAGTAATACCAGTACCGCTGTTCCTCCCTGGTCCCGGATCACTCGTATATCCTCAGTCGCTTTGATTAGGGCAGTCTCCGTACCATGGTACTTACGAAAGCCGAATTGGGTGTTGTCCAGTGATTGGTGCTTCTCGACAAACTCCGAAAGTTGTATATTTATAGCTTTCTCAACTACCTTGGCTAAGAAAGATAGGCTAGCTATAGGGCGGTAGTTTTTTAATTGCTCCTTGTCCAGATTGGCTTTCTTCAGAAGAGGCTTAACCAGTGTGTTCTTCAGTGAATCCGGGTATCTCCCAGTTCTGAACATTGCATTACAGACTGAGGTAATATCAGGAGCCAAACAATCCATCACCGGACGGATGACCTTGAGAGGACAAGGATCTAATGCAGATCCAGATTTAATGGTAGCAATAATGTCCTTAATTTGTGTCTCTGCGAGGTCTGTGAACTGGAGCAGTTCAGTATCCTGAGTCATGCTGTCAGGCATGGGCGAGTGGATTACCGTTTTAACTGTGAATGCTTGATATATGTCATTCACCTTGGTAAAAAAGAAATTGGCCAATGAATCGCAGAAAGATTGGGATGGTGGCGGAACTAGGTCCGGAGTGTTTCCCGCTAAGATCTTGGTGATCTCATACAGTTTTTTACTGGAGTTTTTGGCGTTATCGATCTGTTCTGTAAAGAACTTTTTCTTAGTTTCGGCAATGAGTGCTTTATACAGCCCTAGTGCTTCCTTGTAGCTAGCTTTGCTTTCTGAGCTGTAGGATCTGCGCCAATACCTTTCCCTATTTCTGCAAAGTTGTTTCTGTTTGCGCAGTTCCTTTGTGAACCACGGGGCCGAGGGCGCTGTTCTATTTCTCGAAAGCTGTTTAGTCGGGGCTAAGGTGTCTGTGGCAGTGCCCAGCCACTCCTGAAATTGACATGTGGCAGTGTTGGGGTCAGTGGACAGACAAGGCCGGGTCCTAGCCAGAAAAGCAGTTAACTCCGTCTGATCGATATCTTTCCAGACCTTAAAAGGTTCTGATCTCAATGCGGGGTCTCTTCTAGTCCTGTTCGCCTTGACTGAGATTCTCATTAAGATGGCATAGTGATCAGTCCAAGGCATGGGCAAGGTATCTATTATTTTTAGGCCTTCCATATTGGAAAAGATGCCATCCAGAGTATGGTTGGCCTTGTGAGTGGGGATAGTGACCAATTGCCGAAGACTCAAGGTATCCATATCTGATATCAAGGTACGGGTGTCGTTATCGGAAGACTTCTCAAGATGGAAATTCATATCACCCATAACTGTAAATGAGTCTTCCATCGCCAATGCTTCGAGTATCGAGCCTAGGTTGGCGAGGAAGCCAGTACGGGCGCCTGGGGGTCGATAAAGGAGCATACCTTTGAAGTGAAACGACGGAGTAAGCTTAAGATCAAATTGGAGGGCTTCACAAGAGGTGGAAGGGATATGTGACATTCTCACACTTACGTGATCGCGGGCTATGATCGCTAGCCCCCCTCCACGCTTCCCTACTCTATCTAGACGGTAGGCTTTATAGGCTGGGGGGGCCGCGACTGCCATGTCTGGATCGGACGCCTCATCCGTCCATGTCTCTGTTATAAAGAGACAGCCCAAGTTGTTATCCAAGATGAGGTCGGATACTTCCTGCCGGTGCTTTACCAAGGAACGTGCATTAATGAGTGCTGCAGAAAAGTCTATGGTGTTAACGGCTGTAGTGGTGTTCGTCTTAACCTTATCATTAGCTATGTGTAGCCTAATGTTACAATGAGGGCATATGAGTTCTGTGGTTTCCAGGACTCTATACAGGCTATGTTGGACACATTGGGTATTAGCCATCGTGCGCAGTTCCAGCAAGGCAGATTTCGAGTAAGTTAATAATCCCTGTCGGGGACTCTGGCCAGGGGTTCTGGCCCTAGGCCCGGTTCCGGGCGCAGATGGGCTTGCCATTGGCGGGCCTTCGGCGTGCCAGCGGCGCGCCCACTGCGCCCGCCCGCTGCGCCGTCGGGTTGCGTCTGTCATTGTATAGAGGGAGGAGGAGGGTGGGAGGCAGCGTCAGCTAGAGCGCTCCCCCAGCCTACACCCAAGATGGCGCCTACCCGACCCTCGCACCAGCTCGAAAAACGGCTGTGCGGGGCTCAGAAGGGCGGTAGGAAGAGTGTTAAGGTGTCAGAGTGCCTAACACTAAAATATAGCAGCACACACAGTAAAGTCGGCGATTTTTAAAAATTCTCGTAAAGCGCTAAAACGTGTCAGTAATTCTTAAAATAATGCAGGCAGAATAATGATGCTAAAATCAGCTCGTAGCCCCTCACCGGAGGGGAGAACCACATAATGAATCAACCGATGCCTAGGAAGAGCAAGGCTTAAGTAGAGTGGGAGGGCGGGAGGCAGCGTCAGCTAGAGCGCTCCCCCAGCCTACACCCAAGATGGCGCCTACCCGACCCTCGCACCAGCTCGAAAAATGGCTGTGCGGGGCTCAGAAGGGCGGTAGGAAGAGTGTTAAGGTGTCAGAGTGCCTAACACTAAAATATAGCAGCACACACAGTAAAATCGGCGATTTTTAAAAATTCTCGTAAAGCGCTAAAACATGTCAGTAATTCTTAAAATAATGCAGGCAGAATAATGATGCTAAAATCAGCTCGTAGCCCCTCACCGGAAGGGAGAACCACACAATGAATCAACCGATGCCTAGGAAGAGCAAGGCTTAAGTAGAGTGGGAGGGCGGGAGGCAGCGTCAGCTAGAGCGCTCCCCCAGCCTACATCCAAGATGGCACCTACCCGACCCTTGCACCAGCTCGAAAAACGGCTATGCGGGGCTCAGAAGGGCGGTAGGAAGAGTGTTAAGGTGTCAGAGTGCCTAACACTAAAATATAGCAGCACACACAGTAAAATCGGCGATTTTTAAAAATTCTCGTAAAGCGTTAAAACGTGTCAGTAATTCTTAAAATAATGCAGGCAGAATAATGATGCTAAAATCAGCTCGTAGCCCCTCACCGGAGGGGAGAACCACTGCTGTTTGCCCCTTGCCTGTGCAGCTTCTCATGGACTTACTCTGCACTTTGTGCTGGCCACTGGCCTTGTTGTTCACTGCTGTTTGCCCCTTGCCTGTGCAGCTTCTCATGGACTTACTCTGCATATTGGACTGGCCTTGTTGCTCACTGCTCTTTGCCCCTTGCCTGTGCATCTTCTCATGTAACTACTCTGCACTTTGTGCTGGCCACTGGCCTTGTTGTTCACTGCTGTTTGCTACTTGCCTGTGCAGCTTCTCATGTAACTACTCTGCACTTTGTGCTTGCCACTGGCCTTGCTCTTGTCTGATTTTGGTGCCTATCTGTGCAATATATGAATAAAGACATTTGCTCCTGTTGTCTGTTTTGTCAGTGTTTTACTGTGACACATGCTTAGTATGCCACTTCAACATTGCCAATGGATTGTCTCGCTTTTTCTATTTTTTACAGAGGTGACAGGGACTTCAGTTCCTCCTGACTCTGATGCTTGTGGGTGCAATGATGGTGGTTTTCGATGAAATACCGTTATCATTATCATTCTTTGTTCATGTTAGCTATATTGTACACATGTCAGGTTTGGAGGCACTGCCAGCCCATAGTGGGATTCTATACACAGGATTGCAGGCAGGCTGGCCAGGGTCATCATGTATGTGTGATCTTACTTTATGTGTGCAGTGTAGGTGTATAGTCATCTTGTGATGGGCAGTCATCCTAGTCACATGGGTTACTTTCAATGTGTGCACTTGGGTGGTCAAGAAGTGTGCAGTATGAAGGGGTGACTTTGTCGGGAGTGTTGATGTGTGTGTGCCCCTGCAATGTCAACTACACACATGTGTCACCCAGGAGCAGAGTTCCGTGTTTGTGTGATTGTTCAGCCCTGTGATTGTGTACACATGTGTGTGTTGTATGTTGTGCACTGTGCAGTGTGTTGGTGTGTTGGTGTGTCCTTGCAGTTCTGGCTGACTCCTACTTGTTGTTCGTGCCAATTGTGAGTATGCAGAGTGTGTGACTGGCAAGTCGGTGTTGAGTTTTGTTGATCAGCCATGTGTCTTGATATTGTTTGTGGTCGCTGTGCAGCTCTGCTCAGCCACACTGACATTGTGGGTGTGTTTTCTCATGCATTGCTGTCACATGGGGATTTATTGCCTCCAGTATGGCATGTGGTGTGTGGTTTCATACCAGCCCCTATCTGTGCTTCAGATGCCTACCCATTGCGAGTGATCACTCCATCTATTTGTGTATGGTACACTCCTGCCATGTCCACTACTGACGTACACAACTCTTCACTTTCATGTCGGCTGTCCCCTTGGGTTGCCTGTGTGTGTGCCTCCCCATCACTTCATTTGTAACACTGTGCTTTGTGTTGCAGATCTGTACACAGGAGCAATGTGCCACTTGGGAAATGTTCCCAATTGGTTAAATGTGATTTTCTTATACTGTTAAGCAGTCATGGTTGCTCATATGCAGTTCAACTGTTTGTGCTGCACAGTCCTCTGGTCATGTTGTGTGCACTTTGGGGTCCCAGACTTGTGCATCTGTGGGTGTTGGGTTAGCTCTATGTGTGTTTGCTGAGGTACTGCTTCACCTCCCGAGTGTAATGTTGTCTGTGTGCTTTTTTGATTGTTGTAGTGGGTGTTCATGGTGTGCCACTCTTATCTGTGTGGTACTGGTATGTTTGGTGTGCACACACTGCTTGTTGTGCATGCAGTGCTGTGAGTGTATGTTGCCTTGTCCTTGCCTGGTGTGCATCCCCTGATGTCCTGCTGTGTTTGCAATGTGATTTATTGGCATGTGCATCTGTTGTGTGTTTGATGTGGCTGTGTGCAGTGTGTGTGCTGTGTTGTCTCTTGCAGCTGACAGATGCTCTGTGTGTGATGTTCAATTTGCATGTCAGTATGTGTGTTTTGTTGGTGTGGTGTGTTTCATTCAGATGTGTGTTGCCAGTGTGGTGCACCTTACTTGTGTGTCTGTCACATTAACTTAGGTCTGTTCTAGTTCCTGTGCTTGTGTTTTCTCCTCTCATATTTGAGCTGTCTCTTGTCATTCTTGTGCATGTGTAGGCATGTGGTACACTGTGACACCATGTTGACTTGATGGGTGGTGTGGTATGTCTGTCTGTGTGTCATTGTAGGCCCATTTCTCCCAGTTTGTGTCCATGATTGTTTTGTGATGGTGCACTTCTTGTCTGTGTTGTGGTATGTTGTCTGTGCATTGTTCTTGACTGATGGGGTTGTGTACTCCCGTTCTGTCTGTGCTCCCATTGCCTTTCCACAGTTTTTCTGCACAGGTCGTGTCTGGCCTTGTTGTGGTTCTGTGTGTGTTTTAGTTGAGTTATGTGTTTGGCTGTTGTTTTTGTGCAATCATTGGTTAAGGCATCCCTGTGTGTGTCTGATGTTTGTGGATACCTCCTAGGGATTGTGATTGTTTGTCAGTGTCTTGACTGGACATTATTAGCACCCTTCTGTGTGTTTGACACTGGTGTTGTGTGCTGCAGGTGTTTTGGGGGGTATGTGTGAAGATTCCTACTTGTGTTTGACAGTCATGGAGTGTTGCAATGTGCCCTGTGTGTTGTGCTGCTGACCTACTCCTGTCAAGTAGTTGGATACAGATGTGTGGCTGTTCACTGTTTCACTTCAGGGCCTTCCTTTCATCCCTGTGCCTAAACATGGGTTGCCTTGCTGTCTCCCTGAGTTGTTGCACTGAGGTGACTGTGGTTTGACTTCACTCACTGTGCCAGCCATGTGTGATTTGATGGGCTGAGGGTGTTGTTATATGTTCCTTGTCTTGCATGTGATGTACACATGCTTGATGGTTAGCTCCTTGGCCTTTCCTATATGTTGTACTCCATTGCTGCTGGCATGAGGTTTATGTATGTGGCTGTGTGTCAGTGTGGGGTATGTCTGTGTGACTTGGCAGGCTGTGTGTCCAGTAGAGTGATTGTTCATTATCTGTGTGTGTGTTCATTTTGTGCTTGGACTCAGTTTTCTTGCCATGAGCGTAGTGTCGTTGGGGTGTGTGGATTGCCCTGGCCCTGTGCTTCTTTGCTGTGTATTCCTCTGCAGCCACACCTGCTGTTGCTGTCTCCCTAGTTGTTTTTTGTGTGGTGCAGGGTGTGGGTTCACCTGGCTGGTTATTGTGCATGGGGGAGCACAGGAGGGGCACATGGTATGTCCCTTCATGTTGGGGGTTACAACAAACAAATGATGGACGGAATGCTGACAATGCAAACATTCTCCCCCAGTCAAGAGATCTGGGTTAAATCCATCGTTCTTTTGCCCACTACACCACCCCAGTTTAGACATGGCCATATGCAAATCAGTCTTGACCCTGTGCCTCATGGGAACAGTCCAGCCCGAACTGCCAAGCCATGTCTTCCCTGGACCGGAATCAAGCATCCTAGGACCGGTTTCTGGCTATCAGCCGTCATCAGCCAGGATAGCTTGACTCCAGTGGCGTAGTGAGCACGGGTCCCACGTCTGGGAATACCCATCCCACTTAGGGCGAAAAGCGTTACAACAAACAAATGATGGACGGAATGCTGACAATGCAAACATTCTCCCCCAGTCAAGAGATCTGGGTTAAATCCATCGTTCTTTTGGCCACTACACCACCCCAGTTTAGACATGGCCATATGCAAATCAGTCTTGACCCTGTGCCTCATGGGAACAGTCCAGCCCGAACTGCCAAGCCATGTCTTCCCTGGACCGGAATCAAGCATCCTAGGACCGGTTTCTGGCTATCAGCCGTCATCAGCCAGGATAGCTTGACTCCAGTGGCGTAGTGAGCACGGGTCCCACGTCTGGGAATACCCATCCCACTTAGGGCGAAAAGCGTTACAACAAACAAATGATGGACGGAATGCTGACAATGCAAACATTCTCCCCCAGTCAAGAGATCTGGGTTAAATCCATCGTTCTTTTGCCCACTACACCACCCCAGTTTAGACATGGCCATATGCAAATCAGTCTTGACCCTGTGCCTCATGGGAACAGTCCAGCCCGAACTGCCAAGCCATGTCTTCCCTGGACCGGAATCAAGCATCCTAGGACCGGTTTCTGGCTATCAGCCGTCATCAGCCAGGATAGCTTGACTCCAGTGGCGTAGTGAGCACGGGTCCCACGTCTGGGAATACCCATCCCACTTAGGGCGAAAAGCGTTACAACAAACAAATGATGGACGGAATGCTGACAATGCAAACATTCTCCCCCAGTCAAGAGATCTGGGTTAAATCCATCGTTCTTTTGCCCACTACACCACCCCAGTTTAGACATGGCCATATGCAAATCAGTCTTGACCCTGTGCCTCATGGGAACAGTCCAGCCCGAACTGCCAAGCCATGTCTTCCCTGGACCGGAATCAAGCATCCTAGGACCGGTTTCTGGCTATCAGCCGTCATCAGCCAGGATAGCTTGACTCCAGTGGCGTAGTGAGCACGGGTCCCACGTCTGGGAATACCCATCCCACTTAGGGCGAAAAGCGTTACAACAAACAAATGATGGACGGAATGCTGACAATGCAAACATTCTCCCCCAGTCAAGAGATCTGGGTTAAATCCATCGTTCTTTTGCCCACTACACCACCCCAGTTTAGACATGGCCATATGCAAATCAGTCTTGACCCTGTGCCTCATGGGAACAGTCCAGCCCGAACTGCCAAGCCATGTCTTCCCTGGACCGGAATCAAGCATCCTAGGACCGGTTTCTGGCTATCAGCCGTCATCAGCCAGGATAGCTTGACTCCAGTGGCGTAGTGAGCACGGGTCCCACGTCTGGGAATACCCATCCCACTTAGGGCGAAAAGCGTTACAACAAACAAATGATGGACGGAATGCTGACAATGCAAACATTCTCCCCCAGTCAAGAGATCTGGGTTAAATCCATCGTTCTTTTGCCCACTACACCACCCCAGTTTAGACATGGCCATATGCAAATCAGTCTTGACCCTGTGCCTCATGGGAACAGTCCAGCCCGAACTGCCAAGCCATGTCTTCCCTGGACCGGAATCAAGCATCCTAGGACCGGTTTCTGGCTATCAGCCGTCATCAGCCAGGATAGCTTGACTCCAGTGGCGTAGTGAGCACGGGTCCCACGTCTGGGAATACCCATCCCACTTAGGGCGAAAAGCGTTACAACAAACAAATGATGGACGGAATGCTGACAATGCAAACATTCTCCCCCAGTCAAGAGATCTGGGTTAAATCCATCGTTCTTTTGCCCACTACACCACCCCAGTTTAGACATGGCCATATGCAAATCAGTCTTGACCCTGTGCCTCATGGGAACAGTCCAGCCCGAACTGCCAAGCCATGTCTTCCCTGGACCGGAATCAAGCATCCTAGGACCGGTTTCTGGCTATCAGCCGTCATCAGCCAGGATAGCTTGACTCCAGTGGCGTAGTGAGCACGGGTCCCACGTCTGGGAATACCCATCCCACTTAGGGCGAAAAGCGTTACAACAAACAAATGATGGACGGAATGCTGACAATGCAAACATTCTCCCCCAGTCAAGAGATCTGGGTTAAATCCATCGTTCTTTTGCCCACTACACCACCCCAGTTTAGACATGGCCATATGCAAATCAGTCTTGACCCTGTGCCTCATGGGAACAGTCCAGCCCGAACTGCCAAGCCATGTCTTCCCTGGACCGGAATCAAGCATCCTAGGACCGGTTTCTGGCTATCAGCCGTCATCAGCCAGGATAGCTTGACTCCAGTGGCGTAGTGAGCACGGGTCCCACGTCTGGGAATACCCATCCCACTTAGGGCGAAAAGCGTTACAACAAACAAATGATGGACGGAATGCTGACAATGCAAACATTCTCCCCCAGTCAAGAGATCTGGGTTAAATCCATCGTTCTTTTGCCCACTACACCACCCCAGTTTAGACATGGCCATATGCAAATCAGTCTTGACCCTGTGCCTCATGGGAACAGTCCAGCCCGAACTGCCAAGCCATGTCTTCCCTGGACCGGAATCAAGCATCCTAGGACCGGTTTCTGGCTATCAGCCGTCATCAGCCAGGATAGCTTGACTCCAGTGGCGTAGTGAGCACGGGTCCCACGTCTGGGAATACCCATCCCACTTAGGGCGAAAAGCGTTACAACAAACAAATGATGGACGGAATGCTGACAATGCAAACATTCTCCCCCAGTCAAGAGATCTGGGTTAAATCCATCGTTCTTTTGCCCACTACACCACCCCAGTTTAGACATGGCCATATGCAAATCAGTCTTGACCCTGTGCCTCATGGGAACAGTCCAGCCCGAACTGCCAAGCCATGTCTTCCCTGGACCGGAATCAAGCATCCTAGGACCGGTTTCTGGCTATCAGCCGTCATCAGCCAGGATAGCTTGACTCCAGTGGCGTAGTGAGCACGGGTCCCACGTCTGGGAATACCCATCCCACTTAGGGCGAAAAGCGTTACAACAAACAAATGATGGACGGAATGCTGACAATGCAAACATTCTCCCCCAGTCAAGAGATCTGGGTTAAATCCATCGTTCTTTTGCCCACTACACCACCCCAGTTTAGACATGGCCATATGCAAATCAGTCTTGACCCTGTGCCTCATGGGAACAGTCCAGCCCGAACTGCCAAGCCATGTCTTCCCTGGACCGGAATCAAGCATCCTAGGACCGGTTTCTGGCTATCAGCCGTCATCAGCCAGGATAGCTTGACTCCAGTGGCGTAGTGAGCACGGGTCCCACGTCTGGGAATACCCATCCCACTTAGGGCGAAAAGCGTTACAACAAACAAATGATGGACGGAATGCTGACAATGCAAACATTCTCCCCCAGTCAAGAGATCTGGGTTAAATCCATCGTTCTTTTGCCCACTACACCACCCCAGTTTAGACATGGCCATATGCAAATCAGTCTTGACCCTGTGCCTCATGGGAACAGTCCAGCCCGAACTGCCAAGCCATGTCTTCCCTGGACCGGAATCAAGCATCCTAGGACCGGTTTCTGGCTATCAGCCGTCATCAGCCAGGATAGCTTGACTCCAGTGGCGTAGTGAGCACGGGTCCCACGTCTGGGAATACCCATCCCACTTAGGGCGAAAAGCGTTACAACAAACAAATGATGGACGGAATGCTGACAATGCAAACATTCTCCCCCAGTCAAGAGATCTGGGTTAAATCCATCGTTCTTTTGCCCACTACACCACCCCAGTTTAGACATGGCCATATGCAAATCAGTCTTGACCCTGTGCCTCATGGGAACAGTCCAGCCCGAACTGCCAAGCCATGTCTTCCCTGGACCGGAATCAAGCATCCTAGGACCGGTTTCTGGCTATCAGCCGTCATCAGCCAGGATAGCTTGACTCCAGTGGCGTAGTGAGCACGGGTCCCACGTCTGGGAATACCCATCCCACTTAGGGCGAAAAGCGTTACAACAAACAAATGATGGACGGAATGCTGACAATGCAAACATTCTCCCCCAGTCAAGAGATCTGGGTTAAATCCATCGTTCTTTTGCCCACTACACCACCCCAGTTTAGACATGGCCATATGCAAATCAGTCTTGACCCTGTGCCTCATGGGAACAGTCCAGCCCGAACTGCCAAGCCATGTCTTCCCTGGACCGGAATCAAGCATCCTAGGACCGGTTTCTGGCTATCAGCCGTCATCAGCCAGGATAGCTTGACTCCAGTGGCGTAGTGAGCACGGGTCCCACGTCTGGGAATACCCATCCCACTTAGGGCGAAAAGCGTTACAACAAACAAATGATGGACGGAATGCTGACAATGCAAACATTCTCCCCCAGTCAAGAGATCTGGGTTAAATCCATCGTTCTTTTGCCCACTACACCACCCCAGTTTAGACATGGCCATATGCAAATCAGTCTTGACCCTGTGCCTCATGGGAACAGTCCAGCCCGAACTGCCAAGCCATGTCTTCCCTGGACCGGAATCAAGCATCCTAGGACCGGTTTCTGGCTATCAGCCGTCATCAGCCAGGATAGCTTGACTCCAGTGGCGTAGTGAGCACGGGTCCCACGTCTGGGAATACCCATCCCACTTAGGGCGAAAAGCGTTACAACAAACAAATGATGGACGGAATGCTGACAATGCAAACATTCTCCCCCAGTCAAGAGATCTGGGTTAAATCCATCGTTCTTTTGCCCACTACACCACCCCAGTTTAGACATGGCCATATGCAAATCAGTCTTGACCCTGTGCCTCATGGGAACAGTCCAGCCCGAACTGCCAAGCCATGTCTTCCCTGGACCGGAATCAAGCATCCTAGGACCGGTTTCTGGCAATCAGCCGTCATCAGCCAGGATAGCTTGACTCCAGTGGCGTAGTGAGCACGGGTCCCACGTCTGGGAATACCCATCCCACTTAGGGCGAAAAGCGTTACAACAAACAAATGATGGACGGAATGCTGACAATGCAAACATTCTCCCCCAGTCAAGAGATCTGGGTTAAATCCATCGTTCTTTTGCCCACTACACCACCCCAGTTTAGACATGGCCATATGCAAATCAGTCTTGACCCTGTGCCTCATGGGAACAGTCCAGCCCGAACTGCCAAGCCATGTCTTCCCTGGACCGGAATCAAGCATCCTAGGACCGGTTTCTGGCTATCAGCCGTCATCAGCCAGGATAGCTTGACTCCAGTGGCGTAGTGAGCACGGGTCCCACGTCTGGGAATACCCATCCCACTTAGGGCGAAAAGCGTTACAACAAACAAATGATGGACGGAATGCTGACAATGCAAACATTCTCCCCCAGTCAAGAGATCTGGGTTAAATCCATCGTTCTTTTGCCCACTACACCACCCCAGTTTAGACATGGCCATATGCAAATCAGTCTTGACCCTGTGCCTCATGGGAACAGTCCAGCCCGAACTGCCAAGCCATGTCTTCCCTGGACCGGAATCAAGCATCCTAGGACCGGTTTCTGGCTATCAGCCGTCATCAGCCAGGATAGCTTGACTCCAGTGGCGTAGTGAGCACGGGTCCCACGTCTGGGAATACCCATCCCACTTAGGGCGAAAAGCGTTACAACAAACAAATGATGAGGCACAGCGTTAAGACTGATTTGCATATGGCCATGTCTGAACTGGGGTGGTGTGGTGAGCAAAATAACGATGGATTAAACCCAGATCTGTGACTGGGGGTGAGTGTTTTGCCATTGTGCAACATTCCGTCCATCATCTTGTGTGTTTTGCTGTTCACCCTATGTGGGAAGGGTATGCCCAGACGTGGGTCCCGTGCTCACTACGCCACTGGAGTCAAGCTATCCTGGCTGATGACGGCTGATAGCCAGAAACCGGTCCTAGGATGCTTGATTCCAGTCCAGGGAAGACATGGCTTGGCAGTTCGGGCTGGACTGTTCCCATGAGGCACAGCGTTAAGACTGATTTGCATATGGCCATGTCTGAACTGGGGTGGTGTGGTGAGCAAAATAACGATGGATTAAACCCAGATCTGTGACTGGGGGTGAGTGTTTTGCCATTGTGCAACATTCCGTCCATCATCTTGTGTGTTTTGCCCTTCATGTTGGGGGGCCTAGTGTGTGGAGGGTGGAGGTGTGGCCCTGTGGTCTTTGTGCACTGCCCATGCCTGGTGCTGGCCCTACTTTCAGCATTGTGCGCATGTTTTCCCACGTCTTCACCGCTGCGGTGACGCAACCGGGACATTACTTCATGATCGCGATAGATGGGTGACCTGGATGCGGAGGGGTGATTTTGTGAAAGGTAGGACATGTGTGGGTACACTTGTGGATGTGTTCCTGTCCCCACCAGGGTCTCTGGTGTGGACAGGAACCCTATATCAGCCCATGAGTTGTTTGTTGTGGTTGTGTGCGGGATTGTGTGTTTGCGTACCTGCGGAGTCGTCCGCGATGGTCCATGAGTTGCTGGTAATGTATCAGGTACAGCATCGGGAAAATGTGTAGAGCTGGGTCCATTGTGGTCGGGACCAGGTGGAAGGGACCGGGACTGGTTTCGTGCTCCGCTGTCGTGCTTCCGCCGTCTCTGGTTGGGCGGTTTCTCCGCTGCAGTGTGGCTGGATGTTTGGGGCATTCTGATTTGTACAGCAGACGGAACGTCATTCCCATGATGGTGAGTCTCCATTGGCTCCCACCGCCACGGTGGTGGCGCACTTTGATGGCGGCTAGTGTCGCACTGTCGACCCTTGACCCTGTTTTCAGGCCAGGTCACCCCCCTACCGCGTTAGCACGCCCTGCTAGTGCTGTGTCCCTGTGCCTCACTGCTGCCGCCGGTTCGATCCCTGGTGGCCCAGAGATAGTAATTTTGCCTCCTCTTACTTTCCCATTGTATTTCCATTGTATTGTATTTCACTGACTGTACTTTTGTATTTCCTTTCCTGCTCCTTTTTCGTTCTGTACCCGCCCCACTGCTGTTTTTCTCCCCCCGCCGTTGCTCCTTCGTTCCCCGCCACTGCGTCCCCTGCACCCCCGCCCCCGATTGGTCCCCGCTCCCCCCTCCCAGCTGCCCCTCCGTCCCTCGTCCCCTACATAATGCAGCCCGCTGCGCGCTAAGGGAGCAACCCTTGACCCTGTTTTCAGGCCAGGTCGCCCCCCTACCGCGTTAGCATGCCCTGCTAGTGCTGTGTCCCTGTTCCTCACTGCTGCCGCCGGTTCGATCCATGGTGGCCCAGAGATCGTAATTTTGCCTCCTCTTACTCTCCCATTGTATTGTATATCCATTGTATTGTATTTCACTGACTGTACTTTTGTATTTGCTTTCCTGCTCCTTTTTCGTTCTGTACCCACCCCACTGCTGTTTTTCTCCCCCCGCCGTTGCTCATTCGTTCCCCGCTGCTGCGTCCCCTGCACCCCCGCCCCCTGACCCCCGATTGGTCCCCGCTCCCCCCTCCCAGCTGCCCCTCCCTCCCTCGACCCCTATATAATGCAGGCCGCAGTGCAGCCACGCGCAGCGGTCGCGCCATAGGCGTGCCTAAGGCAAGCCCGTCTGCGCCCGTCCGCGCCCGGACCGCGCCCAACGCCAGAACCCCTGGCCCCCACCGTAGCCAGGCCACCCGACTGAGGTACGACTTCGCTGCCCTCAATGCACTCAACACCGGACGACCGACCGCCCGCCTGCTACCGAGCCACCCCGAAGCGCACCCACGGAGCCTTCACCTGTCAAGCCTGCAAATTCACCTGCCTCCGAAACTACCCCCCGCACACCATACCGAGCAACAACAACAACCACCTCAAATGCATCCTCCTCAACACACGCTCCGTCCACAAGCACGCCATCGAACTCTGGGACCTCCTCGACACAACAGCACCAGACGTCGCCTTCCTCACGGAAACCTGGATGAACGCCTCATCGGCCCCCGACATCGCCATAGCCATCCCGGACGGCTACAAACTAACCCGGAAGGACCGCGGCAACCAAACTGGAGGAGGAATCGCCATCATCTACAACGCCGAAGACACACTCTCCGCCGCCAAACACCTGCACTTCCAGATTCACACCGACCCCAAGACCACCCTTAGAGGAACGCTCATCTACAGACCCCCGGGCCCGCGCACACAATTCTGAGAAACCATCGCCGACTTCATCAGCCCGCACGCCCTAGCCTCACCAGAATACATCCTCCTAGGGGACCTGAACTTCCACCTGGAGAACAACAACGACAATAACACCAACACCCTGCTCGACAACCTTGCCAACCTCGGACTCAAACAACTGGTGAACACCCCCACCCACCTCGCTGGGCACACACTCGACCCCATCTTCTCTGCCAGCAACCACGTCTCCTTCAGCCACTCGACCGAACCACACTGGACCGACCACAGATGCATCCACTTCACCTTCAAAAAGACTACATCCCACCACAGCACGCAACAAATTCCCGAAGACGTTGGAGCGAAATCACCACAGACCAACTCCTCTCATCACTAAGCAAGAACCCGCCAACCGACACCGCCGACACCAACGACGCAACCCACAATCTCACACAGTGGATCACCAACTGCGCCGACAACCTCGCCCCACTGAAGAACCACCCAGGCAAGACCGGCAACAGGAAAACCCCGTGGTTCACAGACACCCTCAAAGACTCAAAGAAATCCTGCCGATCCCTCGAAAAAACCTGGCGCCACAAACGAACTACAGAAAACATGACAGCCCTCAAGAACGCCACCTGCGAACACCACCAGCTGATCCGCACCACCAAAAGGACATCATTCAAAGAGCGACTAGACAACAACACCCACAACAGCAAGGAACTCTTCAACATCGTCAAAGAGCTCTCCAACCCCAACGCCAGCAACAACGACATCACACCATCACAAGAACTCTGCAACTCCCTCGCCACGTTCTTCCACCGAAAGATCGCAGATATACACAACAGCTTCGGACCCCAGACTCCGCCTCCAGTCACCGAACCAGCGACCCCCACCACCACCCTCAGTGCCTGGACCCCCACCAG
Source organism: Triturus cristatus (assembly GCF_964204655.1). Lineage (NCBI taxonomy): Eukaryota > Metazoa > Chordata > Amphibia > Caudata > Salamandridae > Triturus > Triturus cristatus. The sequence goes on along the minus strand of NC_140590.1, from coordinate 302,460,227 downwards.
CACTGAAGACACCACCAACCTCATGAACTCCATCCACTCCGGCTCCCCCTCTGACCCATGCCCCCACCGCATCTTCAACAAAGCCGACACCATCATCGCACCCCATCTCCGGAACGTCATAAACATCTTGTTCGCGTCAGCCACCTTCCCCGAGAACTGGAAGCACGCAGAAATCAACGCCCTTCTGAAGAAACCCACAGCGGACCCCAAAGACCTCAAGAACTTCCGCCCCATCTCTCTTCTTCCCTTCCCGGCCAAAGTCATCGAGAAGACCGTCAATAAACAGCTGACTGCTTTCCTCGAGGCAAACATCTCGCTCGACCCGTCCCAGTCCGGATTCCGAGCCAACCACAGCACCGAGACCGCCCTCATCGCTGTCACCGACGACATCAGGACCCTGATGGACAACGGAGAAACAACCACCCTCATCCTCCTAGACCTCTCAGCTGCTTTCGATACCGTCTGCCACCGCACCCTAACAACCCGCCTCTTCTCAACACGGGGATCCAAGGAAAGGCCCTGGACTGGATCACCTCGTTCCTCTCCGACAGAACCCAGAGAGTCCGCCTCCCTCCCTTCCGATCAGCGGCCACCGAGATCATCTGCGGCGTACCCCAAGGCTCCTCGCTCAGCCCGACCCTCTTCAATATCTACATGAGCCCCCTCGCCGCCATCACACGCAAACACAACATCAACATCGTCTCAGACGACACCCAGCTTATACTCTCCCTCACCAAAGACCCAGCCACCGCCAAAACCAACCTCCAGGAAGGAATGAAAGACGTCACAGAATGGATGAAGCTCAGTCGCCTGAAGCTGAACTCTGACAAGACGGAGGTCCTCATCCTCGGACAATCCCCATCCGCCTGGGACGACTCCTGGTGGCCCACAGCACTAGGCTCCGCGCTGACACCATCGGACCACGCACGCAACCTGGGTTTCATTCTGGACTCCTCCCTCTCGATGACCAAGCAAGTCAACGCCGTCTCGTCCTCTTGCTTCAACACCCTGCGCATGCTCCAGAAAATCTTCAGATGGATGCCCACCAAAACCAGAAAGACCGTCTCCCCGACTGGACTACGGAAACGCCCTTTACGCAGGAACCACCGCCAAACTTCAGAAACGATTACAACGCATACAGAACGCCTCCGCACGACTCATCCTCGACATCCCTCGCCACAGCCACTTATCTGCCCACCTGAAAAACCTGCACTGGCTCCCCGTCAACAAAAGGATCACGTTCAGGCTCCTCACCCACGCACACAAAGCGCTCCACAACATGGGCCCCGAATACCTCAACAACTGCCTCTCGTTCTACACCCCCACCTGCCAGCTCCGCTCCACCAGCCTCGCCCTCGCAACCGTCCCACAGATTCGCAGAACCACCACCGGAGGTAGATCGTTCTCCTACTTGGCAGCCAAAACATGGAATTCCCTCCCCGCACACCTACAAATGGCCCAGGACCATCTCACCTTCAGGAAACACCTCAAGACATGGCTCTTCGAGCAATAGCAGCACCCCCCCCACCCTCCCTCAGCGCCTTGGGACCCTCACGGGTGAGTAGCGTGCTCTATAAATGTCTTGATTGATTGATTGACCGTGGCGGATGGGAAATGGGCTATGTTTGGCCATACTAATATGGCGGGTGTGAGGACCTCTGCTGGCGTGCGGAAAAAAGCATTTTCCGCCAGCACCGCAGTGGTGCCTCCGCCCGCCATACTAATGGACCCCTTAGTTTTTCTTCATTTCTTTTGTAGTAGGGTCTTTCTATTAGGAGGTTATAATGCTCTGCTACCTCAGTTACTGGAACATAGGCAAGTGCTATACATTTTTTTACTTGGTATGCAAAAGAACTGTCGGTTGCATACTCAACACTTAGGGTTGACTTTTGCAGATGTCTCCATAGACATTGATTAAAATGGTAATAGCAACCCCGGATTGCTGTATGTGGGTAGCATTTTAGTATAGTATTGATCATGGGATGCTCAAAATAAATAATTATTTTCTGAGGAAAATAATGATTGGTTTTATCTTTTATTTTGTTTAAAATGTCAAGGTAGGTATCTTGTTGTTTATTGGGTAGTAGGGTATGGATAAATGGAATATTAGTTTTTTGGGAAAAACATGTATTGTGTATAACTGATAAAATGATTTGGGACAGATTTTGAAGGTCCCATCCATCATCCAAGTGTTACATTGTTGTAATTTAATTAAATTGTTTGCAGTAGCAAACATAATAATTCATTTGTCTTTGCATTTATAATCAAATAATACAAATGGTTCATTACTGGCTGTTAAACTTAGCTCAAGGGGAATCTCTACCTCTTGAATGGTTTTAGGGGCAGGCGTAGTAGTTGCAGTGGCTTTCTTTTGTCTAGCTATTGTCCTTTTTAAAGAGTCAATAGATGGTAATTGACTAGATACATGTTGGGGTACTGTTAGTAACTGCTCTTTCAGTATTTCTGTGGTAGGTCTATCTGTACTAGTGCTAGCTTCTTGTATTGTTTCAAGAGCACCTCCTATTTCAATCTCAGTTACATTTGGTGGGTGGTTATGTTCTTTAACAGATATAACAGTGGTTTCCTGTGTAATAGCTCTTCCATAGCATTTATTTGAATAATATTTGCTGCATTTCCAAAACACTTTTAAACCACTTTGTTTTTCTTGTGTGTATACATAACCCATATAACACAATAAAATTTTCCCTTTTTGTGATGTAATAAATTGGGCTCCTTCGGTCATGGTGGTCTCTTGAGTTCTAAGAAAAATATTTATAAACATTAATTGAAATAATATAGTACACTTTTTAGGTAAATACATATACATTTTGTTGCATATACTTACTATGTTGCCGTTGATGTCAGTGAAGATGGTGTTGAATATCTTGCAAACTTCTGTTTTCGTTTTATTGAATATGTTTCTGTTGGTAAGAAAAAATATAATGTTAAGATTTTTGTTCTATTAACTTGTAGGTGATTGGGACGTTGTGGATACGTGGATTTATGGGTGGGGATTTTAGGGAATTGATGAATATAAAATTGAAATATACTTACTTATTTAGTAACTTTTTTGTTGATGCAGCATAAGTAGTTTTTGGTGCTTTTTAGAAGGTAGAGGAGATATAAGTTTAAGAGAGATAAATTAGTGAATTATATTTTGATCTATTTTTTAGTGAAGACTACAAGTAGTGTTCTATTTTAACTGGCGTTTTACTTACTTAGTGCTGTTGTAAATTCTCTTTCCGAAATGTAAATCTGTGTTCTGGAAGTAATCCGGGAGAGTCTCCTTCTTTTTTTGTAGAGTTGTAGTTTATATTATATCTAAAATGTTGTAGTTTATATAGTGTTTGTTTAATTGATGGGTTTATTTATTGGTGTATTTGATTAGTGTGAGGTTTTCATTCATTGTTGTTTATTTTTTTTAGTTTCTGGCAGTTAGTTTCCATATATGGGAAATGCTAATTAAGAAGTTGTTAGTGCTAATTATTGTTTTTTTTAAACATATTTATTTGCTTATGTATGTTTTATATTGTTTATAATGTTTAATTTGTATGTGGTATGTGTAATAATATTTTATGTGAACTGTAATAGTGTGATTTGTAAAATGGTGATGTTTTTATATGTTTATATGTTATAATAAGATTATATAATAGTTATAATGTGTGTAATGGTTGTTTATATTGTGAAAATACGTTTTGGGGTCAAGACATCTTCATTTTAATTATTTTTAAAATGTCGATATTTGTATAAAATCGATAAAATTGCTGTCTATATTTTAGTATTCTATATTTAGGACATTGTAATGTTTATTAAAGAAAGTTCGATAACTTATTTAACGATATTTGTGTTTTCGATAATGTTGTATACAATATTTTTTATTCACGATAATATTGTTTCGATATTTTTTGGTAATATTTTTAATAAGTATTGGTAGTCGATAATAGTGTTAACGATAATTTAGTACCGCTATTTTTGCATTTCGATATTGTGCTCCTCGATATTATATCAGTGATTTACGCAATTCATCCTGCGAATGGCAAAACGAGCCTTTATTTACAGGAACGAATGTGAAGTAGAACAATGCTGCCACTATCTGGTCAAAGTTGAGAATACAATGGACTGTTCTGAACATGTTTCTACTTATCTGCTAGCTTTCACCTAGTTCTTTTTTTTTGTGTTCAATATTATGAAACTAGGCTCCACGGTTGGTTGATACTGGAGTGATCATTTAGTCAGTCATTTTGTAACATTAAAACATTAATACTCTTCCTGAGACGTGTTAAATCAGATGCATGAGTGAGAGGATTTTTTTCTTGCTGAGGTCTCTTGTGTCGATCCCTTGATCAACGCAGTTTTCCATTCTCATTGTATCACCATTAGCCTAAATACACTGGCTTCCTGTCACTGAATGGATTACATTTAACGTTCCCTTCTTAGTTCACAAGACCATTAATGGAAGCAACCCATCAGTGTTAGTCTTTGAAATCTGCGACCTGCCTTTCTCATAGGCTCTGTTTTCTCTGCCTCCATCAACTTTAAACGTTTGTGAAAAATCGCGTGGGCTGATGTTCGTTTCAAAGTCTGGAGGACCTTTTGATTTTACAAACTGATATATAATGTACTTACCTGAAGGGGGGGTTCAGTGAGCACTCTTCGTCCATTGGCCTGGTGCTCTGTCATGAACATTGTTTTGCTGCCCACTACAGCATATAGCATGGGATAATAAGTCAGTCCATTCCAGCCATGGGCTGACGTCACTGTGATTGACGGATTTCCGCTCTTTCACAAACAGCACATCTACACCCAAATGAGTTCTCTTTTTATTGCCAGGAGCTACTATGACAAAACGTGCTTAGGGAGGCCAAAATATATTTGTACTTATAGTAAAAAAAAAAATTAGGTTAGCAAGGGCAGCTTATCAAAAATAAAGTTTTACGTTTTGTAATGTTCTTTTTTGACAGTTGTGCAGCCTGGATGCCTTAGGCCCTAATGCAAGCAAGTGAGATAGGCCCCTTCCCTTCTCAAGCTTAGTGATAAAAAATAGAGACATATTTGGTGTGCAGTGGGTGCCTCACACTGTGAGCTCCAGCGTCCTCTCCTCCCTCTGCCCTCCGATCTCCTTCCTCCCTTTCACTCTATTTTTCCTACCCCTTCCTCTGTCTCTCTAATCTCTTCTCTCTGTCACAGGCCCTTATCTCCTTCCTCCAACTTAAATCCTTAGTGTTGGCCCCTAGCTCTTTCCTTGCCTCTTTTGCTCATCCATATCTTCCTTCCCTTTCTCTCCCATTATTATCCAATTCACTCATATTTCCGAGTGCTGTTCTCCGTTCTCTCACCCTCTTGTCACCTCTTTCCTCGCCCTCCTCTATCCATTACACCTCTGTACCCACCTCAACTCCGCAAAGAGTAAACGCAGAGCCAGGCCCACGGCAGACTTGGGGGCAGATTTATGTTAACTGGCGCATCCCTGCATATCAGCAGGGATGCGCCAGTTATTATGCGCCACAGCTGCGCCACCATGGATGCGCCGCATTTATAATGCGGCGCACCATGGGGCAAAAACGGCACAGATGCGTGACGCATCTGTGCCGTAAAAGTGGCGCATTGCTGGAGTTGCGTCGCAAGCGCGACGCAGCTCCAGCAATGTTCTGGGGGGCCCTATCTGTACAATGCTGCGTCAATCCTTACGCCTGCTTCAAGCAGGCGCAGGGTTTTGACGCAGCATGGGCCTAAAAGTGACTGAGTGAAATCTTGTAGATTTCACTCAGCCACTTTTAGGAGGCGTTCCTGCGCCGGAACGCCCCCACCTGCCCTGGAACGCCTACATGTGGCGCAGGGCTTTACAACGTGACGCATCTCCCAGATGCGTCACGTTGTAAATACCCCGCACCATGGCGCAGGATTTGCGCCGCTGCTGCGTCACAAAAGTGGCGCAAGTGCAACATAAATCTGCCCCTTTGTGTTTAATGAAGTGTGAGTGAGCTGTTTCTCAAATAACTGCAGAAAGGGCTGATCTGGTTGGGCCCCTGTGCCACTGCAGCACCAACGATAGCGATGCCCCAGCGGATTTAGCCTCGTGAGGATCTGTATTTGTTTCATAAAGGAATATATCCCCGGAGTATTGGGGGCCTTCCATGTTCTATGAGGTCAGGCCACTAGTTTAAATAATTTCATATGTGGTTTACCTTATCATACGTGTAGAAAAGAGACCATGTATAGCACAAATGTGCAGGAGCAAAGCTAAATAAAATGCCTGGATTTCAAACCCTGCGATCTGAGAGCCTATGTTTATTATTACCCTGCGAAATTGTACGCAATAGTAACAGGGATAAGTGCCCTACTTAACCTGACTATGTTAGCAAGGGCAAAATATACACACAAATGCATGCTAAATCTCTGAGTGCCGAGGATATAGCCACTTGTGTTGCTGTTGATATGGACTTGCATGACCGTTTTGCCTGTCTGAACAAGAACAGACCCTTGAGCCCTTTATGCCTGGAACACCCAGAGCTGCACCTTCCTTCTTCCCCATTCCAGGGCCGTTCCTGTCCTGGATCAGAGTCCTCGTAGGTGCTTCCCAGCCACGAGTGCTGGCCTCTGTTATGACTCTGCATTGTGAAGATGATTCATGAGACTATGCTGCAGAAGGTCAGTGTCGTCAAAAGAGGACTCACAAGAGCGTGCAGGTTGTGGCCACCACAACTTCCCTTCCAAAAGACAAGGGGAGGAGGGAGAACAAAGAACATTATTCTGGCTCAACAGGTCAAATGGTCGGGTGCAGGCAGGCCTCACCAAAATACTTCTTCACGGAGCTGGGAAATAGCCCTCAGCAGTGTAAATATATAAACACCTATAAACACCTGCACAAACGCAAACAAAATGCCATTCAAAGAAAGTGAAGGGAGCGTCATTTTAATTACTTCTTGAATGAGACAATATAATGTAAGTTTTTTATACAAGGCAGCAGCAAGAAAGACTGGGCTAACATTATTCTGCTTGAGTTTTGTTGTTTAGGGATGTCTCTAAAATATTGTTTATTCTTCCCTTTTTCAATTTTGTGGTCTTTGATCTAAAGATTCAGGGTTTAGAAGCATGTTTTAGGTCTTATTTAACCCTTTCACCGCGGCGGGAATTCCGCCGCGGTGCTGGGGGGTGCGGGGGGGCAGCGCGGTGGCGCTGTGCTCATGACGGAGCCGCTCCGTCATGAGCCACGGTTGGGCTGTGCTCATGACGGAACGGTTCCGTCATGACTCCGCCCATTTGCGTTGTCCCCCCGCACAGGCGGGGAAACAGCGCCGCGCAGGCGGAGCGGCCGCCAACGGGCGTGTCATGACGGAACCGTTCCGTCATGAGCACACGGCAACCGTGGCTCATGACGGAACGGTTCCGTCATGAGCAGGGAAGGGGTTAATTATTTTAAAACTGTAGAGAATCATTAAATACCAAAATCATATTTGATATTTTGACTATGCTTGATTCTTTCACTGATAGGTAAAATGGCTGGTTTCATAAGAATCTTCCCCAATATGTACCATCACATTTACCCATAGACCGAGAATAGGTAAAACCCTTCAATACATTAGCCCCCTTTTCTAGTGAGTCAGTACTGATAGTAAATGAACTGGCAAACACCCCAGGTGTATGTGAAAAGAGTGATGTCACCAAGCATCTGGGATAGCGGAGAAAACATGATACCAGACTTTTGGAAAACATGGAACGCAGTGTCACTTGGAATGCTGCTGCAAACAGTTCTTACCAAGTTCAACAAAGATTGGAGTGATATTGTTTGTATTTGCAGTGATTCAGCTACGTATATGAAAAAGTTGTGTGATGACCTGTCAAAATCGATACCTGGGCTGAAGTGCTTCTCTGTGGGAGATCCTTGCCACTTGCTAGATGGGATGCTGAAAGCATCTTTACAATCTTCAGAGTTAATGAAGAATGCTATTGACTTTGTAGTCCATTCTGGTGCACTGTTTCGTTATGAGTAGGAACTAAAACACATATATTTCTCACTTTGTGCTTTGTGTAGCATCAAAGAAAGAGTCATCCCAACTGTGTCATTTAGCCAGTGGTTCTCAGTCCTAGAGACCGTGAATGCTATATTATCCATGTGGTGACCATTTACAGGACTGTTTCTTAGTGATGATGCCAAAGGCAAGAAATGTACTGCATTCTTAGATTTTTACAGGAAAACATGACTGCTGTAGTGGGCATAATCAAAAACGTAGAGTCTGAAAACACAATTTTCTACCAAGTGTTCAGCATAATTGGTGTAGATGCGAAACATCTCCTTAAGAGTAGGCTGGGGGAAACTTTTAGTAACTTTTACACTGCAAAATGTTTTATGTTAGAATATGTGCCACTTGGTAAGCAAAGAAATGTTGATGAGCAATTCAGAAAATTTAATTTTAAAATGTATTAGAAATGGCGTGCAATGATGCATAGAAATGTCCCTTCCCCAACCATGGCATTTCAAGTCAGTGAAAAAGTAGGTCTGTTATCTTGCCATTCACTCCGCCATTTTGTGCTATACCCTTCATGACTGACCTTCTCTCTCTTTCACGATCACTCTGGAGCTCCACTTTTGACCTCCCACATTCCTGCACGGACGCTCACACCCTGTTCGTGCTTTGACCTGCCACAAACTGACCAGCCCATGCTCAACCAGTCGGACAGGAAGTTTCCCAGATGTTTATCGTCCTCACCCTGCACACTATGCCCTGCAGGCAACCAACAGCCACCATCTGCAGGCCTATCATATTGACCTCTGCTTGCTGTGTAATAATTCCTCTCACCTGTGCCCTGCAGGGGTCCAACAATTACCATCTGCGGACTTATCTGATCGAACTTTACTTGTCGTATAAACATGCTTTACGCCTACACCCTGCAGGGGCCTTACCGCTACCATCTGTGGACTTATCAGATTAACCTTTGTTTGACATATAATCATGCCTTTTTCACCTATGCCCTACAGGGGCCAAACAGCCACCACCTGCTGATTCCTTGTCTGTAAATTATTGGTGTTTGTTACTGTTCACCTAGCACGCTCAGGGTGGGGATGAAGGGTATATAAGGTGCAGAAGCAAAGCACTCAGGAGATTGCCTCCTCAGACAAGCTGCGGATGTCTGTTGCCGATGCTCTCTCTCCATCTCATGAGATTGTAATAAATATCCTTTCTCTAGGCGCTCCAGTGTTGGTCTCAGTTTGTATCCCGGACCCGTGGACGAAGGGTGGACCCTGCACCTTTGGGTGGTCCCCCAAAAGACCCCCAAATCCACAATTGGCACCCAAACATGAGGCCCGATCAGCGACGTGGCTGCCCGGTCGAGGGGTCCCGACGAGGAAGTTGAACGGACGGTGGTGGGGCATGCCTACGCGAAAAAGACCCTCGTCCTCGTAGCCACCACCCGACCTTCACTACATCCAAAAAGACCCCCGCAAGTGGCTCCGGTCCTGACTCGGGCCCCCAATAGACTTGGACAATCTTTGCAGTAAAGAGACCGCCTGGAGAACGAGACAAAGGATACTGGTAGGGTCGCTGGTTTGCGACACCTTTTTGTTATTTGTTTGGTTAGCTGGTTTTCTTCGGTAATAAGTCACTCTTTGCAAAGAGTGATACTGGGCGGGTAATGTGGACTTTTTGTCCGAACTAGAAATTTGTAGACACGTTTTTTAACATAGAAAAACATGCCCGCGTTTAGTAAATTTGCACGATGGTTTGGTTGTTGTATATCTCGATCGAGGGTGTTGGTAGATAGTCAGCCGGCTCCCCCGGAAGGTACCTCAAGTAAGGATATGTACATAAAATACGGTATTTCTCCCATAATGTATAATTCATTATGGCATAAATACACGTCCAAGGACAAAGAGACTCAGTGGCCCATATATGGTTCTTTTGAATCTCACAAAATTGAGGCTGTAGAAATACAGCTCTTTAAACGAAGGTTGCGACAAGCTATGTTTGATGCCCTGGGCCAATGGAAAAAGGAGGGATCTGAAAGAGAGAGAAGGGCTCAGGCGAGGCTACAGAAAGAGGCTCGAAAGAGCGATAAACAGACATTAATAGAATTACAGCAGGAAAAAGTTGCATCCAATCTTGCGTGCACAGACAGAGAACACAGGTTGAATGTGTCTGGTCAGTATCCTGTGCGTCATACACCACTAGCGCAAGCAGACCACCATGAAGAGGAGCTTCTCCTCCATCCATTGCCACCACCATACCATGTCCCTCCCCATCCTATCCCACGGCCGGACGATGGAAATGTACCCTCTGAAAATGCACAACCCCTGCCTCCCGATCCCAATGCCCCTCCTGTTCATTCTGACCCCGAGACCACATCTTCTGCTCGATCCCACACACCCTTCATTACATCCGCACAGAAACAGGCCTTGGATGGTCTAGTTCGCACCTGCCTGGAGGATCTTTTCACCTCTAGCCAAGTCCGTGGTATCTATGAGGCCTATGCACCACCTCAAAAGGGCTACTTCCTACAACAATTTGCTTATGAAGTATTCTCTCTTTATGAGAAACGCCACGAAGTGACACCAGCAGACCATGTTAGAGGATTGTATCGTAAGTTGACAGAGGGGGAGGAAGTGCTGAGGAAAGCAACAGTTTGTTAGCACTCACGCTACAAATGATGGAGGGTCAAAGGAGAGACCAGGAGGAAGAGGAAAAGCCACTAGTAATGGAGGGTGCGACTGGAGGTCGTATGGCACCAATAAAGGAAGCAGTTCCAGTCTTTGTCCCCGCTCGAGGGGCAGGGACTGGATAGTCCAGATGCCAAAAGTAGGACATTATATAATTGGGTGTACACTCCGTGGCTTCGAGCTCACATCTTAACTTTCAAAAAGGACTTGCCTGACCCCCGGAAGAATCCTACGGGATTCTACGAAGGGCTGGACAAGGTTATTACCACTTATACGATAACACTGACTGACATAGATCAGTTCTTTGGGTTAATTCTGCCCCCAGATATTTGGAGACCCATAAGGAAAGTTGACGATGAGGCCTTGTTCAAACATAAGTGGGAGGATTTGACGACAATGGATAGGGACAGAAAACCAGGTGAAAGGCCTGCAGAAGCTAATTTAGAGTTGCCAGGTAACATAGTAAAAAAATTGAAGGCCACAATTCCAGCTAGGAAAGTAGATTGGACAGCCATCTCTGCTTGTAAACAAAAATCTGAGGAGACTACATCTGACTACTTTTCTCGCCTCAGCCAGGTGTTTATTGACTTTAGTGGACAGGACTCGACGACTGAGACAGGTCGACAATTACTAGTTCAGACTTTTGTTAAAGGATTGTCGCCACCCATCTCCACAAAGTTACAGAGTAGCGAAAGCACGTGGCCTGCTGCAACAACCACACAGATCTTGACTATGGCCCAATATTATGAACATCTGCAGAATAAGATAGAGGAGGAAAAAGATAAGAAAAGAAAAGAACTTAAAGAAAAAGTAATGCTTTCCCAAATAAGCATCAGCGGGGTAGGAAACGGCAGAGGTCCACAGTATAATTATATGCCCGCAACTGCTGGAACACACCCACCCCCACATCAACTGTCCCAGGACCAATGCGCATATTGTAAGGAAACAGGCCACTGGTGCGCAGATTGTCCTCTTTTACAGCAAAATACAATGGGTCGGGGAAGGGGACGGACTGAGTAGAGGTAGAGGAAGAGTCCCACCCTCCAACGGACAACGCCCCAATGTCTTCGATAACAATAGACAGGCTTTTGCGAACGATTTTTCTGGTGACCACTTCCCCGACAATGAATTTGCATGAGACAGCCAGGGACAGGGAAAGGAACCAGTGGAACTTCCAGTTGATCAATCAGGGCCCTATGTCACAGCTTCAGTGGTTGGAACTCAGGGCAAATTCTTGGTCGACACAGGGGCCTCTAGAAGTGCCCTCTCACATAAGCTGATTCCTAGGGCGCCCCTGTCTGGCTTATCGGTCACATCTGTAGTATTTGACGGCACGCCCTCCACCAACCCCCTTTCTACTGAGGTGCCCCTGGACATACAGGGGAACGCAGTGATGGCCTCTTTTCTGCTCTCCCCAAACTGCCCAGACAATTTGATGGGCATTGATCTCTTAAAGCATTTCAGAGCCACCATTCGCTGTTCTCCTCAGAATGTCAGAGTCATACTGTTTGATAATGATTGCCCCCTTGGTTTTGAATCCCGCCTTTATTGTCTCACTGATTTCGAACAGCAGGATTTGTCCCAGTTACCGGACACCCTGTGGGCCATCATGGACACCGACGTGGGGAGATTGTGATGGATCCTGTCCACATAACAGTAAAACAGAATGCACCTCTTCCTCCCCTCCCTCAGTATAAAATTTCTGCAGACGGCGAAAAGGCTCTCATGACTATAGTACAGGATATGATTGCAGCTGGGGTAGTTGAGGAAGTTCAGTCTAACATTTGCAATAGCCCCATCCTTCCAGTTTTGAAACGTACATCCACTTCTGAGAAAATTTACCGTTTTGTCATTGACCTCCGCGCAATTAACAAAATAGTGGTCCCACAATATCCTGTGGTCTCTGACATAACAACTATATTGACAATGATCCCCTCAACTGCTACTACCTTCACAGTAATAGATCTCAAAAATGCATTTTTCTCCATACCAATATATCCTGAGTCACGCTATCTTTTTGGTTTCACCATAAAAAACAGATCATACAGATTCTGTCGGGCTCCTCAAGGGTATACCAAAAGCCCTAGCATCTACAGCCAGGCCCTTAAACAACAGCTCGTCCAAATACAGTTACCACCCGGCGCTGTTCTCATCCAATTTGTCGATGACATTCTGTTGGCTGCAGACACTCCGGCCCTGGCTCGCACTGCCTCTCTTACTACACTGCGCTTTTTGGCATCACAGGGCCATAAGGTATCCAAGAATAAGCTATAGTATTGTAGACAGCAGGTGACCTACCTCGGCCATCTGCTGTCTAAGGAGGGACGTACTCTCACACCTGACCGCATCCAAACAATACTACACCTTTCCTCTCCCACCACCCAAAGAGATGTTCGTGCACTAATTGGTCTCACTTCCTTTTGTCGCCAATGGATACCGAATTTTTCCCTCATAGTTAAGCTACTCCTTGCTTTGCTTAAAAAAGACACACCCACACCTCTTCCTTGGACACATGAACACGACCAAGCCTTTCAAGACTTACGCCACGCTCTTTGCTCTGCACCAGTATTGGGCACACCTGATTACTCTAAACCCTTCTGCCTCTACACCCATGAGCGCTCAGGATGTGCTCTCTCAGTCCTGACCCAAATTCACGGCAACAAACAGCGCCCATGCGCTTACTTTTCGGCCACCCTAGACCCTGTGGCCCGAGGTTTGCATCTTGCCTTAGAGCGGTTGCAGCAGCGGCCGTCTCTATCCGACAAAGTGAAGGGATTGTGTTGGGAACTAGATTGACGTATTAGTTCCACACGCAGTCGACATATTACTGAATCCGACAAAGACACAACACCTCACTAGTGCACGACTAACAGGATACGAACTTACGCTGTTAGCACCCCATATCACGCTAAAGAGATGTGCGACCTTGAATCCTGCCACACTCCTGCCCACACCAGATCCTGACATCCCAGACATTCCACATGACAGCCTTTTTCGAACAGAAGAACAGACTAAGGGACGGGTAGACTTAAAAGACACCACTCTCATGGAACAGGATGGGCAATTGTGGGTGGACGGATCTTGCATTAAACTATCAAACGGTACCACATCTGCTGCCTATGCCGTCACCACTACCAATACCATTGTTGAGACTGCACGCATACCTCAGAAATCGACCCAGGACGCAGAACTTATAGTTCTCACCGGCGCTTGTATCCTTAGCCAGGATCTCGCTGTCACCATCTATACCGACAGCCAGTACGTCTTTGGAGTGGCCCACAGTTTTGGTATCCTTTGGAAGGAGAGAGGGTTCTTAACGTCACATTGTACGCCCATTCAGCATGGTGACTTAGTCACTGCATTGCTCCAAGCATTGACACTACCCAGAACATTAGCTATTGTTAAATGCAACGCACACAAGAAGGTCACAGACGAAATAGGATTAGGAAATGCCTTTGCTGATGAGACAGCCCGGGCTACAGCACAGGAAAGAATACATACCACTATGTACATAGTAAAATCCTAAGCAGAGAAGTGGCATGATGTTAGACAACAGATCCGGGACATTCAATCCACTGCCACCTCTGAAGAACTTCAAAATCGGGAGAAGGAGGGCATGCTTGATTAAGAAAATTGTTGGCGATCCAAAGATGCAAAACTTTGGAAATTTCCAAATGCTTATCTCCTCCCATTGTTGAACATGACTAATTTGCCTGCACACACCAATGCTGCCACCATGACTAAAATATTATAGGAAGTGTGGGATAACCACCAACTCCGGTCTACCGCCTCCAGGCTGGTCCAACAGTGTTTGGTTTGTCTCCGCTACAATGTAGGTAAAGGGACTCGGGTACCTCAGGCAGGATATGCCATCCCCACATCACCTTTTGAAGTGCTGCAAATGGATTATATCCAAATGGAACGATGCAACAACTTTAAATATGTTTTGGTGGTTGTTTGCGTGTTCAGCAAATGGGTGGAGGCTTACCCGGTTAGAGACAACACTGCCCTAACCACCGCCAAGATATTGCTGAAGGAATTCTTTCCCTGCTACGGCCTTTGCCGAGTCCTATGGAGTGACAGTGGGAGTCATTTCATTGGAGAAATAGTCAAGCATATACTATCAGGATTAGGGGTTCAACAAACATTTAATGCAGTCTTCCACCCCCATTCAGCAGGCCTAGTGGAAAGATACAATGCCACAATCAAATTCAAACTAGGCAAAATAGTAGAAACTACGGGGCTAAAATGGGCAGATGCGCTACCACTGGCCCTTCTATCAATAAGATCTGTCCCGCATTCCCGCACCTCATTGACTCCGTATGAGGTGGTCTTTGGACGTCCAATGAACATCTGGGACGCACCCCCGCTACCACATTGTCTGATTCACCTTGTGAATTGTTGAGTGATTATTTGTCCGTACTTACACGAACTTTGTCTTCCATTCATCAGCAGGTCCAGGAAGCATTGCCTGATCGATCCACCGAGCCGGGACATGCCATCCGACCGGGCCACTTCGTTATGGTAAAAAACTTTGCTCGAAAGAAGTCGCTGGAACCCCGGTGGAAAGGGCCCCTGCTAGTCCTTCTGACCACTAGAACGGCCCTGCGAGTGGAAGGCAAGAAATCCTGGATCCATGCTGTGCACTGCCGGAAGATCCCCAGCATCACTCAAACTGATCCTACCTTGTCCACGTACAAGGAAGTTCTAACGTGCGACCCCCCTGTGAGTGGTCTCCCAGAACCAGAACTGGAATTATTCAAAGATAACACCGTGCCAACTAAAGAAAGATACAACATATGCCCACGCACGGCCTCTGGAGCTCCAGGGACCGTACACGGGAGGTGAGCCAAAAGTCGCAGGGCGGTAGTATTATCTGGAAGGGTGGACTGGTACTCAGGTAGCGGGGTACTGAGAAGCCTAGCCAGGAGAAGCAGCCACCAGCTACCGGCGACGCGTAGGGCTCACCTTTTCTCTCCAACAGCTGTACAGCCCAAAAGAAGACTGATTATGACAAACAAAGAAACCATGGAACTTTCCAACAAGAAGATAGCACTATGTAACCAACTGCATAATAACAGGTCAATAGCTTTGACGACACTTCTCCTCCTCACTATTATCTTTGGCATCCTCTTCTGGATCCTAGAGGAAGGGGCACCAGCCAAGGATACCATATTGCCCACTAATGCCACGCCTTCTGAACATTCCCATGTCTCCTTGTCCCCTTATCTCCAAAATAGGCGACAAGAGTTTTGGAACAACAACTTCATCCAAATGTTGAATCAACATAATGAGGTATTGAATAAAACGAACTGTTGGGTCTGTGGTCTCCTGCCTCACTCCACGGAGAATAACATTCCCTTCCTCCCTTACTCTTACTCTATAAACGCCTCTTGCGCTGCCTGGAAGTCGCTCATCATGGGTGCCCATCGGTCCAGCGGCCTTGCCGACATCACTCTCCAACAATTGCAAGATGAGTTCTGGCAGAACAAAACGGGCAATGCTGTTTGTCCAAAGAACAATTCTACACGCATGTCTGAGGATGAGAAGGAGGAAATGCTGGTATTCGACTCTACCAGTAGAATACGCTTCTCCAGCTTCAAAGCAAGGACACCCGCCAAGCGGACCCCACCGCTAGCTGTTGTTCGCATTCCTGGACTAATGTGTATCAGAGGCTTAGGTATTGAGTACGTTGGGGACAGCTCTTGTGTTGTGACAACAACTCTGAATATGACATCTCCACCGCCCCTTGTTGCCTCCCCAAACACCTACTTCATGTGTGGAACAAAGGCCTACACTTGGCTTTCAAGAGAACCGGGGAGGCACATGTTACATAGCTTTCCTCCTTCCCCCTGTCTACATTGCTTCTCCTCTTCATCATCGTGCCCGCCGCAGCAATGATGTGAGTGAACAAACAGACACAACCTCTCAACAATTCCTGGATGCCATGAAGGGCATCCTTCCCTTCTGGGGACCAATGGCAAACAGCGGAGCCATTCGCCACCTCACCAGAGTCATGGAAGCCACCGTCAACATCACAGCTGGTATTTTGGCCAACAACACTGCGGAGCTCCAAGCGGTACGCCTCGTCACTCTACAAAATCGCATGGTCCTTGATGCCATCCTAGCTGACCGCGGAGGAGCATGTCGCATGATCGGCACCAGCTGTTGAGTGTATGTTTCGGATCATTCATCATCTGTCTACGAGGCTATTTCCGCACTCCATCGAATAGCCTCTGACCTCCATCAAGATACAGACCCATGGTCCCTTGGTTCTTGGATATGGCAACTTCTACTGACATGGGGATGGAAGGTTCTAATGATCATCCTGATACCTTTTGCCTTGGTTCTCTTTTGTTGTCTTTGCCTTCAATGTGGTCCTCCACTCTGTGGCCTCTGCGCAAATGCTATCAAGTCAGTCCCCGTAAATGCACAGGTCAAGAACGATAAAATAAGGACTGAACGTGAGACACAGCTATTGATGAACATTGTAACTGACTAAAAAAAAAAAAAAATGTTTCGCTTATGGCAAAAGGAGGGACTGTGGAAAAGTAGGTCTGTTATCTTGCCATTCACTCTGCCATTTTGTGCTATACCCTTCATGAATGACCTTCTCTCTCTTTCACGATCACTCTGGAGCTCCACTTTTGACCTCCCACATTCCTGCACGGACGCTCACACCCTGTTCGTGCTTTGACCTGCTACAAACTGACCAGCCCATGCTCAACCAGTCGTAC
The DNA here is from genome assembly GCF_964204655.1 of Triturus cristatus. NCBI lineage: Eukaryota > Metazoa > Chordata > Amphibia > Caudata > Salamandridae > Triturus > Triturus cristatus. The sequence continues at coordinate 302,442,836 of NC_140590.1, read as the reverse complement.
AGGGAGTTTCCCAGATGTTTATCGTCCTCACCCTGCACACTATGCCCTGCAGGCGTCCAACAGCTACCATCTGCAGGCCTATCAGATTGACCTCTGCTTGCTGTGTAATAATTCCTCTCGCCTGTGCCCTGCAGGGGTCCAACAACTACGACCTGCGGACTTATCTGATCGAACTTTACTTGTCGTATAAACATGCTTTTCGCCTACACCCTGCAGGGGCCTCACCGCTACCATCTGTGGACTTATCAGATTAACCTTTGTTTGACATATAATCATGCATTTTTCACCTATGCCCTGCAGGGGCCAAAGAGCCACCACCTGCTGATTCTATCATAACTGACCATTGCTTGTCTGTAAATTATTGGTGTTGGTTATTGTTCACCTAGCACGCACAGGGTGGGGATGAAGGGTATATAAGGTACAGAAGCAAAGCACTTGCCTCCTCAGCCAAGCTGCGGGTGTCTGTTGCCGATGCTCTCTCTCCATCTCATGAGATTGTAATAAATATCCTTTCTCTCGGCGCTCCAGTGTTGGTCTCAGTTTGTATCCCGGACCCGTGGACGAAGGGAGGACCCTGCACCTTTGGGTGGTCCCCCAAAAGACCCCCAAATCCACAAGTCCATAATGCCTCATTGTGGTACTCTGAACAAGTTCTAGCCCTTCCGAAAAGGAGAATTTTCTCCAGACTTTCAAAAGTGCTGCTTCATTTTTGGCCACTTCAAAAAGTCTGAGGGCATATGCGCCCAGTTCAACACATTTGTTGCAGAACGTGTCCCAGAGAATTGCAATCTTCAGGTGCACCAGTACTAGCATGGGAAACTGTCAGTGGCCAGAGTTAGCAAATTGTGTACTGGTTGTTTTGCTGTTGCCTGTCTCAAGTGTCAATGTTGAGAGGACATCTTCACAGATAAAAGTGTAGATGGGAAGGAAAGAGTGAGTGCGCATGGCCAAAAATGTATTTGGACCCCACATACACTGTCTATACACAATGCACTATCAGTGCAGAAAGCAAGCAATTATGAAAGCAAAATGTTCCATAAACACTGGAAAAACACTGTTTCTGTTGTTTTTAATGGCACGAAAATATGTAACCACTGATAACCACTGTTTTTTAAGGTATTGAAATCACTTGAAAACACTGAAAAAACCTCAGCAGAATTTACCAAAAATAGAAACTGAAACAGGAAAGCCTAATTATGAGGATGATAGCGAGGAGTTGGAGTAAGGTGAGTTGAGAGAATGTGAAAGTGTGGTGAGTGAGAAATGAGTAGGTGTAATGAAAAGGTCTGAGAAGGGGATAACGGGGCAAACAAGTATTTTAAGTATATTGCAGAAGTCAGGAGCGGACAGAGTAATTGATCAAGATGAAATTAAGTGAAGGCAACACTCTTCTGAAGCTGAGGAAATTCAACGAAGGTCATCACAGCTGCCTAAAGGTAGGGCATCATGGTGGTCAGCTTGGGGGAACACAGATAATTGTATTACAAACAACAGAAGATCTATTGGTGGGGGGATGGTAAGTTGGTAAAGGATTGTGGTACAGACACTCAAGGGGACATTAATCTGCCTAATGAACATCATGAAAAGGTAAAGGAGAAAGATCTGAAAGAAATAACTTGTGATACAAAGGCTCAAATGAAACAATTGACAATAAAGAAAAACAAGATACAAATATGATGACGAGGTTGAGGATAAGAATATACCTAAGAGGTTACCCTATATGGGCATAGCAATGCCTTTTGGTTCTCATTTATTCAATAAAACAAAGAGTAGAACATGGAGCCACGAGTTTGTAGATGTTTTCAAATTGTTAGATAGGGATATTCAAGCAAAAGAAGGTGCAAAGGAAGAAGAGTGGGAGCTAGCAAGATGGCCAAGAGTCCCAAAGAATATAGAAAATTGGACATCTGCATTTTTAATCTATTCAAGTACATATTGTGAGAAATATCAAGATAGGGCTGTAGAACAAGTTACTTACCTTTGGTAACGATGTATCTGTAAGAAACATTAGTAGTGATAGATTTCTTACCTTAGAATATCCCCAAGTGTCAGACTGGATCCGGAAAGTTTTTTCGTCAGCAGTACCCCTGCACGTCGGTAGGTGGTGTCGTGCGGCTCAGTGTCCGTCGTCAGCGTCGTGATCGCCGGGATGATGTCGTGGCCAGTACTTTGACGCTGCCCACGCGCGCTGACGTCAGTACTGTACACCACTTTCCTCGCCAGGATAGCAGAGCCATGCAAGATACTGACCACTGGTGCCTTGAAACTAGGGCACTAAAAGGGATGACCTTAACCCTAGAAATCAGTTCGCAGAACAGGGAGGATGGGTGGGGCGGTAAGGAATCTATCACTACTAATGTTTCTGACAGATACATCGTTACCAAAGGTAAGTAACTTGTTCATCTGAAAGAAACATGTAGTGATAGATTCCTTACCTTAGAATAGATACCCCAGCAATACCAACCCCGGTGGTGGGTCTGCGAACCAAGATCACACCACGAAGTCCTGGAGAACAGAACGGCCAAAAAAGCCGTCTCTCCGGACTTGGCTGTCCAGGCAATAATGTTTCCTAAACGTGTGCAGTGATGCCCACGTGGCTGCCTGACAGATGTCTTGCAGGGGGACACCCCGTCCCAATGCAGTAGTGGCTGCAGTTGCACGCGTAGAATGAGCACGCAGCCCCACCTGAGACTCTTTTTTAGCCAAAGAGTAACAGGCATTGATGCACAAGACAACCCAGCGGGAGATAGTCCTCTTGTGCACCACCCAACCTTTCTTGGTGCCAGCATAGCCAACAAAGAGTTGGTCATCCACCCGGAACTGTTGTGTGCGGTGGAGTTAAAATGAAAGTGCACGTTTTGGGTCCAGACAGTGGAGCCTTTCTTCCTCTCTGGAAGGATGTGGAGGAGGGAAGAAAGTGGGCAAGGTAACAGTCTGACCAATATGAAAAGCCGTGACAACTTTTGGCAAAAAGGAAGGCCGGGGCCTGAGCACAACCTTGTCCAGATGAATGGAAAGGAAAGGAGGTTTACAAAAAAGAGCCTGGAGCTCACTCACTCGCCTAGCGGAGGTGATAGCAACCAGGAAGACTATCTTCAGAGTCAAAAGACGAAGAGGACAGTTGTGAAGAGGCTCGAAAGGAGCGCACATCAGGTAGGTCAAAAACAGATTCAAGTCCCACTGTGGCATCACAAACGGAATAGGAGGGAAAAGGTGTGTAATGCCTATGAGAAATCTATTTACAACAGGACTTGAAAAGAGAGGGCTCATCAGGTAGCCTGAGAAAGGCCGAAATGGCAAAAAGATAGCCTTTGATAGTGCCCAGATCAGAGCCTTGCCAGGCCAAAGAAAGAAGGAACAAAAGGACCTCGGAAAGAGGGGCAGAAAGGAGATCCACAGCCTTTGCTGTGCACCATGGCAAAAATTTGTTCCACCTGCAGGCGTATACCACTTTAGTGGAGGGACGCATGGCTGCCAGAATCACATCACAGACTTCAGGAGGCAAGGAAATCAACTGTCGCCGCTCAATCTCCATGCAAGGAGGTGGAGACTAGACAGGTTCGGGTGCAGGACCGTCCCCTGTTGCTGCAACAGAAGATCCTCCCCAAGAGGCAGACGAATCGGGGGATCCACGCTTATACTGAGTAGCTCGGGATGCCAAACTCTTTGAGCCCAATCCGGCGCCACAAGAATAACTTCGGCCCGTGTCGTGCCTGATCTTCTTCAGTACTCTGGGTAGAAGTGGTATAGGCGGAAAGGCGTAGAATAGACCGCAACTCCACTCGCGATGAAAAGCGTCTTCGTGCGAGTGCTGCCTTGGAAATTTCAACGCGCAGAACTGAAGACATTGCGCGTTCTCTTCGGTAGCGAATATATCTTACCAAGGCTCTCCCCACTGTTGAAAGAGACCTCGCGCCACCTCCAAGTGAAGATGCCATTCGTGATCCATCCTGCACCTGCGGCTGAGCTCGTCTGCCCTGTCGTTCAACGAACCTGCCAGGTGTTGAACCACCAGGGAAATGCCCTGATGTTCCAGCCATGTCCAGAGGCGCAGAGCCTCCTGACATAGGGTCCACGACACCACCCCGCCCTGCTTGTTGCAATACCACATGGCGGTGGTGTTGTCTGTGAACACCTGCACTACTCTCCCCTTGACAGAGGGAAGGAATATCTTCAGTGCAAAACGGATTGCCCGAAGCTCCAGAAGGTTGATGTGGAGCTTGGACTCCGCCGGAGACCAGAGGCCTCTGATCTCCGACTCTCCCATGTGGCCACCCCATCCTAGAAGAGACGCATCCGACACTACCACGTGCTCTGGTTGGGGAAGGGAGAGGGATCTGCCTATGACCCAATGCTGGTTCATGAGCCCCCACTGCAACTGCTGTGCAGTGCCCTCTGAGATCTGGATGTGTCCGGACAGGTCCCCCCTGATGCTGCGCCCACTGGAACTTCAGGTCCCACTGCAGAGCCTTCATATGCCATCTGGCATGGTTGATCAGCAGGAGGCCATGAGGCCCAGCAACCTCAGGGTCATCCTGACCAAAACCCAGGGCAAGGGCTGAAAGATCGGAATCATAGCCCGAATGTCCCGGACTCGCTGTTCGGGAGCAGAAACCAGAAACCGTACCGTGTCCAGAACCGCTCCGATGAAAAGGAACTTCTTAGAGGGTACCAGGTGCGACTTCGGCACGTTGATGGAGAACCCCAGCAAATGCAGGGGGTCGGCCGTAGTCTGGAGGTGGGAGAAGACTGCCTGTGGCAAGCCCGCCTTCAACAGCCAGTCGTCGAGATAGGGGAAGACTGAAACCCCTGATCTGCGCAGATGAGCTGCGACCACCGCCATCACTTTTGTGAACACCCGAGGGGTGCTGGTAAGGCCAAAAGGGAGCACGGTGAACTGAAAGTGCTCGTGGCCAACCGTGAATTGCAGGTAACGCCGGTGGGCCGGCAGGACAGGAATATGAAAGTAGGCGTCCTGCAAGTCTAACTCTACCATCCAGTCTTGCAGGTCTAGGGCAGACAAGAACTGAGCCAAGGTGAGCATCTTGAACTTCTCCTTCCGGAGGAAGCCGTTGATGTTCCGAAGGTCTAATATTGGACTCAGGCCATTGCCCTTCTTTGGAACTACGAAGTAGTGGGAATAACAGCCACGACCTACTTTGGGTGTCGGAAAGCGCTCGATGGCCCCATTGGCCAAGAGGACCGCAACTTCCTGCTGGAGAAGTGCCAAGTGATCCCCCGACATGCGGTGGTACTGAGGTGGCATGGCTGGAGGGGTAGTCTCGAAGGGGAGGGAGTATCCCCTTTGGACAATTTGTACCACCCACTGGTCCTGTTGCAGGGATTCTGCTTATGCACAGAACTATGCACAGGAAACCAGGACCTCAGTGAATTGTGGTGTACCAAAAACTCACCACAGAACCCAGAACCCCTTATCCGACCAGCATCAGTGTCCCATTTGTTATCCGAGTTTGATCTCGGCGGTCCCAATGTATAGACAACCCAGAACAAGCGACTTAGGGTATTCTCAGGAATGGTGAGAATCAGAAATACCTGTTCGTAATTATTCTCATATCAGTCCACAACAGAATAAACAGAGACACGGTAAAGTTTAAAGAGTTTATTTTATAAACCTCGTGTCCTAAGATGCAGTACTTTGGCTAACATAAGCAGACAAATGATTAAGATCAAAACCATCAGCCTAGTTACAATACCATAGAAAATGAAAGGAGTAATCATACTAAAATGACAGTGGATATCAGCCACCTTCCTATCGCTAGTAAACTAATATGGTTATTATTAGGCTAATAAAAGGTCTCTAGGCTTGAATGGGGAACCCCATACCGTAAAGATCAGCTTAGTGGGATCACATCACAGGATCAGCTAGACTCTGCTCCTGGGAAAGCTCTTCTTCCGAATGTAAAGAAAAACATGCAACACTGCAATATTAAAAGCACCCGACTTTCAGGTATTTGCAGCTGCATGCGTGTTATGGCTAAATAGTGGGCCGATCAACCTGAACCCAACAACATGCACCGTCTAGCGACCCAGACTGTTTCTTTACACAATGTTCAGACAAAGGTCGCTGCTCACTGTTCGGGATGTGAACAACAGACAGTTCTCATGTGAAGCAAAGTCGAGCAAGCATTTCTCAATTAATAACATGTGACTACAGTGTCGTGTGCAAAAGCAGCAAAAGCGGCAAGATGGCTTTCTAACATCCAACGTGGTTGTACTAACTTAGCATTGTACGTATATAGATAGCAATCTTCACTACACCCCCCCTTGATCGGACCGCTAACCAGTAGGGGCGCACTTGCAAGAACGCAGAGTTCAAGTTCGATAGAACGGAACCAAGGGCATAAATTGTAAGTCCATATAAGGTAAGTGAAAAGGTACGAAGAAAAAAAAACAACGAAAAAATAAAAAAGGATTGAAAAAACCCATTTAAAGGAAAAAAACATAATTGAAGGACGTATGACGAAATGAAGGGGCAAAAAGTCAATCCATCAATGTATAAGCACAATAAGTTGCAACAGCTTCCAAGAGGAAATCATTGGAACGTTCTGCAAAATTATCTGCCACCCAGTTCAGCAAGGGGAAGGAACACACATGTCCCTCGACAACCGGAGCCTCCAGCACCATTCGAGGACAACTGGTGTGTTCTTCAAGATAACTTCTCGCTAAGAATTCAGCTGCAGCCGTTCCGATGTCCCAATTCCCAAGGACTCCATGTGCTGCTCCACAGGCCATAATCCTGACGCCAGAACAGTCCAACTCCCGAGCCACTAAGGGGCTCATTAGCCGATTATAATCCGGGGCAGGAGACACTGAGTTCGACAGGCACAAATCCAGAGCCCATTGGAATGGACAATCTAGGCAATGAAAGACCGGCTGCACACAAGTAAAGTAGGGAAACTGGAAGGACAATCCATAGGCTATGCTTAAGGTCGCCAGTGGTAAAGTGCCATAGTATTCAAGCATCCGGTTACGAAGATGGAGCAGCCGGGACCTGCTGTCATGTGACGCAAGTTGTGCATCCATAGCGTAGTATGCAGACCAACAAAAGTACCCCAGCTACGAGGGCGAGAATCAAAGGGAGACCTCCGAAGACGCTGGAAAAAATAGAATGAAAAAATGCCGGGATCACACCAAAAATAGTTTGAAAGGAGGTCACGAGGCCGGAGCCCACAATTTAAAAAAAATGAGCCAGGCCACTTGTTGACGAGGCATTAAAGATAGTCTGAATCAGGGCCCCAAAATGAAGTGGGAGATCAGTATTCAAAAGCGCTTGCACCTCTGTGCGCGTATTTGCTACGTGAAGGACAAATGTTTCCCAGGACGAAGTCAACGCGACTTCTTTTTGAGACAATAGAGCCCTTATTCTGCTCATCTTGTTGAACTCTGCTTTCAAGGTTGGAATGGAAGGCTAGATGGATACATCGAGCCTTCCATACGGGGTGGGAAAAGGACGTTATTACAGCAGACTACTCTCCGTGATACAGTCACTATGTAGGGAATCCCCACTAACATCCCACAGCAAGCTTCATTATTTAATAGCAAATAACTACCGTTAGCAAGCAGCGTAAAAGACGGTGTTATAACTGGCACCGGAATCCCTTTCAGGACGCAAGCTAAATTAGGAGCGTGCACATTACATGCACCATGCAATTGAATGTGCCTACACACTACAAAGTGATCCGGAGTGGAAGTGCACTCTTCACCTTTTAAGTATACCTCTTTTCCGTCTCTCACACATCTATACGTGAATGGGAGTGACCAAACTTCATGCAGGAAGGCAGTACCAAGCTTTTCATATCTGCCAAGGGCATAATGTTTCATGCACGAACTGAACTTAAACAGGGGGAATGGTAACGTTATCAACCCGTGGATAAGCCACACAGCGGAGTTTAATTCGGCAACAGAGAAAGGTAAAGGTTCTAACTTTTCAATGTGCAGCAATGAATATGTCGCATCTTTCATGGACATAAATTGTTGTTTCGCAGTCAAATTAAAAGGGAGGAACAAAGATGAAGTATTCATGTAATCCCAAGGGACTTTCCCAGCCTTTAACGTTTGCAATGTCCATGCAAACTGCATAATGGAACGCAATTGATTCTGACCATGATACAAAACAGACAAATCATCCTGCACAATGTCCACCACAGATGAAACAATATTATCTAAGGTATAAATTCTGGAAGACAGGGTGTTAATGCTATTATCTATTACAGCCAATACCTTTTCCATATTGGCCTGCTCAATAGCTCGTAATCTGGATGCAGCCTCATTCTGTGATAGCTTCCAAACTTCGTTGTAAATAGCATATACCCATCTTTTGGACCTGCCAACCACAGGACCTTTAACAAAATCATTCAAATCTATTTTGTCGTTCAATTGTGATAAATGAAGTTTAACAGATGCTAAGGTGGAATGTTGCAGCCAAGATTGGCATAACTTCCCTACTGAGTAGGTAGTTACAGTGTGAGAAGATTCAAATCGGGGGTCCACACGAACTTGTGTATACCCCGGTGTTAAATCCAGAAACCGATGTTGACAGGAATCAGAGCTCATTTGCCACACTAACCACCCCTCCGGATTCAATTCAGAAATATTGAAGGATGTGTTGGAAATGTATGACTGCAATGTAGCAAGGGACAGATCCGTATGATTATCCCAATTAGAATAAGCACCCAGACCCGGAGTGGAGGGAGAATTTAATTTTTTTAGAAGTAGCCAATCCAAAACAGGTGGTCTGAAAAACTGACGAATTCAAAAATAACATGTGGTTCGGGATGAGGCAGGCTTGATGCAAAGCTTCTGTTCCATGTACCTGCCATGGTTTAGAACCCCAAACCGATTTAAGATCGATAGTAGCTTTCCACAGATCATATCCTCCAATTGCCAACTTGTCCATAAATGACTTGGAATACAACAATTTGGTGTGTGTCAGTCTAACTTTAGAAGCAGACTCAGCCGCAACCTTAAAATAAAAGGAGGCCGGATTCGACACACTGAAATCAGAAAAATATGTGAATTTGTCCACTAACGTGGTGGAGCTGCCCAGCCTAGGGGCGGGACAATGTTCCCATTGTGTATAATTTACAACATTTCTAAACGTATTTGCTTTGTGTAGGAAATGTGTGCCATAATGTTGATAGCAGAATTGCTCATCATAATTAGCAGTATCTAAATACAAATCTTCAGCATCAAATGTAGCATAATATTTCAAATCAGAAAGCAGTGCTTCTATTGCTTGTACATCCCAATCATCCAAGTGGATGTTCTGCTTAACTACATCACCCATAGAAACACGAAATACATTTGGCACATTGATTACTTCAGTGGGGCCATGAATTTGAAATTTTACAGCATCCCAACCGATCCCATCACATACAAGCCAGGCAGTAATGTTCACAAAAGTCTGGTCCCTTTTCATGATATGTGATGAGGAGTGGGGGGCCAAAGTTCCATCAATTAGTCGAATTGTAGATCTTTCTTTCAGGTAGTGTCCATTGATAAGTCTAAAAAACACTACCACAAAGCCAATGGACATAAACAAAAAAATACATATGAGCACCAGCCAAACGTAAGTCCAAGGGGGAATTAAAAAATGTCTTTTGAACCAGGCCACAAAAATCGAAACTTTGGACGGGGCAATGGAAGTCATTGAATTAGTGTCAAAAGAGTATCGTGACTGGGTAACTGTGGTGGATTGTAAAACAGGCAATGGAACATCCGCAGGATAAGCATACTCAATATCTTCAGGTAGACCACCAGGTGTCGGTGGCATTAAAGGACCAGTTACTGTATGCATCTCGACAGCAACATCAGGCAAGGTGTCAGAAGCTGGGGCCACAACTGAATTTCTCAGCATCGAAGGGCAAGAAACTGCCGGAGTCATACTAAGAAGAATCGGCCACTTGCTGTAGCTTGACATTGTCAATTGAGATGTACCTGTTATCCTTACGACCAGGAAGAGGAAGTAAAATGACTGTACGTGTACCCTGTACTCCAAGCACCAGAACTGGTACACGATAAGAGGGGCCGAACTCCTTCTTGTCCTCCACCTTCTCAAGGACCAGATCACCAACTCGAGTTAGCCAACCGACTACCGGAATCTGAAGCGCAGCATCAGATGTGGAGGGCACGTGTTCCTTCGCTAGACTGTCTCTGGCTTCTTGAAGATTCTGCAATACAGCATAGTGATCATCTACGTCAAAGGGTGCGGTTGACGCCGCCATGTCTAGACCATCAAGGTCCGGGACAAACATTCGTATGCCAAAGAGCATCATGTATGGGGTCCGCCCACCCAGAGACCTTCTAGGGAGATTATTAAGTGCACGTTGCACGTCATATAAGTGGGCTAGCCAGCTCCGGCCAGTACCTAAAACCCTGCCTGTCAAAGATTGCTTTAAGTCACGGTTAATTCGCTCCACTACACTATTACCCTTAGGTCGGTATGGAGACGAAAATTTGACTTGGACCCCCAACTTTCTCATGGCTTCTTTGTACGCCTTAGAGGCGAACGCAGGGCCCTGATCAGAATGAAAGGTACCACATGCAAAACTTCCAACAAAGACACGCAAATCCTTGATGACAGTACGGGCATCAGCACTCCTTTGTGGCCACACCCACAGAAAACATGTGCACAAATTCACTGCAACCAAGATGTATTTGTACGCAGTATCAGAGGTAAATGGACCGCAATGATCTAAATAAACACAACCCAGTGGTTTATTAGATATGTACAACTGAGTTTGTGGTGGGCGCGCCACAGTTGAAGGTTTTATCTGCTGGCAAATGTCACAATTAAGAACATAAGCACGCGCTTGTTTATATAAACCGCACCACCAGTAACGTTGTTGTAACAGACATACAGTAGCTGCAACGCCGGCATGCGCGGACGCCATGCCCTCGTGAGCTGCTAATATATAAGATGGTCTGCAGTCCGCGTTGGGAATCAATCTGTCACCAAGGTCGTTAATCCTCACTAATGGGACGTTATCAGGACTTAAGCGATAATGGTAACGAGAAGGGAAACCTCTTGGATATTTTGTTCCCTTCTCTGAAGCAGCAATAGCTGCCAAGATGTCATCATCGATCTTACTTTTGGATCTTGTAACTGCTGCTACTAAGTATGTCGCCACTGCTGTTTTTGCTGCCTCGTCAGCTAGTCTGTTGCCGACAGCATGGACACCAACTCGTTGGTCACCAAGAGTGTGAATAACATTCACGAGAGGCAGATGCCACTCGAACCCAAAGCGTTTTATGCTTAATCGTGCTACCTTTGGAATCATGGTAGTCATTCTGAGACCAAAAATGTAGATTGTCGTTGTATGATTGGACACAATAAAATGAGTCACTCACTATAAGAGTAGTGATTCGGGGATCAGCAAACTCTAGTGCAAGCACCAGAGCACGAAGCTCCGCCAACTGTGCGGTACAATCACCCAATGACTGCGTATGCACGACATCGTATTGGAATTCACCATTCACAAAAGTACCGACCACAATGGCGCAGGCCGCTGAATAGACATGCTTCGATCCAGTTGCCGGTTGCTCAGAACCGTCAGTGTAAATGACACAATGGTAATCCTCGAGCGGGCGCAAAGACAGAGGAGCTGGATGAACAAATTCATACTGCAAAAATTCCTGAGTCTGAAGTGCCGCATCAAAGATATATGTGACGTCAGGCGATGTCAAGGAAGTGGCCCATTGTATCCACCTTGGATGCAAAGCCTTAGAATTAGGTACACTTGCTTTCGTCACCGCCTCAAGGGCAGGATATGGTGTTACCACCAACATGCGTTTACCTTGCGATAGCGCTCGCTCTTTCAGAATCGCCATCTGCACTGCCGTCAGAACTTTCTCGACAGCGGAAAATCGCAGTTCAGCCGAAGTGTGATTTGTAGGCAATGGGGACGGTGTCGCCCTCATTGAACGTTAAGTATGTGAAACCCACTGCGCCTGGCACAATTCGTATTACCAGGTTAGTGTGGTTATCACGCATCAGTAAGTATTTTGAAGCAAGAAGGTCAGCTTGCAATGATTGCAATATAGCTGAATGCTCTGGCAGCCAACATGATTTGGAAAAGTATGTTGTACCAAGGCATAAAGAGGCTTGATACGCTGGGCATAATCTGGAATGTAAGTTCGACCGAAATTCAGAAAACCCAGCAGAGATTGTAATTTCTTCATTGCCGTGGGAGCACGTAGGCATGCGCATTTCTCTAGGAAGTGCGGAGCCAATCCTCGACCTTCATTGTTCAGTTCGTATTCCAAGAACAACACTGTATATTCCGCAATGTGAGACTTCGCAAAGTTAAATTTGTAAACGAAGTCTGCAAACAAAACAATAATGCGATCAACGCAACAGAGATGCGGTCCCAACTCGTCATCTGTGAGATAAATATCATCCACATACGAGTACGCATCAGGGTCTATGCTCTCTAACAGAGAGACCACGCGAGCGGCGAAGACACCAGGGCTGTTTTTATAGCCCATCGGTAATCTTTTGAAATGTTTTTGTTTGCCACCCGAGGTAAATGCCGTCCACTCACTACTAAGAGAGGACAGGTTATGGCTGTAAAAGCCATTGGAAATGTCAAGTGTGGTTTTAAACCGTTTTCTCACGAGACTATCGACGAGAGCCGAACTGTGGGTATTCTGTACTGCTCATGTCCGGCAATGAGAGTTTAAATGCCGGTAATCCAAAACTAGGCGGTACGACCCATCAGGCTTCGTCACAGTGAATAAATGATTATTCATTGGTGACACATATGTTTCAATTACACCTTGATATTCCAATTGTTCACGGATAGCCGCGACGTGAGGTCTTGCTTCGCGACGCATGGGATATTGGGGTTGTGGCTGGGGCGTGGACCGCAACGGAATTTCATGGCTGGGGGACAATTTATCCCAGCCTACCTGATTACGATACAGCGCAGGTGCAAGCACCAGAGCCCACTCTTCGGCGAACTTTTTAGCTTGGTCCTTTGGCACTGTGTGCGCGAAGGACGGGAGGATTACCTCCTCCCCTCTAGGAGCATCTAAAACGAAAGCCGGGGGCCAATCAGCCTCTGCTAATGGAATATCATATGAAGTGGTCAGATTATCCCCAAAAATCCCTTTTATCGTACGTTGTATGTCACCTTCAATTAAAAGGACTATATTATATAGTCTATCGGGGGAGTCACACTAGTGTCAGCAGTTTCTACAGTTATGAACGTATCAGTTGCTGTCGCCACCAGATATGGACGCAGTGCTTGTTGCACTACTGTAACTTCCGCCGCGCTGTCGAGCAGCGTTAGTGCCCATGTCAGGTTCTGAAGCTGTGTCCGCACCATCTGTGGCATAACTCGCTGTTAGCGCAGCAACTTTCTTCTTCTGAAACGGGGGTCGTTGACGTGCAGACTCGTCCTGCTTGCCTTTGCCGTCAGTCTGACGGGTTGCTCACGACTTTGGGCACCCCTTCCTTTCCCTCGGTCTCCGCCACCGGATTGTGAAGCCGATGTTTCCTGTGAAGAACGAGGAGAGCGTTGTTCAGAAACCTGAAATCTATCAGGTGACTTAATACGAGATCGATCGCGCAGATCATATGTGCGTTCGCTAGACGACTGCACAGGCGAGGCAGGACGAGACCCCTGTTTCTGTTGCTGCTTCCCCTGTTTTTTTGCTCGCCAACTTTGTTTAGGAAAATTTAGGCGTTCGTCTTTAGTAGACGAGCTCACCTTAGTTTGCTGTACTATATCAGGAATTACCACGGCTGGTTTAACACTCAACGCACTACGGCCCACGGTCCTATAGGCTTGCGCAATTCTTTTAGCGAACTCCTTGGGCCTGTCGAGTTCATCCACGCGGTCCAGCTTATTAGCTACTTGGAACTGCATGACGTCGCCTTTGAGGTTGCCCATTACCATGGAAGCCACCACATCGAACACTCCGACAAGCCTCATTCCTAATTCAACAGCAGCCTCTGCACCGTGATTCTCTTGAACACGTTTGATGACGGAGGGTAGTACAGACATAGACGGAGTGCCGAAGCACTTCGAGTAGGTCGCGGCAAAGACCTTGCCCCAGTTTGTGCAATCAGCCTTATCTGGGACTAAGTCTTTCGGCAAACTAATGGTGAGAATCCTGTGTTTCTCCACAGGAGTGGTATGCGGAAAAAACGCCTCCAGTTGGTCAAATTTCTCAGCAAGCCAATAAGGAAAATCATCCTTACTTTGGGGGCACTTGCCCATTACCGAATTAACCATAACAGGACTAATAACCACCGCGTGGTGGTCCGTTGGTTGTCCCGCAACAGCAGGTGCCCCCACCTGCACGTTGCGTGACACGTACTGCACTAAAGCCCTATGAACTGTAATCAGGGCTGTGTGTAGTACCCGCAACTCAGCCACCGCCACCGTGAGATAGCGGGGATGAGGCGTAAAGCCGGCCAGCACCGGCCATGTGGCCCCTGCAATAGACAACGGGCCCATTCTCGCCGGTGCAACCGCATGGGGAAGGGCGTCATTAAACCAAATGGTATGCTGCCAGGCAGAGATCGGGATTTCTTGTGTCCTATACAGGGTATAGACCGCAGGTAGCTGCGTGGGAGTAAAGGAATGAAACGTATCATCGTCATCCACCACCGGAAAAGTTACCCAAGAGTAAAACAACTCATATGGGTAAGACGCATCAGCGCTCACCACAAAAATAACAGCCATCCTATCATCCGCCACCCCATACGTCGTCAAATGACGGCGTAGAGGTGTACGACTATGCGCGGCTATCTCGACCGCCATTAGGACACAATAAAGAGTATCAACGATATCAACAGTAGCAGTGGGGTTCAGTAAAAATAACCTTTTTAATGATCAAGCTTGAAAGAACCTATTAGTCGAAACACAGGTAGGCTAAACCGTCACTCCCGTTAACCGGAAACCAGAGTGAGGTTGTTGTGGACTAATATAAGCACTACTAAGGCGTTTCAAATCAATAGACCAAACGTTAGGTGCGCCATGTTGCAGGGATTCTGCTTATGCACAGAACTATGCACAGGAAACCAGGACCTCAGTGAATTGTGGTGTACCAAAAACTCACCTCAGAACCCAGAACCCCTTATCCGACCAGCATCAGTGTCCCATTCGAGTTTTATCTCAGCGGTCCCAATGTATAGACAACCCAGAACAAGCGACTTAGGGTATTCTCAGGAATGGTGGGAATCAGAAATACCTGTTCGTAATTATTCTCATATCAGTCCACAACAGAATAAACAGAGACACGGTAAAGTTTAAAGAGTTTATTTTATAAACCTCGTGTCCTAAGATGCAGTACTTTGGCTAACATAAGCAGACAAATGATTAAGATCAAAACCATCAGCCTAGTTACAATACCAAAGGAGTAATCATACTAAAATGACAGTGGATATCAGCCACCTTCCTTTCGCTAGTAAACTAATATGGTTATTATTAGGCTAATAAAAGGTCTCTAGGCTTGAATGGGGACTCTGCTCCTGGGAAAGCTCTTCTTCCGAATGTAATGAAAAACATGCAACACTGCAATATTAAAAGCACCCAACTTTCAGGTATTTGCAGCTGCGTGCGTGTTATGGCTAAATAGTGGGCCAATCAACCTGAACCCAACAACATGCACCGTCTAGCGACCCAGACTGTTTCTATACACAATGTTCAGACCAAGGTCGCTGCTCACTGTTCGGGATGTGAACAACAGACAGTTCTCATGTGAAGCAAAGTCGAGCAAGCATTTCTCAATTAATAACATGTGACTACAGTGTCGTGTGCAAAAGCAGCAAAAGCGGCAAGATGGCTTTCTAACATCTAATGTGGTTGTGCTAACTTAGCATTGTACGTATATAGATAGCAATCTTCACTACAGTCCGATGTGATGGTGTGCCAGTGGGGGAGATGATGGCGAATCCATCTGCCCACTGGCATTTGATGGACCTGAAAGGAAGAACTAGGAAGGCTTTGTACTGGATGTCGCAGGGGTGGAGGTGGACTGATCCGCCTGCTGGCCCCTGGAACCGCCTTGACGGTTCCCACGTCCACGGCCACGCTGAGGTTGTTGTAGTACCGGCCTGTGGCTCTGCGAACGTAGTGGGGCGCCCCTTCTGCGGCCACGAAAGGAGTGAAAGGCAGAAGGCAGAGGAGGCCGAGTGGCCGGCAGGCCCAAGGACTTGGCCGTAGCCCGTGAGCCCTTAAAGCGCTCCAGCACACTATCTGCCTTATTGTCAAAAAGGCAAATGCCATCAAAGGGCATGTCCATCAGGGTATTCTGGACATCCCCCGAAAAGCCAGTTGTTCTCAGCCAGGCATGGCGCCTAAGCGCCACCGTCGTGGAAATCGCCCTGCCCAGAAGGTCGGCGGTGTCAAGCCCACAACGAATGCTGCGTCTCTCCCAGCAGCAACAGCTTGGGTGAATACTGTCTGGACCTCCTCCGGACAGCTAGGCAGCACCTGCGCAACTGTGTCCTACAGAGAGTGGGAATAATGGCCCAAGAGGCATGCGGTGTTCACCGATCCCTATCCAGAGGTGCGGAAGTGAACGCACTTTGGGACGCAGAGGCCTAGATAACCAAGCTCTCAGGAGAAGGGTGTTGAGAGAGGAAGAGGGGGTCACCCGGAGCCGGGTGATGGCGTCGGGCCACGTTCCTGTCCACAGGAGCCCCTGTGTTGGGCCTGGACCAGGTGCCCAAAAGAACGTCCGAACGGTTGGCGTACTTCTGTCAGGATGTTCGTCCTGACGTCCACTGTAGGGAGTTCCAGGTGGAGGGCCTCGGCTGCCCTACGCAACACCACTGCGTAACCTGCTCCCTCCTCCATAGCCACGGTAGGAGGAGATAGCATGCCAGGGCCCGGAGAGGTGTCAAGACCACTGGCTTCCCCCAAATCCTCTGCCCAGTCCGGATCATAAGCACTGTCCTGTGCGAGAGGTTCCTCAGACCCGTCCCAGTCCTCCCCTTACTCCAAAGTCTGTGGAACAGGCTGAAAATACGGAGAACGGACATAGGGAACAAATCCCATCGGTGCCAGAATCGGCATCGATCGACGTCGATCCGGCTCCGTTTCCGGTTCAGGGCTGAAACCGGGGGGGAGGGGGGGCGACGTCCCGAGGAGCGGGCGACGTCGGAAGCGGTGCCGGTGGGGTCGACGTCGGTGGAGGCGTAATAAGGTCAACCGGCATCGACCGGGGTCTGATCCCAGATCCCATGGGGGCCTACGGCGCCGGAGCCGACGGCGACGCCGGGGCTGGAGCCCGTGGCGATGGAACAACAGGACCCCCAGTTGGGCCCGTGGGGCCAGATGGCCCAAAGAGTTGGGCATGGCAGCAAGAAACTCTTGCACCTGGGCACCGCCCGCACCCTCAGCCGCGTCACGTTACGGGAAGTCAAAGAGCGACTAAGCTTCTTCGACTTCTTTTTGGAATGCTTCAACTTACCTGACCCCGAGTGCGAAGATCCAGAAGAATGATGGTGACGACTCCGCGACCATTCCCTCGACCTCCCACAGGAACGGGACCTTGAACGGCGTTGAGCCGACTGCTGGACTGCCAGCAACTTTCGGGACCGCTCCCGCAAAGTTTTCAGCGCCATGGTCCCGGCAGTCGGGGCACGACTTGGAGTCGTGGTCATGCCCCAGGCAGTAGAGACACACTTGGTGTGGGTCCGTCACCGACATCATGCGGTGACAGTCTCCACAGTTCTTAAACCCGGGCATCCCTACGGCACCAGGAGTCGATCGACTCAAGAAAAATAGGAGACAAAAAGCCTAAAAAAAACGCAGTCAAAAAATGACTGGGGGTACTAGCTGTTCCCGGATCTGCGCTTGTGGGTGCGGAAAAAGAAAGAACTGACGTCAGCACACGTGGGCGGCGTCTAAGTACTGGCCGCGACGTCATCCCAGCGATCACAACGACCGACGCGGAGCCGCACGACGCCACCTACCGACGCGCAGGGGTACTGCTGACGAAAAATCTTTCCGGATCCAGTCTGACGCCTGGGGATATTCTAAGGTAAGGAATCTATCACTACGTGTTTCTTTCAGTTCCAATGTTTAAATATATTGACATTATTCATAAAGTGCAAATGGATTTTGGAGGTTATGCCTCGTTGAGTTATGACAAAGAGTTCAGGGCTTGGGTCAGCCTAAATAATGATAAGCCATGGGGCGATGTTGATTCTGAATTATGGCTCCAGTGGATGTCGTCCACCCAGCCTCCAACCACGACTCATACAGCCAGTAGTTTACCTGTGACTTATCTGTCTTTTCAGTATCATCCGGCCAAGCTAAGACGGAGTGGTATGGTAGAGGACAAGCATCCTCTGCAGGGACATGTTGGAATTTTAATAAAGGATTCTGCGATAGGCATGTCTGTTGCTACAAACATGAATGCTCACAATGTGGGGGGAAAAATCAGCTTACCCAATGCTTTGCGGGTTCAAAATTAGGTAACCAAGGGAGGATGCAGAGGGGCAGAGGTCAGCAATTTCAATATACACCAATTAGATATGAGGTAATGTCAAAATGGCTTAGAGTTTATCTAGATATTGAGGCACCATCCAAATTATTTTGGGTTTCAAATATTGTTTCAGGATTGGTTTCAAGGGTCAAGGTTGAAAAGATGGTCAGATCATCTTAATCGGCAAAATAACTGCCTGATATAGTACAACAAAAGCTAAATTCAGGGCTCAAATTAAGCAGGATTGCAGGTTCTTTTTTTACAGTACCCATTTGAAAATGTAATCATTTCCCATGCAGGTTTAGTGCCAAAGAAGTCATCAGGTGAATATAGATTGATACATCATCTGTCCTGGCCAGAGGTCACTCTATAAATTATTGTATTTCTGAAACAGATTCTAGTGTATCAAATGCATCAGTTGATGGTGCTTTGAAACTGGTCAGAAAAGTGAGAAGAGTAGCAGAACTCGCTAAGAGCGATATACAATGAGCCTTTAGACTATTACTGGTACACCCCATTGATTTTGAGTTACTGGGAATGCAATTTGGAGGAGTGGTTTATGTTGACAAGGTCCTTCCAATGGGCTGTTCCATTTCATGTGCTTTATTTGAAACATTCAGCACGTTCTTGCAATGGGTATTTATGGAGATTAGCGGACACAAACTGGTTTGTCACTACTTCAACGATTTTATGTTTATTGGTGAAAGAAACACAGACCAAGGCAAGACTGCTTTACAAATATTCCAAAACATGGCAAAAGGATTTGCCGTGCCATTGGCTGCGGAAAAAACAGAAGGTCCAACTACAAGGTCAACATTTCTGGGTATTGAAATAGACACTATAGAAATGGTCGATGGGCTCCCTATTGCAAAACATAAAGAAATAAGGTCTCTCTTGTTGGCAGCAAGCGGTGAAAGGAAGTTGAAGCTCAAAAGTGTACAGAAATTATAGGGCTACTTAAATTTTGAATGTTGAGTCATCAGAGCTGGAGGAACATTTTGTCGATGTTTAGGTATGTCTATGTCTGGAACTTATCTTCCTCATCACAGAATAAGGATATCCATGGCTATCAGGACTGATTTGCAAATTTGATTGAATTTTTTTGTTGATTTAAATGGTGTTTCACTGTATTTTGTTGATGTGGACATGATTTGGCAGATTCAAATTTTTCAGAGGCTTCAGGTTCCAAAGGTTTTGGAATATTTTGGGAAGGTTGCTGGTGCGCGGAGGTTTGGATAGAGCACTGGTTGAAACAGGTGTGTAGTATTGCCTTTTTAGAGCTATTTCCTTTGGTCGTAGCCTTGTATGTCCCGGGTGAAGTATTCAGAAATAGTAAACAACTTTTACCACAAATCTTTTTCCCCGCAAGCAATCACAATGCAGTCGTTACAATGACCGCATTGTGATTCCGCATACCATTACTCCGCAAGTCGGAACAACGACTTGCGGAGAGGGGGAGGTGTTGGATTTAAAATCCAACACCTTCCCTATTGTCCGCATAGACTGGAGTTGGAATAGTAAATTATACTATTCCAACATCCAGCGCCCCCTCTCCGCAAGTCGTTGTTCCGACTTGCGGAGTAATGGTATGCGGAATCACAACGCGGTCGTTGTAATGGCCGCATTGTGATTCCCTGCGGGGAAAAAGAATGCGGATAACAACACACATTATTCAGAAACAGGTCAGTACTTTTTATTGTGGACAACTTGGCAGAGGTAAATTTGGTAAACAAGCAAAAACCGAGAGATTTGAGAGTCTTGCGTTTATTAAGATCTTTTATGCTGCAATGTTTGCAAATGAACATTGTTTTTAAAGCTAGGCATGTTCCAAGAGCCAGGAATAATATAGCTGATACTCTGGCTCGCTTTTATTGGCAGAGGTTTCTCAATCTGGCTCCAGGCACAGAGAGCAACAAGACACAGATTCCACAGAGCGTTTAGGCCTGGTGGGAATGAGGATAGTTAAACTTGTAGAAAAATAATTAGCTGCAAGATGGAGTTATCAGCAAGCGTGGCGAGAATTCTTAAGTTATGGTAACATGAATCTTTGGGAGGAAAGTACAAGGTTGAAAAAGGAACAGATTATACTATATTTCGTGCTCCAATTGATACACAAAATTTTTTCACACACAACCAGTGCTGGGAAATTAGCAGGAATTTATTTTATGGCTGTTAGTCCAGGCATCATTGGCGTGGGTTTCCCCTGTATTTTTGCCTATGCTTTCCTATGATTTTGCTGTGTGTTGGACTTCGTTTTTGCTGCTCAAGATGCTTTGGGCAATTTGCCACTGCTGTTCAGTGCCAAAGTGCAAGTGCTCCTTCTGTAAATTGTTGTCATGGATTAGTGTTTCCATAATTGGCTTATTTGGTTACTGTTAAGCCCCTAGTACAGTGCACTGTGTATGCCCAGGACCTGTAACCCAAATACTGCTAGTGGGCCTGCAGCACTGGTTGTGCCACCCACAAAAGCAGCCTTGCAAAGGTAACTCAGACCTGCCACTGCAGTGCTTGTGTGCGGTCTAGTACTGCCATGTCGACCTGGCAAGTGCACCCACTTGCCAGGTCCTAAACTTCCCTTTCCTTACATGTGAGGCACCCCTAAGGTAGGCCCAAGGTACCCATGTGGGCAGGGTGCAGTGTATGTGAAAGGTAAGACATGCCCTGATGTGTGTGGCATGCTCTCATAGTGAAATACTGTCAACTTCGTTTTTCACTATTGAAAGGCTATCTGTCCCTTAGGATAGAATGGGAGTTTATTTATAACATCTTATAAATATAACTTCCCATTGGGACAAGATGCGAAGATAAAGTTTAGTATGCTTGAACTCAGAATGTGAAGCTGCATCTTTTAGTAAGGATGATCTTTACATTCTGTGTTTGAAAATACCACATTTAGAAAGTGGGTATTTTCTTGCTTAGCCATACTGCTAGGGTTGTGTATTGACTGTCTGGCTTTGGAGTGACAGGGGCTGGGATGTGCATTCTGTTCAGACAGCCACCTGGGGGGTTGAGATGTGCCCTGCCTTCCAGGGTGAGTCAGGGCTGGGCTGAATAGACCTGGGCTGCATTCAGAGTAGGGGAAAGAGATTTCTTTCACACCTGAATGGGCCTGGTCTGCTTTGGACAATGCTGTCTCCCCCTCCTGCCAGGACGCTGCACCAGAGAGGATAAAACAGGTTTTGACTGAGCAAAGAGCTTCTCTGCCCAAGAGAACAAAGGAATTTGTGCTTTAAAAAGTGGGGCCCAGACCCCAGACTTTTAGACTACTTCTGGAATTCAAGAGGAACCTCTGCAAGGAGAAGAGCTGGGAAAATCTGAAGGAGAAGTACTGCCCTTTTTCTGTGTGATGTCCGGAGTTGGCCTTCAGTGGCTGTTTTCTGCCAAGGAGAGGACTGTGTGTGTATCCTGCGTGTAAAGTGTCTCCAAGGGCTTGAAGTGGAGCTTGTCCCCTGTCCAAGAGGCCTCAGGCACAGCAAAGACTTCACCATTCTTCTGGGTACTGTCTCTGGAACCGCTGGTTTCAGTCGCCGCAGATTAAAGCAGCAGCCGACTCTTGTCACCGAGTCCGTCGGAGGTTCTGTGTCGTGAAGGCACCGTAGATGGCCCTGCCACACTTGACACCCCATCCTTGGTCTCTCCGATGCCATCTGGATGATCGTCACAGAGCCATTGCTTGCACCAAGTCCTGTGGGCACCGCACTCTGCACCGCACTCTGCACCGCCTTGGCTCACCCTGCCCAGACGTCACGACACCGTCGCTGCATGACCCGAACATCAACCGGCTCCGTCGCCTGCACTGCAACCTGCCAGCACCACATTGAGCACCGTCTCACCCCGCACCGTAAGCCTTGGTCTCACCGATGCCATCTGGACGATCATCACCGAGCCGCTGCCTGCATCGCGTCGTGAGGGCATCGCATCCAGCACCGCTTCCATTTTGCAACGCAACCGCGACTGTTTCCCCAATCGACTTGCACCGATGTGTCGGCTGCAATGAGTACGGTACTGTTCACAAGTCTGTCAATGCTTTAGCTGGCCCGTACCGACGCGGCCAGCTGGAACTTTTAGACTTTGTTGTTTGCAGCATCGCTGTAGCCCCGGACGGAGCTACCAACTCGGAAGAACTGTGTTTTGTCAATATTTATACAATTTTAAGGTTTTGTTGCAAACTGCATATTTTTCAGAACTGTATTGTGGATTTTTGTCGTTTTTGGTCTTGTTTCGTTTTGATAAAGATTTGCTTATTTTTCTAAACTGGGCTGGTGTTCATTTGTAGTGTTTTCATGTATTACTGTATGTGTGCACACATGCTTTACACACTGTCTCTTAGATAAGCCTGCCTGCTCGTGCCAAGCTACCAAGGGGGTGAGCAGAGGTTATTTTAGAAGTGTACCCCCTTTACCCTGACTAGGAAGAATGGTTCCTACTTGGACAAAGGTGCAAACAATTGCCAACTAGAGAACCCCATTTCTAACAATGGCCATTTATGACGGGGTCATGATCCTGTTGAAGGTATCTTAGTGAGGAAAGTTTTGAAAGGGCTGAGTAAAGAGCAACATAACAAGACACTATTAAGAGAGCCTGTCACTTTTGATCTGTTACAACAGTTATTATTACAGTTACCTTTCTGTTGTTATGATGATTTTGAAAGCTCGTTGTTCAGGTTGTGCATTTCATGGTTATTTTTTGGTGCGTTTAGGGCATATGAATTGTTAGGCTTGAATGAGCAAGCAGGCATTTTTAGTGATGAGATAGTTTTGGAGCACAACAGAATAAATATCTGGTTGAAACCATCTGTAATACGGAACCCCAGCTGACCAAGAACTCCAGCGTGGATTGTGACACTCCCCTCCTCAACACGGCGGTTAGCGGTCTAGTTGACGACCGGCGCTCCCCGATGATGTCAGACGCCGGTGGAAAAGGAGTGGAGAAGACGAACTCGGTGTTCATCGGAGGAGAGGAGGACACGGTAGAGGAAGACACGGACGAGACGAGGAGCCCAACGGGACACAAGACAACAGAGGAGGCTGCCGGCGTAGAGGGAGAAGGCTGCGGTGGAGGCTCGTTGTCGAATCGGAGAGACGCTGTAGTATCTGGACGTCCTGGAGAGGAAGAGGACGCCCCGATACCCACTGCTACGGTCCAGGAGGACCGTAGCTCCAGGCAAGTGCACTGGGTACAGATATTGAAAAGGCTTACGGGGTGGGGAGGTCAGAAGAAGGAGACCGAATAACGAGCAGCAAGAAAAGGAGGGGGGGTCAGGGGACACCGACTATCAATCGCCTCCTCACACCTTTTCACTCACCCTCGTTTTGGTGACTGTAGCACTTACAGTGGCTGACAAGCCGTTAGACTGATCCCATTTCCTATTTCCTTTCTTTTTTTTATCCTCATCATGAGACGACGGAGCCAGCCTAACCTCCGAGAAAACCAGAGAGGAGGAAGAGCAAGAAAAGGCCAAAAGGGACAGAGACGGGAGAGATATCCACTCAGTCTTCCCTGAGTTGTCTTGAAGGATAATCCACTAGTTTGCATTTTGAGCAAAGACGTTTTCTTTTTAGTCTTTTGTCCTGGACATTAATAATGTATTCTGCAGTCATTTTTTTTTTTCTGAATAAATAAACCATCCTTGAGGCGTGGATAACCTCATTATGTAAGCCACCGACTGCTGGACTTCATTAAACCTCATAGGCGAAATCCCCAATATAACACAGTGGTGTCAGAAGTGGGATACTGTCATCTGAAGCTGGAAGATGACCCAACCCATAACCTTACAGGACATGATGAGTCAGCTAGCCGAAGGACAAAGACATTTGCAGTTGGTCCTTGAACAGCAGAGCCAAAACGCCCAAAAAGAAAGGGAGGCGTTTCAAACAGCCCTAAAAGAACAGGCAATGCTCCTCACCAATAACCAAAAAGCACAAGACACGGCTATACTACGCCTCACCGATGCCATTTCCAGCACCAGGGCCCACCCCACTGTCCCTGGTAGCGTGCTACAGAAGTTCGAAGAGGGCGGCGACCCTGATTATTTTTTTACCAATTTCGAAAGGGTAGCCACTACTGCCACATGGCCCCAAGAAAGGTGGGGGCAATATATTGCCCCGTTGTTATCTGGTGAATTACAATCAGCATATCAGGCTGCCAACCCAGCTGAGGTTACTCCATACCTGGATATAAAGAAGGCCATTCTAGAGAGGTTAGGTTGTGATTGTGGCTTCTACAGAACCCATTTCTGCAAAGAAAAATGGGTAACCGGAGACAACCCAAGGGCTCTCTTTTATAGAATCCACGATCTAGGAACGCGCTGGTTACAAAACCCCAAACTTCCACTATGGAAGAAGTCATGGAAATGATTTTTCTGGAATAATACCTAGAAGCATTACCTCTAAATACCAGGGCTTGGGTAAAACAACACCCAAATCTGACAGCCCACACGGCAGTAGCGTTAGCTTCTGCCTATCATCGTGCGTCTGACTTTAAACCACACACAGGAAAAGGACCTGTTGTTCTCCCTAGACCTACTCCCCGTACTACTAGTGATGGAGGGGACAGACATACTCCTTCCCTGAGTAGACCTGCGAATAAACCCCTTAGTAAAAACCTCCAACTACCCGTGGGACCCCAATGTTTTAAATGCGCCGAATGGGGTCACATAGCTTGCAATTGCCCCCTGAAACCTGACCCCATAGAACCCATGGAGGTAGGCATATCCCGAAGCAGAATCCTTAGCACAGGAATAGTGAGGGAACGATCCAAAAAACACATACAAATAAAAGGACGACCTCTAGAAGCCTTACTCGACACAGGTTGTCACCATACCGTGATCTCTCAAGAACTGGTTTCCCTTGTAAAAAATAACTGGAGACGAAAAAGTATTAGTTTCATGTACACATGGAGACATCAAAGCTTATCTCCTAGTTGAAGTGTTATTGGAAATAAATGGCTAACCGCAAGTACGGAAGGTAGGAGTAGTTTCTCAGATTCCTGAAAAAGCACTCTTAGGTACCGATTTACCACACTTTCATGAGTACTTAAAAACAGTAACAAACTCGTCCTCTGAGAATGAATGGCTACAAGAGGCCCCCTTTTTTGAAGAACCAATACAGGGTCCCCGAACTAGGGAAAGAAAACTCGAAACAAGAGGAGGAAAGACAAAGAAATATACAATCAGGCTCCTCTTTTTCATTCCCCCTGTCTGCTTTCTTCCCCAGATGATGAGAACAACACCTCCCGGAGTTTTCGAGCAGCTCAGAAGGAAGACAGCACCTTAGGGAATGCTTGGAGTCAAGTACAAGAACTGGACCCCTTAAGGTAGACCCCTATTCTTTCATTAAAAAGGGTCTCCTATATAGAGCCACGGGAGAAAATGGGAAACTCCATGAACAACTGGTAGTTCCGATAGCATTTAGAGAACAAGCTTTACATTTAGCTCATCAGCAAGTAGGGGGGGGACACTACGGACAAGAACTTACTCTGAGGTATTTGTTGGAGCGGTTTTATTGGCCAGGGGTTTATAAGGAGACCGCTAGATTCTGTGCCTCCTGTCCGAAGTGTCAATTGATCAACCCTTCCAAAGATAGAAAAGTACCTTTACAGCACTTGCAATTGATTGACATACCTTTCCTTAGAGTAGGTATGGACCTGGTCGGTCCTTTGATCCCCTCTGCAAGGGGTCATCAATATATATTGGTTCTGGTGGACTATGCCACCCGATATCCCGAAGCTATACCACTCACGAGTATGACTACCCTTGCAGTGGCACAGGCTATGATATCCTTCTTCTCCAGAGTAAGGTTTCCCCGGGAAATATTGACAGACCAAGGAACTCCATTTATGGCAAAGTTAATGAAAGACATCTGTAAGTTGTTGGGAGTACATCATATTAGGACGGCAGTTTACCATCCCCAAACAAATGGCCTAGTGGATAGGTACAACCGGACAATAAAAACCATACTTTGAAAGCTAATCAGCGAAACAGGGAAAGACTGGGACCGTAAACTTCCTCTTGTTCTTTTTGCAATCCGACTGCATGAACATAAATCAACAGGTTTTAGCCCCTTTGAGCTCCTGTTTGGCAGGAAGCCTCGAACACTGCTTGAGATGGCAGCAGAACAATGGACAGAAGAGTAAGATGATAACAGGCCCCTCCTAGGATATATGCGAACATTGAAAGAAACATTGACTTCCCTGTGGGATACCGTCCATCAGAATATGGACAAAGCACAAATCACCCAGAAGAGACAATATGACCGACAGAGTAAGATGAGGTCTCTAGAGATAGGGGATAAGGTCTTAATTCTACTACACTCCTCCGACAAGAAATTAATGGCCACATGGCAAGGACCATATGTAATCACCACTTTTTCCTATAGAGTTGTAGTGCCCCATACAGGGAGGAATGGGCAAACATACCACATAAATCTCCTAAAAAAAATGGGAGGATTCTCCTGACCCTCCCTTGAGAGACCCGGTTGTTCCCATACAACAGGTAACTCTCCCTAAACCCTTAGATATACACGTAGGTAGTGTCACCGACACTGGGAATGAGATACCTAATATAGGATCAGAACTATCCCCTGAACAAAAGAAACAAGTAGTACAACTGCTCAAGGAATTCCCGGGATTAAGCTCTAGCAAACCAGGACGAACCTCGTTAATAGAACACGATATCATAACACCAGAAGAAAAGGTCATCGGTCTAAGACCCTACCGTATACCAGAAGCAAGACGGATAGAGGTAGAACAAGAAATAGAGACCATGCTTAAGGCAGACATCATTGAGCCCTCTCAGAGTGCTTGGCGTTCTCCCATCGTTTTAGTGCCCAGACCAGATGGTAGCATCCGTTTTTGTATAGACTTTGGTCAATTTTAACGCCCACTCAAAATTCAAAAACTATCCCATGCCACGGGTAGATGTATTGATAGAAAGACTAGGGGAGGCTCGAGTCATGTCCACTATTGACTTAACTAAAGGATATTGGCAAATCCCCTTAACCCAATCAGCAAGAGAAAAGACTGCCTTTTCCACCCCGTCAGGGCTCTATCATTTTAAGGTAATGACCTTTGGGTTACACGGAGCGCCTGTGACTTTTCAGCGACTGATGGATATAATACTTAAAGCCCACCAGTCATATGCTGTGGCATACTTAGATGATATTGTTGTCTATAGCCCGAATTGGGAAACCCAGTTACACCATCTACAAAGAGTGTTCAACACCCTAGTCCAGGCAGGGCTGACGTTCAATCCCAGAAAGACCACACTAGGTACACATCAAATCGAGTACTTAGGATTTACCATCAGTAAGGGGGAAATCAAACCTCAACATAACAAACTGGAGGCCATACAAAACATCCCGCCACCTAATAACCGAAAAGACGTAAGGGCCTTCCTCGGCTTAGTTGGATACTACCGTAGGTTCATATCGCAATTCTCAGAGGTAGCCAGTCCTCTCACTGACCTCCTTAGACACACCAACACCCGACATAAGTTGGAATGGAGGACAGCCCAGGAACACAGTTTTAAGACCCTAAAACAGATGATATGCAACGCCCCTATCCTCACATGCCCTGACTTCCAAAAACCCTTTGTGTTACAGACTGATGCCTCGGACCACGGTCTCGGGCAGTCTTATCGCAACCACATCCACGCTTACACAATCCATCCAGCGAATAACCCATACGCAGCAAACCGGGCCCTGTGACATACACTCTATGGAGGATCTTCAGCTGTACAAACCGTAGGCGGGCCGGGATCGCCACCTCTTTCGGGGAGGCCAGCGCCGATACCCAGTCCTCATCGTCCAATTCCAGGCCATCGCCCGTCCACCCCTCCCTCAAACGGAGCAGCAAGTCCGCACGATCGTTAATGAGTTTCTTATAAATCAGGGAAATAGTGCTGTCGGGCACATAGCCATCCAACACTCTGTCCTCCAGTGGGGAATACTCGGGGATAGCAGTAGCATCCGGAAAGACCGAACAAAGCGCATGGTAGACTTGAGCGTACCGGAAGTACTCGGTATCGTTTAATTTATATTCAATTTTGAGCATTTCGAACGTTTTGAAAGCACCCTTCGTCCACAGATCACCCACCTTACATATACCGATCATATCCCATTTCTCAAAGCCTTTCGATCTCCACAAACAGCCCAACCGCCCAGAAGCATACAACGGCGTCGCCCGAGTCAAGCGATCCCTCCACCCCATCGCAGCATTCGCCGCGTGCCACACCCGTACCGCCACACGCGTGGGTCCCGTCAACCACGTGTCCTGGGTCACCGAGTACAGAGCCCTATTATAGTCCCCACCCGGAAGCAGGTGTTTATCCATCTCGAAGGCCGGGTTTAAGGCAGGACCATATACCCCGTGGTTTACCGCCGCCAACTGAGACACCCAATAGTATCGTTTAATATCGGGGAGGGCGACCCGCCCATCATACCAAGGGAGCATCAACTTGGCGAGAGCAATCCGCGGCCGCCCGTCCCAAAACAGTTGGCGCTGAAGACCCTCCACCTCCCGGAAATAACGGGCCGGCACGACATCAAGAGTATTTTGCAAGGCATACAAGAAACGAGGCAGCGACATCATTTTAAACAACGCTGCCCGTCCGAGCGGCGAGAGCGGAAGTCGTCGCCATCTCGCCACGTCGGCCTTCAATCGTTGGAGGGGAGGTAGAAGGTTTCGCTCATAGTGAACCGCGGGGTCCAGGGAGATAAAGATTCCCAAATATTTGAACCCCAGGGTAACAATCTGAACCGGGCAACCCCGCGGCAGAAGGGGGGCATCCCCCGAGAGAACGTAGACGCACGACTTGGCCCAGTTGATGACCAGGCCGGAGTTGCGGCCAAAAGAATTCAGCACATCCACCACTACAATTAGCGACTGCCGGGGAGACGTAAGATACAGAAGGATATCATCTGCGTACAGGGAGACACGGTCTTCAAATTCCGGCGTCCATCTAATGCCTCGCAACAACGGCTCCCAACGCAACCAGGCGGCGAGAGGCTCCAAAGAAAGTGCAAAGAGAAGGGGTGATAGCGGACACCCCTGCCGCGTACCTCTCCCCAGTGCGAAGGGAGCCGACACCCTACCATTCACCACCACCTGAGCCAGTGGGTCAGCGTAGAGTAATTTTACCCAACCAATAAACTCCGGGCCGAACCCAAATTTCACCAACACGGCCCAAATATACGGCCACTCCAAAGTGTCGAATGCCATAGTAGCATCCAAAGACGCCAAGATGGCCGGCTCACGTATGAATTCCGCTCTAGCAAGCACGCCGTGCAACCGCCTCAGATTTAGAGCGGTATTCCGATGGGGTATAAAGCCGGATTGATCCTGATGAATCAAGTCGCCCACGACCCGAACCAGTCGGTTGGCCAACACTTTAGCCAGAATCTTGGGTTCCGCATTCAACAGCGAGATGGGCCTATAGGAGGCGCAGCGATCTCGCGGCTTCCCCTCTTTGTGTATCACAACTATGCTGGCGAGGCGTTGATCAGGGGGGAGGAAGCCCGCCGCACGCGCCGCCAGAAACATGTCTCGAAGATACGGTGCTATCTTATCGGGACGCAACTTGTAGAGTTCGATGGGAAGACCATTAGGACCCACCGCTTTGCCCGAAGCAATCGAACGAATGGCCAAAGCGATCTCATCCGACGACAACTTCGCCTCCATCAACACCGCGTCCGCCTCCGCTAAGGTTGGCAATGCAATGTCTCTAAGCAGGCTGTGGGAATCCTCCTCCGATCGCACCGAGACCGAAGAGTATACCCCGCGGAAATGAGCCGCGAAGCAGTCAACGATCTCAACCGGATCAGTCACACGCACTCCATCACTCCTCTCCACAACGGGCACCACCCTGCTAGCTCTCTCCTTCCTATCCAGCCAAGCAATCAGTTTTCCGGCCTTATCCCCCACATCATACAACCGCCCTTGCTGCTCTCTACTCATCTCTTTGGCAGCTTCCGTGACTAACGCTCTGTAATCTGACAGTTTGAGGCTAAGAACATGCAATTTCTCCTCAGTAACCCCACTCTCCAGGTCCTCCTCCATCACCGCTATTTCCGCTTCCAGGCGGACCACCTCCGCTCTCTCGCACTTCTTGGTATGGGAGATAAGGGACAAGGCCTGCCCCCTGACCACCACTTTATAGGCCTCCCATAGGGAGATGGCCGACGACACCGACCCCACGTTATCAGTAAAGTAGTGATCAGTGGACTTGACCAACTCCGCGCGGATCTTAGGGTTACGAAGATACCAGGAGTTAATGGGTGCCACTCTCCCCTCTGCCCCAGAGACAACCCTCAGCTGCAACCATACAGGGGAATGGTCAGAAATACCTCGGGCTAAGTGACGCACCTCCCCAATCATTCCAGCTTGGGTCGCCGGCATAAGCATATAGTCAAGTCTCGAGAGACTTCCATTGGCCCCCGAGTGAAAAGTGTATTGCGCCTGTCCCGGATGCATCAATCTCCAGCAATCTACAAGTCCTAAAGTGTCCAAAAAGCCACCCAACCAGGCCTGAGCCCTTGGGAGATCCCTGGGAGGGTGGCGGTCCTCCAACCCGGAGACAACGGCATTAAAATCTCCACCCAGCACCAAAACCCCCCCAGGGATATGTTATAATTTTACAAGTTTCACCAGTGCTGTGTGCCGCTCGCAGTCACGTCACGGTCTTTATTGTGGACTGAACGCAGCGCAGCGAGCGTAACACGAGCAGCATGAGAACTGCATCTCTTATCAGGCAATATATCAAGGGAGCAGGTACAGGAAGGCCAGGAATCAAATTGGCTGTTTCTCTTCCTGGTTTATAGAAAGGGCTGGGAGAAATGGAGCTGGTAGGGAAACAGTAGCGAAAGAGCAGCCAGGAGGCACGCCGCACGCCGGCACCCTACAGGGTTGAGGAGGAAGAGTAGAGGCAGGTGGAGTGGAGTGGAGTGGAGTACACCAGCGGCCTACCTAGATCAACGACAGCCCCTCTAAAAGCGTCAAGCAGCGCAGCCGCTAGACTCATCACAAGCTCCAGAAGAAACTGTCCCATCTCCCCTGATTTGCGTGCCCTTAACTGGCTACCTTTTGATGCCAGAATCCATTTGAATATCGCCTGTATGATACACAAGGCATTGCATCACAAAACCCCTAGATCCCTAGCAGAGAAATTAGTACTATCGGGTGGTAACAGAACCACTAGGAGTTCCTATAATCTTCTACTGAAACTACAACGATTTACAAAGAAGAAAACATATAACCGTTCCTTCTCAGGAATGGCCCCCAGGATTTAGAATGCCTTGCCCCCATAAACGAGACACAACCCTCACACGGCATCTTTCACAAAAGAAGTGAAATCGATTCTCCTGGCGGAATTCACTTGAACTATTAAATGCAGTCTTGTAGATATCTGCTATGTGGTAATAGTTACCACTGTTGGACTAATATGACTTATAGTATTTTTTATGTTTATGTCTATTACCTATATTTGTTGTAGAGCACTCTGATACCCACAAGGGTCTTGTTCACGTTATGCAAAACCTTCAAAATAAAATAGATTAGGGAGCCAAATTCGGCTTAATGCCTAGGGCAGCTTGGGCACCTGGCAGAAGAACTGGGTGTTTCTTTGGCAGATGACAAAACAGCCGGGCCAGCCGCCACACACGTTCTTAGGCATCCACTCAAGGGTTGGCAGGTTACTGACTTACAAAGTGCCAGAGCTGAGGGGAGTGATGCAGGGCCTATATGCCAAGAAGAAAGCCACGCCTGGGGGAGCTGCAACAGCTGCTTAGAAAACTGAACATTGTGGGGAGGGTGATCCCAGCGGGTAGGATCTTCACCAGGTTGACCTGGCTGATGAAGGGATTGACCAAAGGTATCACAAGGTCTGCCTGACCACCGGGGTGAGGAAGGACATCAAGCTTTGGCTTGGTTTCCTTGCAAACTTTAACATCGCACTGATTTGGAGGGAACCCTGGGTTATGGCAGTTCAGCTGGAGCTCAACAGGGAGATGGCAGGGGCGAAGTTTTCGGCACGATATTGGGAGCTGCCTCGTGTGCAACTCGTTGGCCTGACACTTGGCCTAACAAAGAATATAACACTGCAGGAGCTGTTCCACACAGTGGTGGCCTTCTCCTTGTGGAGAAGCAAGCTAAAAAACAAGCAATTTCCAAAAGTCAGCCAGCAGGAGTTTTTCTGGATGGCACTGGTCAAATATCCCACTCTTATAGAGCTCTTATTCCCACTCTTGGAGTTGTGACTGCCCACAAAACTCAATCCTCGGTAAATGTTTTCACAATATTAGGAGGGCATCCTAATTTCCGTGTTTACATTGAACTTTCCAATACGAATTTCATATATTTGTAAACACTCTTGGAAAACATTTGCTAAGGCTAACAAACAACCAGGTGACGCTCTGGTTCAACACATAGGGTGGTGCAGTTGGTGAACTTTGAGGTGGTGGCTCCAGGGTTGCTGCAGCATCTGGTCTTGTGCCAGCTTAGTGCAAATGTGGTAATACCAGTTAGGCATTTTCCAATTTGTGATACCCACATTGGTGATGCACTGTTTAATCTTCAGTGGTCTAGGTTTCAAGAGCTGGCCCTGCATGCAAACCAGGAAATGAGACTGTTCCCGCTGGACCTATGGAACCTGGTGAACCGACCTAGGAGTCCTGCTGGATAAAGCACTGGTGCCCACAGCGAGCAGTAAATATTGTAGGTGCCTCGGGGTAGTCCGGCAAGTGACTAAGGTGGACGAGCTTAGCGGGAGTTGTGCATCGGTTGCCTCCGAAAGGTTCATCCTATGGCCTTTCACCAACACCAAGAGTAAGGCGTGGGCCCAATCACACTTAGCAGCAGTTGCCTACTTTGTGAAACTCCACTGGGAGGGATTTACACATACAATTCCTTTAGATGCAGGGCAGCTATGAAAGGTTGAGGAACTTGCAGATACAACATAAAGATAATAGGCCTCCAATTGGTTTTGACAAACTAATCGATATCCAGGGGGCCCTCGGAGGGCTATGCAGCAACCCTTTTGGAGTAGCGCTCTTTAAACAGTTTTTACCCTGGCCTCCGTCCAGAAATAGAGGGTCAGTGAGGTGGTGTCCCTATTTAGGGGCAGTGACTTCACAACTTTGGGCAGGCAAGTGCTACTAGCAAATATGAAAGCAAATTTGACTGAGGTAGCTAAGCTGGTATGGCCCACAGACGTTTGTGGTCAGAAATCATTGCCCACTTTCAATGGCAAGGAGTGTAAAACCAAGGCACGGTGGAGAGGTCCATAAGGAAACTGAACATATCTATGAGCAAGTTCTGTAAGGATATGGGATGGGAGTGTTGTAGGCATGGGCTCACCAATTTGAGGATGCCAATTTACTATGAAGAGGACAAGGTTTACCTCTCAGGGATTGGTATAAATATGTTCCTATCTCGATGTAGGGTTTTTTGTGAAAACAGGAAGCTTGGCGCTCAGGCTAATATGCGTAATGTATGTTATGCTGAGAGTAAGCACGATGCTACCAGGTCGGGGGAAATACCCTGTAACCCCTATAAATGTGTGAGTCGTAAAACCCACACCAGTAAATGAGAACACAGTCCTGGGCACATGTTACGAGGATATAACACTGGTAGAAATGTCTCATTTTATACCAATTTTATTTGTCAACACCAGTATATTTGTTCGAAAGTATTCAATGATGCAACAACACAGAAACAACCAGCCGACACGTGTTTCGTCACATGTGGGAAGTATCCCGTGACTCTTCAGGGCTGGGAAGGATACATTGAGTGTGAAATTATGAAAATTTAGTTGTTGCTGGAAAAACCATAACATATCTGTTCCTCCTTAACATTGCAGGCACCCTCAAGCTCGTGGGCTGCTCATAGTGGTACAGGCAGGTCCAGAAAGGGGGGAGCCACCGTCGTAAGTGCAATCACCAGCAGTGTGGTGGGGTCAGCACCATTTAACCTTTGTTAAAAAAGTCTGAATTGCGGCCAATCAGCCTTTGAAGAAATAAAGAGTTGCCTGCAATGTAATCCTTGGGATGACTCCCAGCACAGACACCGAGAGGCAACAAAGGAGCCCAATGGAGAGTGGCAAAGGAGGCACGACACTTGCAGCCTGGGCACGGCCAGAGAGGGCCACAGATCCCACAAATTGGAAGCAAGGGAAGACTAGATCTGTGGCACAGGAGACATGATGATTTATAGATTGACGGCGCAGCTCCTAGCCAATGAGTAGAATGCAATGTTGATGTATATGGTTGACAGTTATGCATGAATTATGACAGATTCATGACTGGCTAATGTTGTGATGCTTTCTGTCCATGGCTCAACACGCTGGATATCAATAAACTGTGGCCTTTTACCAGCACGGCAGCCATGTTGGCCTTTTTGTTGCAGGCATGGGGTACAGAGGTGGTGGCTGCAAAAGGAGGCCAGAAGCCTGGGGAGCAGAGGTTAGCCTGTCTGGGGCAAGTTCATAACTTTGATTTTCAACCAGAAAATACAAGCAACTATATTTTATGGCCAGTGAACTGACAACACTATCGCCACAGATTCCACATGGGAACTGGCTGTTCAAGATTCTGACAGCATTCTTGACTGTTGTAGATCAAGAAATGTATGGATGAGCAATAAGAGACGACCTACAGAAAGTGAATGTGACAAAGACTTATCTGAATTCCTATTGGTGGTCCCAGGACGCCATCCTGCCTTCTGCTGCAGACAGTCACCTTTGAGAGGGAAAGAAGACAGGGAGTCAAAAAGGGAATAAAGGCTACTGGGAGGAATCAATAGGAAAAGAGTCAAAGGAATAGGAGAGGGCAGAGAAACACAAAAAAGACTATTTAAACCTATCTCTGCACATACATGAGGGTAATCCAGAGGATACAGAGGCAGTAGCGGCCAGTAATTTTAGCAGGGATGGGTGGTGGGGAGTCACAAGACCACAGATTCACACTCACTCAGACCCAGGCATTCACTCATGCACACACACCCCCCACTCACAAATACACATACATTCATACATAAACGCGCACAGACACCAAACATCAAAACAATTAAAACTTACCTTCACTGCAGCTCTCCATGAGGGAAGCATGGGAAGCTCCAGGATGGTTGGGACCTCACGTCAACCAATAAGGCAGGCAGCAGTCCCTCACTCTCCACAGAGTAGGCTGGGGTCAGCGAGATAGCTGACACCACCCACTCTGTAAAAAAGTGTCACTAATTGACAATCGGCCCTGGGCACTTCAGGGCTTAAAACTGAAGAACACAGGTCCGAGGCTATCAGTGGTGCTCCACCTGATCATAGGGAGAAGGCCTTGAGGCACTTTTACCAGGCTGAGGAGGTCACACCCACAGGGCTGTGAAATCCTCAACCTGGAAAAGATCCGCTCAGGCAGCCAGGAGCCTGCGCATTTAGCCAATGTCTTGCTCCCGGCTGCCTCACCTGAACAAGAAGAGTGTCTGTCAGGTTGAGCTTTGTTCAGCCTTTCAAGCACTCTCCTTGTCTGGGGAAAAAGGTGGGGGGTGGCCCCTCCCCCCATACAGATGGGCTGTGGCTGCACAGAGGAGAATGCTCGAGGAAGGAACCCAAGGAGGAGAAGGGAGGAGCTAAAGGCCTACCTCTCAACATCTCATTCCCGCCATGGCCCATGAGAGGGTCATGGCTATCCAGGTGTAGAACAGGTTAGACTTAAGCGTTCAAACTAAACAAGGGTTTTGCAGAGGACAGAGAGCACAAACACAAACTGGGAAAGACACCGACTTGAATTGAGAGGAAGAAACCTTAAAGAGTAAATGTACTGCAGGGCAGGGAGAGAGAGTGAGAGAGAGAGTGAGAGAGAGTGAGAGAGAGAGAGAGAGAGAGAGAGAGAGAAGGGGCCTTATTAACAAAGCGGCGTCATCCCACATTAAGTGGCATAACGGCACTTTGGAAATAAGGAGAAGAGGATATCGCCACCAGAATGTCAGAAGTTGAAGAAGCGCCGTCGCTCTCTGACTTCCCCTCGCCGGTCGTGCGACGTGGGTGAGGGTGGTGCCTCCCCCGCGGCTCCGTCAGAGCCTACGCAGTCGCCGCCGGCCTACACACCCTTCCCGGGTCCGTCGGCGACTCCGCTGCAGGGATTTCTGTCAGCCATGGCTCACCTGTTTGGGCCGTCGGGCCCCGCCGGTCTGCTTTCAGGCCCCGCAGGCCCGACTGGGGGTCCTCGCCCTTTACTGCCGGCAGCTCCGGTCAAGGCATCGCTGTTAGCTCCGGCCTCGGCGTGGCATGCCTGGATCCCGGTCGATGCCGGTTGACCTTGTGACACCTCCACCGACATCGACCACACCGGCACCACCTCTGACGTCGCCCGGCCCCCCGGATGACGTCTGAGGACCCTCTCACAGCACAATGTGAGTTTGACCCTCACTGGGCAGAGGAGTTGGGGGAGGCCAGTGGTCTTGATACCTCTCCTGACCTTGGCATGCTCACTCCTCCTAGTATGGCTATGGATGAGGGAGTTAAGGGAGTGGTGTTGCGTAGGGTGGCCAAGGCCCTCCACCTTTGAGCTCCCTACAGTGGCCATCAGGACTAACCTCCCCACAGAAGTGCTTCAGCCAGCAGCTACCTCTGCGGAGCCACTGCTGCCTTTTAATGATGCACTTTCGGGCGTTCTTTTGGGCACCTGGTCCAGGCCCAACACAGGGGCTTCTGTGGATAGGAACATGGCCCGACGCCATCGCCCGGCCCTGGGCGACCCCCTTTTCCTTTCCCAACACCCCACCCCTGAGAGCTTGGTTGTCCAAGCCTCTGCGTCCCCGAGTGCATTCCCTACCGCACCACCGGACAGGGAATCCAAGAAACTGTAGTAGTTTGGTAAGAAGATTTTTTCTTCCACCTGTTCAAGACTGCGGTCTGTGAACACCGCATGCCTCTTGGGCCATTATTCCCACTCTGTGTGGGATACGGTGGCGCAAGTGGTGCCTCAATGTCCGGAGGAGGCCCGGACAGTACTCTCTCAACCTATTCCTGAAAGGGGATGCAGTCAAGTTCACTATTCGTTGTGGCCTTGACACCGCCGACTCGCTGGGCAGGGCGATTTCCACGACAGTGGCGCTCCGTCGCCATGCCTGGCTGAGGACTACTGGTTTTTCTGGGGATATCCAGAACACTCTGATGGACATGCCCTTTGATGGCATTCGCCATTTTGGCAACAAAGCGGAGGGTGCGTTGGAGCGCTTCAAGTACTCGCGGGCTACGGTCAAGTCCTTGGGCCTTTCGGCCACTCGCTCTCCTCCGCCATCTGCTTTTCGCTCCTTTTGTGGCCATGGAAGGGGCGCCCAACACGTACGCTTCAGAGCCACCGGCCTGCACAGCAACAGTCTCGGCGTGGCCACAGACGCGGGTGGAGGCCAGCGAGCGGGTGTCCGTCCCCCTTCACCCCTGCCACCACTGCCTCCAAACCTTCCTAGTCTGGTTTTCCAGGCCCATCAAACGCCAGTGGGCGGCAGGATTCGCCATCACCTCCCCCACTGGCACACCATCACTTCGGACAGGTGGGTTTTATAAATAGTCCGTAGGGGCTACTCCCTCCAATTCGAAACTATCCCTCCAACCGTGCCACCCCAATACCACTGCATGTCAGGGGATTACTTGGCACTTCTTCAACAGGAAGTCGTGGCCCTCTTGGCCAAGGGGGCCATCGAGCGCGTTCCTGCACCAGAAGTAGGACATGGTTGTTTTTCCCACTACTCTGGTGCCCAAGAAGGACAAGGGGATGCATCCTATCTTGGACCTCAGGGACGTCAATAGCTTCCTCCGGAAGGAGAAGTTCAAGATGTTTACTCTGGCTCAGGTCTTGTCTGCCCTCTACCCTGGAGACTGTATGGTAGCGTTAGACCTGCAGGATGCATATTTCCATATTCCCATCCTGCCGGCCCACCAGCGTTACCTGCGGTTTATGGTAGGCCATGAGCACTTTCAGTTAATCGTGCTCCCCTTTGGCCTTACCAGCACCCCTCGGGTGTTCACGAAAGTGATAGCGGTGGTCGCAGCTCATCTGCGTAGATCAGGGGCTCCAGTCTTCCCCTATCTCAACAACTGGCTGTTGAAGGCGGGCTCGCCCCGGACAGTCGTCTCCCACCTCCAGACTACAACAGCCGACCACCTGCATTTGCTGGGTTTCTCCATCAATGTGCCGAAGTCACACCTGATTCCCTCTCAGAAGGTCCTGGATACGACACACTTTCAGGTCTATCCTCCCGAACGGCGAGTCCAGGATATTCAGGCTCTGATTCCGATCTTTCAGCCTCTATCCTGGGTTTCGGTCAGGATGACCCTGAGGCTTTCGAGCCTCATGGTCGCCTGCATCCTCCTGGTCGATCATGCCAGATGGCATATGCGGGCTCTGCAGTGGGACCTGAAGTTCCAGTGGGCGCATCATCAGGGGAACCTGTCCGATTACGTCCATATCTCGGAGGGCACTATCTACAATTGCAGTGGTGGCTCACAAACCGGCATTGGGTCAGTGGCAGATCTCTCTCCCTTCCCGCACCGGAGCACACAGTGGTGACGGATGCGTCCCTCCTGGGATGGGGTGGCCACATGGGAGAGGCGGAGATCAGACTCCGGCGGAGTCCAGGCTCCATATCAACCTTCGGGAGCTCCGGGCGATCCGACTTGCACTGAAGGCATTCCTTCCCTCTGTCAAGGGGAGAGTGGTGCAGGTGTTCACAAACAACACCACCGCCATGTGGTACTGCAACAAACAGGGCGGGGTGGAGTCGTGGACCCTATGTCAGGAGGCTCTGCGCCACTGGACATGGCTGGAACATCAGGGCATTTCCCTGGTGGTTCAACACCTGGCAGCTTCACTGAACGCCAGGGTGCATGATGGATCACAAATGGCATCTTCACTGGGAGGTGGCGCAAGGTCTCTTTCAACAGTGGGGAAAGCCTTGGTTAGATCTATTCACCACCGAAGAGAACACGCAATGTCAGCAGTTCTGCGTGTTGGAATTTCCAAGGCAGCACTCGCTATGTGACGCTTTTCGTCGCGAGTGGAGTCTGTTGTACGCCTTTCCGCCTATACCACTTCTGCCCAGAGTGCTGAAGAAGATCAGGCGTGACCTGGCCCAAGTCATTCTTTTGGCTCCAGACTGGGCTCAAAGAGTTTGGTATCCCGAGCTACTCAGTATGACCATCAAGCCCCAGATCAGACTGCCTTTTTGGGAGGATCTTCTGTCACAGCAGCAGGGGATGGTCCTTCACCCGAGCCTATCCAGTCTCCACCTCTTTGCGTGGAGATTGAGCGACGGCAGTTGATTCCTTTCGACTTGCCTCCTGAAGTCTGTGATGTCATTCTTGCAGCCAGGCGTCCCTCCACTAAGTTGGTATACGCCTGCAGGTGGAACAAATTTGGGGCATGGTGCACAGCAAAGGCTGTGGATCCCCTTTCTGTCCCTCTTTCAGAAGTCCTTTTGTTCCTTCTTTCTTTGGCCCAGCAGGGCTCTGCTCAGGGCACTATCAAGGGCTACCTTTCTGCTATTTCGTCCTTTCTCAGGCTTCCTGCTCAGCCCTCTCTTTTCAAGTCCCCTTTTGTTAATAGATTCCTCAAAGGCATTACTCATCTTTTCCCTCCTATTCCCTTCGTAATGCCACAGTGGGACTTGAACCTGGTTCTCACGTATTTGATGTGCGCTCCGTTTAAGCCTCTTCACAACTGACCTCTTCGTTTGTTAACTTTGAAGACTGCTTTCCTGGTTGCCATCAACTCTGCTAGGAGAGTGAGTGAGTTCCAGGCTCTTTCTTGTAAACCTCCTTTTCTGTCTGTCTATGCGGATAAGGTTGTGCTCAAAGGTTGTCACTGCCTTTCACATCGGGCAGACCATCACTCTGCCCACCTTCTTTCCGCCTCCTTCCAGAGAGGCTCCACCGTCTGGACCTAAAACGTGCACTCTCATTTTACCTGAGTCGCACACAACAGTTCCAGGTGGATGACCAGCTCGTTGTTGGCTACGTAGGCACCAAGAAAGGTCGGGCCATACACAAGCGGACTATCTCCCGATGGGTCGTCTTGTGTATTAAAGCCTGTTATTCTCTGGCAAAAAAGGAGCCTCTGGTGGGGTTGCGCACCCATTCAACCAGGGCGACAGCTACCACTTTAGCATTGGGACGTGGTGTCTCCTTACAAGACATCTGTCAGGCAGCTACATGGGCCTCGTTGCACACTTTTACTAAGCATTATTGCATGGACAGCCAAGTCCGGAGAGACGGCTTCTTTGGCCGTTCTGTTCTCCGGGATTCCTGGTGTAATCTTGGTTCGCAAACCCACCACCGGGGCTGGTATTGCTGGGGTATCTATTCTAAGGTAAGGAATCTAACACTAACGTGTTTCTTTCAGATGCACAAGTTACTTACCTTCAGTAGCGATATATCTGTAAGAAACATTAGTTAGTGATAGATTCCTTACCACCCCTCCAATCCTCCCCATTCTGCGAACTGATTTCTAGGGTTAAGGTAATCCCTTTCAGGGCCCTAGTTTCTATGCACCAGTGGTCAGTATCTTGCATGGCTCTGCGTTCCTAGCGCGGAAAGTCGTGTACAAAACTGACGCCAGTGTGCGAGTGCGGCGTCTAAGTAGCTGCCGCGACGTCATCTCGGCGACCACGACGCCAACGACGGACGCGGAGCCGCATGACGCCACCTTCCAACGCGCAGGGCTACTGCTGACGAAAACTTTCCGGATCCAGTCTGACGCCTGGGGGTAAATCTAAGGTAAGGAATCTATCACTAACTAATGTTTCTAACAGATATATCGTTACCGAAGGTAAGTAACTTGTGTGACAGGAACCAAAATGGTAAAGAGAGAGGAAATCTAAGTAACAGCTGCATAACAAGAGACAAAAAGGGAGAAACAAAGGGAAAACGTAATGCCAGTATTTTATATGTGTTTGCCCTTACTTACACTTACTTTGTCCTGGACATCTCTTAAGTCCTTTGGAACAGAGTTGGGCACCCACATTGGGACGTACCTGCCAGAAGTCCTAGAAGGGAAATAAAAGAAGACAGGATTCTTTATCTATACCCAGCAGGAGTATGGAGAACAGAGACACTAGAAATAATTTGTGTTGCTATTATTTGGTCTAATATAGCTTGATGCTAAAAATAAAGTACGTTTTTCTATACGAACTCCTGTGTCACCAACCTAATTTTGGTAATCCACACCTCTACCCTCTGCAGTGACATGAAAGTGGGAGATCAGATTCTGCTACATATCATTTTTCAGGCAGTGAATTTAAAGCCCTATTCGAACCTCAGCCTTAGACTTTGTGCTCTAGAAGAGGAACCATGATATCAATGGAGCTGGATGAAGGGACGGCTCCTCCGCTGGAGCGCAGGAGCGTTACCCCACTTAAATTAACCCTAAGGATTAAAAATAAAATAGTACAGCATTACCATTTTATTTTTTATCCTCCCGTCCTGAGTCGAGTGTTAGGACGGGGGTGGGACCGCTGCTGAAGAATGACAGCAGCAGGGAGGAGGGCGGGCTGTTCTCCACCATCTTAGAAATACTATTGTTAATATTGGAAAAGACGTTAAGCCCATCAAACCCTAGCGGCTCGGAGACCTCACGCTCCCACCGGTTCTGGCAGACACACTAGTGCACCAGGGAGATTCATAGCAGTAGTAGATAGCAATAAGACTAGCGGGTGAAGGAGGAGGCCCCAGTGATCCAGGATCCACCAACAAGGGTGGGCATTGCAGCACCCGAGCACATAACAGTTATAGGTTGACCCTAAGGAGGTTAGTAGCAAGAGAGGAAAGAGAGATCCTTGCATGCCCATTCTGTGACTTGCTAACAGACTGGAATGAGGAGGGGAACCAATTTGACAGATCTTGGCCTAGGGTAGGGTCATTTAATCTAGAGGATATGGCTATGGCAGAGGATTGCATTATACATGGAAAATCCTAACTGGAACTTCCCCAACATGCAGCAATGCCTCGGAAGGCGGGAGAGAAGGCATGTCATGAAAAGAAGGGAAGAGAGAGATAGCAGGAAGAGAGTGGGACGGAACCAGGATAGTGCAATGGAATCTCTGAGTTAGGAGCAGGTGGTCCTAGTCAGAACAGCTGTGGCCGCATTGGCGCAGAAGGTGGCGGCACCAATGGGAGTACCGCCACATAGGTTCAGAGAGGATAAATCAATCAATCAATCAGGTGTTTGTAAAGCACGCTACTCACCCGTGAGGGTCTCAAGGCGCTAGGGGGGGGGAGCAGCACGGGGTCGGTTGAAGAGCCAGGTTTTGAGACCTTCATGAACGTGTGCAGGGACGGGGAGCGTCTGATGTTCACAGGGAGATCGTTCCAGGTTTTGACTGCGATGTAGGAGAAAGCTCTCCCACCTGCTCTGTTTCTGCGGGGGACCTCTGCCAGGGCGAGGTCGGCAGAGCGGAGATTCCTCTTGGGTACGTGGAAGTAGACTCTCTCGTTGAGGTGTTTGGGTCCGATGTTGTTGAGGGATTTGTAGGTGTGGGTGAGGAGTTTGAAGGTCACCCTCTTCTCAACGGGGAGACAGTGGAGGTCTTGTAGGTGTTGGGTCATGTGTTTGTGACGCTGTGTCCCAAGTATGAGTCTCGCTGCGGTGTGCTGGATGGCTTGGAGCCTGTTTAGGAGAGTTCTGTTGATTCCGGCGTATAGGGCGTATAGGGCGTTGCCGTAGTCCAGTCTACTGGTTATGAGTGCGTGGGTGACGGTCCTTCTACAGTCAGGGGCCCCACAGTGTGTATTTGAGTGAACGGGGTGGTGACTAGAAAAATTGAGCTATCTCGGGACACGAGACAAGGGTGCCCATTGTCACCCTTGGAATGGAATCACAGCTGCAAGACTGAGGCAGAATCATGCGCACAGAGTGATGAATACAGGCCCCAGCTAGGCCCGCAGGACACAAGGGTTCGCTCTCCTGTAATGGAATCTATAAGGAAGTTGGCACGGAAACTGCAAAGTACAAAGACAGCATTTATTAACCCTTAAGGGTGGTCCTACAATCCACACAACACTCTTCAGTATTGCATAGAGTAGCACAAAGAACTTGCGCACACGGTCCCCTTTTATACACAATAGAGGGGCTCATAAGTGGGTGGATACAACATGAGGCCGAAGAACATTACCATTTATGGTCATTTTCGATACTGAATCAATATGTGGGCGGAGCTAACACACTCCTTGAGCCCGCGAAAACATGGTCAAGCAAGGCTAACCGATAACAGATGTGGTCAAGTCTGGGCATGTGCCAGATGGACAAAGGAGCTATTTATAGACTGTTACTAGGCAGATTACAAGAGCAACTAACACAGAGGTTGGACTCTTCTCGTGGGGAACACGTGGAAGCATGACAGTACAAAATGGAGTCCGAACTTCGGTCAACATAACAGAGAAAACATGCTCTATAAGAGGGGAATTAATGTCTTTAGTAAATGCTTAATCACATCGTTGTTTCAATTTACAACAGCCGACCCTTTCAGCATTTACTGAAGACATCCGGTTTGTTAGGATAATCGTCATATATGTCAATCGTCATCATTTCTTCAACTTTTTTAGCTAAACGTTTCTGGTGAGCAACATCTGCAATAGCTTTC
Organism: Triturus cristatus; assembly: GCF_964204655.1. Lineage (NCBI taxonomy): Eukaryota > Metazoa > Chordata > Amphibia > Caudata > Salamandridae > Triturus > Triturus cristatus. The sequence goes on along the minus strand of NC_140590.1, from coordinate 302,398,751 downwards.
TTATCAGGGATACAGATTGATACACATAATGAGCAGAGTAAAGGACCACACTGAACGCAGATACAGCATGAAAACAGAACCGCTACAATAACGCAGAGACCAGTCAGAACCTTCCATCCCCAGGCAGTAATTAACGCCCAAAACCATCCAGAAAAGGACCAAGTGCCGTTTTCTGTATGGATCTCAGCTGCAATTTTATGCAGTTTATTGATGGCATTATAAACTGATGGTGTATGATCAGGGATGAACACACAACAGCTACTTCCGATAATTTTACATGCTCCTCCTCTGTCAGCTAGCATAACGTCTAATACCATACGATTCTGCAATGCAACAATTCTAGTAATTTGTAATTCCTCCGTAAGGTTCCCAAGTGCAGCAGCAGTCTGATTTGTTACTGCTTCTACCACTCTTGTTAATCTTCGGATCTTCCTACTGTTCAGGGCTGCTCCAACAAAGAAAAACAATCCTAGGTTAAAATCAATATACTGCTGCAGACTGGTATCAGTCTGATCTACATCGTCAAGTGATAAAGCACGTTTATACCTATTTACAGTCACATTATTCAATAATTTCAGATCCTTATGATAAGATGCGGGAGCTAGGAATACAGGAGGTAATAGAAATGATACATAGCATACCCCAGACCACCCAGCTGGCAGACGGTAATAACCTTTATTTCCACACACAAAATACGTATTATGGGAGGCCAAGAAGGTACTATTGTTCAACCCATCAATATTCAGAACAGTAATGCAATCACTAACACCAACAGGAATAAAACCCACACTCTGGACACACAGGTCCGCTTGAGCTTGTGCTACTTGAATTACAAACTTGTCCTTTCCCACGGTGTCTCTTGTGTTCGTAAAGATGTAGGGAATGGATTCATTGTCTGGTCGGTACTCTTCCCACTCCCAAATTGTCCCATTCGCTTGTGGATACCCATTTTTGTCTTGATGGCATTCTTTATTGAGTCTGAAGAGCAATCGTCCCACTGTTGGTTTCCGAGTAGCAAAAAGCAAGGTATACCATGCTCTACAAGAGCCATTATGAGAGAAAGGAAGTGGTATAAATGGCGTTCCTCCTTTCTTCTGATGAGCTGGCATCATCCCACATATCCAACAGTTCATAGCATTCGTAGCAACGTGGGTATGATGCAGCATCTGGATGAAAGTGTTATTCAAGTAAGATTGTCGATGCTTCAACTCTTGATACGGTAATGTATAAAAGTAGTGCTCCTCAGGCACCGGAGTTGTCAACACAAGAATCTTCCGAGCAGGAGTTACATCCTCCACGAACCATGTGGTTATCCCAACAATGGCTACTGTCAACATGAACCCTAATGCACAAAGGATTTTCTTTTTCTCCATGTCAAGGTAAAAATAAAACCCAATATCTTCCTGAAACTAAAAGTCTGTCAGAACTCTTCCCCTTGGGCAGCGGTTGATTTCTTCACCAGCGGGCCAAGACGGGTGTCGCTACACTAATGCAGGGCTGATCCCCCCCCCTTGCCTCATCGGCTCTCCGTTTCACTAACCCAAGGGCCGTTCTGACAGTATGTCCCGGTACTGGAAAACTCACTTCCTTGGTCGAAGATGATATCGCCTTCCTCCAGGAGTCGCGTGGTCCGGAAAGAGCTCCTCAGTGGCGTTTGGCTCCGCAGCACGGCCTGTCTCTGCAGCCAAGATTTCTCGTTGATCGGTCAGCACGGCAGGTTCCACCAATCCGGGCGGCACCTTCCTACAGTGCAGAGAGTGGATCCAATTCTTTCGGTTGGAGACTCGCACAGCCGTCCTCGTTGCGAGGAGGACCTGCTCAGGGCCCACCCATCTCGGTTCCAAGCTGTTCGTCCTGTCGAAAACTTTCACCATCACGTGGTCCCCAGGCCGGAGACCATGTCCTTCACCGGTAGACCGATCAGGGAGCGCCTCTCGGACCTGTTGATGGATAGAAACCAAGTTATCCGTTAACTGTGCCAGATAATCGCTCATCATTACACAAGGTACATCATACACAGCCTTAGGTCTTGGTGGACCCCAAATATTCATTGGGCGTCCGAAAACGATTTCATAAGGTGTAAGGCCAGTTCGAGAGTGTGGTACCGATCTAATTGACAATAACGCCAGTGGCAGAGCGTCTGGCCAAGTCAAAGACGTTGAAGCTTGAATTTTAGCGATCTTAAGCTTCAGTGTACCATTATACTTCTCAACTAGGCCTGCAGACTGAGGGTGAAACACGGCGTGGAACTTCTGAGTGATGCCTAGGCCCTTCAGGACATACTTTATAACATACGCTACAAAGTGAGGGCCATTATCACTCCACAGAAGTCTACAGACGCCATATCGAGGGAAGAACTCTTTCAGCAGCAGCTTCGCAGTAGTCATTGCAGTATTGTCTTTCGTAGGGTACGCTTCAACCCATTTGCTGAAAGCGCAGACCACTACTAGAACATACTTCAGATTATTACAGCGCTCAAGCTGGATATAATCCATCTGCAAAACCTCGAAGGGCGCAGTAGGTGTCACAAACCCTCCTGCTGGAGTTCGAGTACCCTTTCCTGGGTTATACCTCAGGCAGATCATACACGTCTGCACCACCCTCTTTGCTGTGCTAGCAATCTCTGGATGCTCCCAGACTTGGGTAAGCAATTTCACAATTGCGGAAGCTCCAACATGTGCTAGCCCATGTGCCATCTGGACCATCGGCTGTACAAAAGCCGTGGGTAATTTCCATCTATCCATCTGCTTATTTCTCCAGCAACCCTCATCATCCAATTCTCCCTCACTAGCCCATTGTTCCCGCTCTTTGTCAGAAGCGGTCCTTTGCATTCCTCGCACTTCCTCCTTCGCATCATGCCATCTTTCCACCTGCGACTTTACTACATACACGGCAGTAGTACCGGGCTGCATCGCAGTCTCCCGTGCTACTCGATCTGCCAACGCATTCCCTTCTCCAACTTTATCAACTACTTTCCTGTGGGCGCTACACTTAACGATGGCAATTTTCTTTGGGTATGTCAATGCGGTTAAAAGATTATGAACTAACTCTCCATGCATTATCTGTACTCCATGTGACATCAAAAACCCTCTCTCCTTCCAGAGTAGGCCGAAGTCATGCGCTACTCCGAAGGCATAGCGGCTATCTGTATAAACATTCACACATAGTCCTGTACTGAGCTCACATGCTCGTGTTAATGCTATCAGTTCCGCTGCTTGAGCTGATTTCTGTGGTATGCGTGCTGTCTCCACTATCGTTTGCAATGTGGTAATCGCATATGCTGCTGAAGTCGTACCATCTGGTAGCTTCAGACAGGATCCATCCACCCACAGTTCTCCATCTACATCTGGAAAGGGCGTATCCTGGAGATCAATACGACCCTTTGTTTGTTCCTCAGTCACGAGAATACAATTATGCGCTTTCCGCGCCTCAGGCTGGGTTTCGGGGTATGGCAACAATGTTGCCGGGTTTAACGTTACGCACCTTTTTAACGTAATATGAGGAGCCAAAAGTGTCAACTCATATCCCGTTAAACGGGCGCTGGTCAAATGCTGCGTCTTCGTTTGATTGAGCAGGGCATCGACAGCATGGGGGACTAATACCAACAACTTATGAGATAACACAATTCCCTCACTTTGGCGTATTGACACAGCTGTCGCCGCAACCGAGCGAAAACACCCCGGTAATGCTCGGGCGACAGGATCAAGTACAGCCGAAAAATATGCACAAGGGCGCTGCTTATCGCCGTGCATCTGCACTAAAATTGACAATGCACATCCATCTTTCTCATGCACATACAACGAAAAGGGTTTTGCATAATCAGGGGTCCCTAACACTGGTGCTGAACAAAGGGCCTGTCGTAGTTGCTGAAAAGCAGTATCACACTCATCTGACCAAGGGATTGGGATAGGCGTATCCTTTGTCAAGAGGGCTAATAATGGCTTAGCTATGTGCGAAAACCCCAATATCCACTGTCTACAAAAAGAAACAAGACCCAGAAATGCACGCACATCCTTCTGTGTGGACGGTCTCGGTGTATCCAGAATTACTTGGATACGATCCGGTGTGAGTGCACGTCCCTCCTTAGACAAAAGGTGACCCAAATAAGTCACCTTTGGTCTACAGAATTGCAATTTCTTCCTAGATACCTTATGATTGTGGGATGCTAAAAAGGAAAGTAAGGATAACGTACTTTTTTCACACAACTCCAGGGTGTCAGCCGCCAGCAAGATGTCATCGACATATTGAATGAGGGCGAGACCCTCGAGCAGAGCAAAGGAATCCAATTGTCGTTTCAAAGCCTGACCGTAAATGCTAGGGCTTTCTCTGTAGCCCTGGGGGATCCTACAAAAACGATAAGATCTATTATTTAATGTAAACCCAAAAAGATATCGGCTATCAGGGTGAATGGGAATGGAAAAGAAGGCATTCTTCAAATCGATCACGGAGAACATAGTCGCCGTAGGTGGTACCAAAGTAAGCAACGTCGTGATATCGGAAACCACTGGGTACTGAGGTATCACGATCTTGTTCACTTCTCTCAAATCAATTATAAACCGATAAACTCTGGCATCCGTATCCTTTTTCAGTATGGGAAGAATCGGACTGTTACAAATGTTGTAGGGGACTTCCTCCACTACCCCTACCGCCATCAAATCCTGCACTATCTGTATGAGAGCCTCCTCACCTTCCTGGGAAATACGGTATTGAGGAAGGCGTGGTAACACCGCCCCCTCCTGGACGCTAATGTGGACCGGTGGAATCACCATTTGTCCCACATCAGTATCCGAAGTTGCCCACAAAGCACGAGGGAGGGTAGCTAACAGCGCATCCTCTGACATCGCACACATCCGTTCTGATCGAGGGTAATTGTCATTCAATATTACCCGTACACCAGCAGGGGAGCAACGGATCGTAGCCCTAAAATGCTTTAACATATCAAGACCCATAATGTTGTCCGGTGTGTACGGGGCAAGCAGAAACGGACAGGGTGCAGAAAAAGAATCAACCTTAAACATGAGGGGCTGTGAAAGAGGGCTTCGGGAGAGTGTACCGTCAAACCCTACCGATGTGACCATTAAGCCGGATGGGGGAGCCCCCGGAACCAATTGCTTAGACAGTGCACTACGTGTCGCTCCTGTATCCACTAGGAACTGATCAGTAGAGCCCAAAACCTCAGCCGATACATAAGGACCCTTCTGATCAACCGGCACCTCAACTGATTCTAACCCCCATCCAACGCATCCCTATGCATGCTGAGAGTCATGGTACCCCGACCGGTCAATCCCCGACGCTTGGTACTGATGCTGGCGATCAAAAACGTTTGATCTATCGCGGTGCTGCCCAGTAGAGTCAAAACGAGCCTGTTCGTTAGAATTCCCTCGAAAGTTCGAGAAACCCCCTCTACCTCGCGGGCCACCATAGGTATGCCCCTGACGCGATGCATGCAACACCGGGCAGTCCCTAGCCCAATGACCCGCTTGCTTACAATACGCACATTGGTTCCTATTTAAATCAGATCGGCCCGAGGGAGGACCATAAGATCCTCCCCTACCTCTATTACTACCCCGCCGGGTCGGGCCATAGACTTGTGCCAACATCACCTTTGTTTTCAAATCTTTCGATTTCTTTTCCTCCTGGCCCTTTGCTTCTTGCTCCTGACGCTCATAATACTGGGCGATAGTCAGGAGGGCCGTCGGTGTAGCGGAGGACCAAGAACTTTCACTCGCTTTTAACCGGGCCGCAACTGCCGGCAGCAGATTAGCCACATATTTATCCGCAAAAAGGTGGCGGCCCGTATCGTCAGTAAGCGACTGGCCACTAAAATCATGAAACGGCTCCTCAAAGCGCGTAAAGAAGTCCGCAACTGACTCATCAACTTTCTGTTTACATGCAGCTAACATATTCCAGTCAATCTTTTTAGGGGGGATAATTGTCTTCAACTTAGCCACAATAGCAGCAGGGAGATCTAAAATATTCTGGGGCGGTTTCTGCGCAGGCTTCCGCTCCCTATCCTCATCTTCAAGGTCAGACCACCGGGCCTTAAAGGCAACTGTATCATCTACCTTTCGGACAGATCGCCACATATCCGGTGGTAGAATAAGGCCAAAGAACAAATCGATATCTGCTAAAGTCATAACGCAAGAATTCAAGGCCCCCTCGACTTCTTCGTAGAAGGCCGCTGGATTCTTGCGGGGGTCAGGCAGCGCATTCTTTAATGCCATCACATCAGCTCTATGCCACGGAGTATAAACCCAATTATACACAAAATATCCCTTAGCATCGGCGGAGGTAATGTCCGAGCTAGTCCCCGCTCCTTTAGGAGGAACATACAAAGGCGCCGCCTCGCGCATTGGTTTAGCATGCACTAGATCGCTCTTATCTGATTGAGAGGTGGATGAGTGGCCTTCTGCAGTACACGAATCCGACTGCGTCTCCTCCCCTGCTCGTTGGCGCGCTTTTTCTCTATGGGCCAGCACCGCGTCCCGCAAGGCGAATAGCCGCCGAGCCGTATCAGGAGCCTTAGAGGGAGAAAAAACACCATCATGCAATGCTTTAGCATCCGATGTCACTTCTTCAGGCTCAAAGACACTAGAATATTTCCGAAAAGCATCAATCACTTCCTCAGCGAAATGGTTCAAAAAATACAATCTCTCTCTATCCTGCCACGACCCCCAAGTATGGAACAATTCATCCACGGACACCTTACCCTTAAGTGCACGGAAGGAAATTTGCCGAAGCTCAGCCATATGCTCAGCCGATAACATGGACCGCGTATCTACCTTACCCGGACCCGGGACGGAATCTTGTGGCCTCGGAGCAGATGCGCCAACATAAGGGGAAGGAGAGCGATCTAGTAAATAAAAATCATCATCAAGATTATTAAGGACAGGATAGAGTGGCTGCCGAACAGCGTATTGACCCGAAACTTGGAGCCTACGCTCCTTCTCTTGCCTGTCCGTCTGCTCTCTGTCCTCCCGACGCTTCGCTTCCTGTGCTCGCACATGATCATTCTTCCGTTGCTCCTTATCAAACAGCGCTTTCTCACGTTTCTCTCGCTCACGCACCTCCTTCACCCACAACCGCACACACTCAAACATATCCTGACGAGCACGCCGCTTACACATACACTGTTCCACATACTCAATCTTACGTATATCAAACGATCCATACAAAGGCCATCGTAACTCAGGATCTTTTTTTGTATATTTCCTCCATACTGTGCTGTACATTATGGAAGAAAGACCATGCTTCACATACATATCCCTATTAGGAGTCCCCTCTGGGGGAGCTGGAGCAGATTCCTCGAGGTTCAACCGGTTCCCAAAACAGCAACACCACTTACGGAGTGCGCTGAAAGCAGGCATGCTCAGAAATAATGCAAAATATGCAATATTATAGAAAAATGGCACTTAATCGTTGCACCGTTCAAAGTTACACAGCTCCGGAGAAATCTCTCCACATTACCTGCCTATATGTGTTGCAACGCATATATTTTCACAAAGACAAATACAAAATATGACTAGTCATCACAAATCAAACTCAAATAGCCGGACCAGGCTTCAAAAACTCGGAGCAAGTACCGTACACCGGTTCTTACCAATCAAGAGTCCAGATTCCAACTGCCAAGCTCCACAATCGCCCAAACGGCTTTCACGGCAGGACCGACAGAAGAGGTCTCAGTCGAGGACCGGCGCCACCCAGACGGTCAGCTCGGAAGGGAAGGAAGAAAAACCTCGGGATGCCAGGGCTAAGACGCCGCTGGCAGTGATCACGTCCCCGGCCAAATTCCTCACCTTCGTCGCGACCAGTCCTTCGAGCAACCGAGTCGCCGATGAGCCCCACGTGACGGGCGCCAATTGATGAATACAGGCCCCAGCTAGGCCCGCAGGACACAAGGGTTCGCTCTCCTGTAATGGAATCTATAAGGAAGTTGGCACGGAAACTGCAAAGTACAAAGACAGCATTTATTAACCCTTAAGGGTGGTCCTACAATCCACACAACACTCTTCAGTATTGCATAGAGTAGCACAAAGAACTTGCGCACACGGTCCCCTTTTATACACAATAGAGGGGCTCATAAGTGGGTGGATACAACATGAGGCCGAAGAACATTACCATTTATGGTCATTTTCGATACTGAATCAATATGTGGGCGGAGCTAACACACTCCTTGAGCCCGCGAAAACATGGTCAAGCAAGGCTAACCGATAACAGATGTGGTCAAGTCTGGGCATGTGCCAGATGGACAAAGGAGCTATTTATAGACTGTTACTAGGCAGATTACAAGAGCAACTAACACAGAGGTTGGACTCTTCTCGTGGGGAACACGTGGAAGCATGACAGTACAAAATGGAGTCCGAACTTCGGTCAACATAACAGAGAAAACATGCTCTATAAGAGGGGAATTAATGTCTTTAGTAAATGCTTAATCACATCGTTGTTTCAATTTACAACAAGAGGACTCGAATTCAAATCATGAGGATTAGTAGTGTTTATGTATGCAGATGATATTACACTATACTTGCACAACCCAATAGAAAATCTGAACCCCCTGATGTGCAATATGGTGGTATTCGGTTACCACTCAGGAATTCGGGTGATCTGGTCAAAATCCACAATACAGCCTCTCACCGAAGGTATCCATCAATCAATCAATCAGAACATCTGTAAAAAGCGCACTACTCACCCGTCGGGGTCTCAAAGTGCTGGGGGGGAAGGGGGATGCTGCTACTGCTCGAATATCCAGGTCTTGAGTAGTCTTCTGAAGGTTAGCAGGTCCTGGGTCTGTCGTAGGAGGATGAGGAGGGTGTTCCAGGTCATGGCGGTGAGATGGGAGAACGATCTGCTGCCGGAGGTCACTCTTTGGATGCGGGGGTCGGTGGCGAGGGCGAGGTCGGCGAAGCGGAGCTGGCGGTTGGGGGTGTAGAAGGTGAGTCGTCGGTTGAGGTATGCTGGTCCAGTGTTGTGGAGTGCCTTGTGTGCATGGGTGAGGAGCTTGAAAGTGATCCTCTTGTTGACGGGGAGGGAGCCAGTGCAAGTCTCTCAGGTGGGGTGTGATGTGGCTGTGGCTAGGGATGTCTAGGATCAGGCGTGCAGAGGCGTTTTGAATGCGTTGTAGTCGTTTCAGGACTTTGGCCGAGGTTCCTGCGTAGAGGGCGTGTTCGTAGTCCAGCCTGCTGCTGAAGAGGGCCTGGGTGACCGTTCTTCTTGTTTTGGTGGGGATCCACCTGTAGATCTTGCGGAGCATGCAGAGGGTGTTGAAGCATGAGGACGAGACGGCGTTGACCTGCTTTGTCATGGAGAGAGTAGAGTTGAGGATGAACATTTGCACCAGATTTTCCTCTGAAATGGGCGGACTGCCCAGTCTAATAACTAGGGGTGTGCATAAGCTGGGATGTGAAAGAGCTTTGGGAGACGAACTATGGACGGACCATGTCCAGGCTTGAGGAGAAAATACCAATCTGGATAAAGATGGCCATTTAACTTGCTGGGCGAGTCGCGATAGCAAAAACGATTGCATAATCGGAGTTCCTCTAATTATTCACAAACCTACCCATACCCCTCACCGAAGCCTTCTTTCAGAGACTCAGATCTAACATGATCACTTTAATTTGGGCTGGCAAACAACCCGTAATAACCTGGAAGATCCTGACATTGCCACTAAACCAGGGGGGATTAGGGGCACCAGATTATAAATGTTATGCATACTGCACACAGGCCCAGTTTCTACTTTACTGACACTGTCCTGTACCATTTCAACCACACATTGCCATTGAAGCAGACAATGTCAGTCCACTGCCACTACATATGGCTCTGTATAAGAGGCACAAGCTCCCAAATAATGCAATTGATACAGCTGAGACTAAGATGGGCATGGAATGGCTTGAGGAAAAGAGCAACCCACACAGGTCTCTTTGCCACTGCTATACTATTACTTAGAAACCGTAATTTCTCACTATTGTGAGATACGGGTATGGCGCAGAGGGCGAGAAAGCTGGGTCTCACCACAGTAGCAGGCCTATACCCAGAAAATGAATTTCTGCCCCCCCCAAAGGCGGTCGATGGCGGTACCCCTAATCTGCTGGACAGAATACTCTATCATCACTAGAAAGCCACATGTAGGGAACTGTATGACACATTCCCAGTCCCCACCACCCACACTAGACCCATTAGAATACATACTAAACAATGACTCGCAAATTAATAACCTATGCAGCGAGAGCAGCCGGTGATGAAACCACATGCGAGAGAATTTATGGAACTCTACACTGGGAAACTCATTAACTGAGGCACTGTGGCAATACTGCTGCAGCTAAATGGAATCATTACCCCCTAATTATAGATTGCGCCTGCCACACTTCAAATTTCTACACCAACTATACAGAACTCCTCTACAGCTTAAAACAAGCATTTGCAATGCAATAGGTCTCGCATTAATAAAAGTTTTAGCTATTGGTGTTGCACATTATAATGCAACGCCAATAATGCGAGACCTATTGCATTGTAAATGAACCTGACCAGGGGTCAGCATAAGCAACTGTGACAGCAGCAGCTACCAGACGGAGCTGCTCTGTGAAAGGAGCAAGTCCACCAAAAGGTCTGTGGACTTCATAATACCTAAATGTTCTGTTTGCAAAATGTCCTAAAACACACAAGCCAAGTGGGCCCCCACACACACATCTACTCCAAACAGTAAGCACCCAAAGTGTGTCATCTAACACATTTCTGCCTTTACTGCATTGGTTGATCAAGGCCAAGAGAAGTGGCTCAGACTTCCGCCTAGAGAACCTTTATTCTAGGGGTCTCCATCCTTTTCTCTACTGAGAGCTACTTATGTTCAATGAAACGCTTTGAAAGCTACTAATATTATTAGTGTTGTAATATTTCATTTTTTATATGTATGTTAATTCAACCAACCAAGCAAAGTCTTTCTAATTTAAGAAGCTGAGCTGCACACAGGTGAGCTACTCAGAGGTAGCTGGAGAGCTACAGTAGCTCACGAGCTACTGGTTTGAGACCCATGTAAATCGTGGTAACAATATCCAGTGTGAGGATGAACACTTGAAGTATTTTAAAACGTCACACGAAAACAACAAGCAACGTCAACAGTGAAAGGATACAATTCAACTAGAAGAACACTGCTAGACCGAAATGCTCCTGGGCGGAACAAACACAGGAAGCTGGAGAAAAGCCACTGACTCAAGAGACAAGTGAGACAGACACCAAAGCCATCCAATCAGGAGCAAGCGGATTAGCCAATGCCCACTCCATGTATATTGGAAGCACTAGGTCTTGCAGACAGATACATCTGTCTGTAGCCAAGACCTAACAGGCGTAACATATCATCTCCCCTTCCTAAAGTATGTGAATGCATATAAACAGGGACAACCTCCATTTTCCTTCTCATTGCTGTTGGCAGAGAAGTGGAATTCACCAAAATGTGAGACGTAGTGGAGGTGACATCACACACCTTTAGGCTACTGATGACATCAAAAGTGTGATTCCGTGTCCCATATTTTTAGCCTCTCATTGGCCTCTAATTTACTGTAGAGAAGCAATTGGAACAGCAGAAAGTAACCATGTCTCTCAGAGTCCTTATACGTTTTCTCCCGGCCACTGCCATTAGGGCCAGAGACCAGGGGGGGGGGGGGGGCAAAGAGTAAGCCAGGGGTACTAGCTGTTACCTCTGGAGACCCTCATTGAAGTATATGGCTGCTGACAACTTTGTTCCTTACTAACATGAACATAACGTGTACTTGTAAAGTGCACGTTGGGTATCTTGTAAAGTGCACGCTGGGTATCTTGGCACTGAATAATAGATATTTATTATCACCCAACTCAATGGTACTCATTTTATCGACCTCAGAAGGATGAAAAGCTGAGTGGACCCCAGGATTTGAACCTGTGACCACAAGGTCACTGACCAAGCCCCTACAGGGGGCGCAATAGTCCACTAAGCCACCAGATCCTTACTGACTTAGTGCACCAGACCTTGGTATCACGTGACAAGCCTGCACATCTGACAACTTCTCCCGAAGTTCCTCATGCCCAAGGGGAGGGGGGCTTTGACTTGGGCCAAGAGGTGTGAAATATGCTGCATGCGGCACGTGCTCGCCTCCTCACTGGCACTGAGCGCTGCTAGAAGGAGAACGGGGAGGCGCTCCATCATACTGAGATTTTGTAAAATGTTTAGCGCAGGACAGGTGTTTCCTCTTGAAGTTTTATTTTTTTACGGCCTCTGAATGGGATACATATAATGTAAGTAACAGCGGTGCATTTTCTCTGCACTGAAAACCTGTGTGCTCCGCAGAGTCTGTATTAATTATACATTTAACACAGATGCGGCTCCTGAGCACCGCGGGGTCGGAGACTCTACTGCAAGTCTAATAAACGTCAAACTGTGCAGCTGTTTTTATACTTTTTTTACTGTACAACGTCTGACAATAAAATGTAAAATAAACAAAGCTCCAGAATTAAAAATGCAGAGCATATCTCATCGTTGACCGTGCTGGTGAGATAGCTCAGTGAGTTCATGCACTTACTCCAGGGATCATGGGGTGAACTGCGGGTCACAAGTTTTAATGAAGATGGGCGTCGACAGAAGAAATGTTTATAAAGCGCCTAGTTGCTCGGAGGGAAGATAGCCTGCATGGTAAACGTCAAGTCCCAGGGGGCCTAGCTATCAATGGTGCAGCGGGTGTAGTGGCACCAGGGAGGGGACGAGCCCACTGCATCCCAGTTATAGCTGCCTTCCACTGCAAAACCTCGCCGGAGGCATTTAACCTGTTTGAAATGGGGCCCGTGATTCCCTTACTACACTGCTGGAAGTCCCATATTTCCCGCGCAGAAGGACCGGTATCTCTTTGCCCCTCACCCCAACCCTATTCACTACAGACCTCCGAGTCTCACTACAGGTCACCAGTACATTTTTTGTGCGTAATAGATTTCCCAGTGAGGCGTCCAGATTTTCACACAGCACCACGATGACTCCACCCCCTTTCCCCGCCTCCCCCATCCTACAGTTTCTAGCTGCTTTCCCAGGTTGAATGAATAATTAATCAAGCATTTACAATGCAACGGTCTCTGCATTGTTAAAGTTAGAGTATTGGCATTGCTCATGACATTATTTTTGTTTATGTTTTTGTTTTTAAAACGTTTAAAGAAACGGCATTGTTATTTACAATGTCAATAGCTTAATCACTCTGAAATGCGAGACCTATTGCATATGCAGCCACACACAGAGCCACACACACAAAGCCACCCACACACACAAAGCCACCCACACAAAGCCACCCACACAAAGCCAGACCAATCACAATGCAGCTGTAAGGCAGTGTTCTGATTGGTCAGGTGATTCTCAGAGGCTGGGTTCTTCCTGGTTCCTGCTTGAAGGAGAGGCGGTGGCTGGCAACGGCGACCCCAGCTAAGTTTTATTTTTTCTTTCCTAACCCCTCCCCACCATATCCACACCACCACCGTTCCATACCAGCCACCACTGATTAGTGGAACTCCGCTCCTGATATGAAAGAGGCGCCTGAGAGGTGTGTTTAGTTGTCCTTCGGTGAGTAGGGCTTTCTGATACTCATTACAATGTGCGATAATAATGGCATTCAAGAAAGCGTTTGTTGGTTTGGGCCCAAATACAGACATTTATTTTCAAAATGATATTAAAACTCTAGTTGAAAAGATCGGAATTTAGAAACCATATTTGTACTTAAAAGATCTTCTGTAGGAAAATAAATTAATATTTCGAAAGCAATATTTTGTATGAAATAATTATTGTTGAAACCATTATGCAAATAAATATTGTGCACAAATATATCTGAATCAAAATTTTGTAGACTATATGATACTCTCAGTTGTTTATAAGTGCAGAGGAGAAGCACTTTTCCTTTCTCCTGTACTTCCACTGTACCTCCTTTTCACATGTCCTTCCTCCCCAGGTGCTCCTGCCCATGGCCACCGCTTCACACCTCTGTCAACGTACCCTTACCTTCACTGGAGATCACCTCTGGCATCTGACCTGACCCGTCTTTGGCCTACTCCCCCTCTAGCCCTGCATCTGAGCCCCACTCGAGTCCCGATATACTATCCATTGGAAAAGTCATAGGGCTCAGTTCTACGTCAAAAAGCCGGGGCTGGGCAAAGAAAGAGACGATGGGTGGGATCAACTCAAGAGAAGGCAGGCCTGGTAGTAAGCTGCTCCGGCGTCCGAGGTCAGCTGCTGCTCCTAAGGCGAACTTTAGGCCCTACACTTGTGTTTTTTTTATACGGTCTCCCCGTGTTTCATGAGTACCAATGGCAAGTAGCCGAGTGTGCCCTACCACCTGTTTACCTCGTTCGTTTCCTCTTCAGGCCCGCGGCTATGCCCGGGTCCTCTCGGTGAGCGATGCCCGCGCGGGGAGAGCCATCAGTGGCAGTAAAGCCTGTGACCGCTCTGATCACAGGGTGTCATGAGGGATGACCCTGCGCAGCCGCACACAGCCGAGGGCTCGAGCGCTCCGTCTCTGTTTGCCGCTCCAGCTGACTGTGCTGTAATTAAAAGCTCGCCCGGACAGATCGATGGCGGCCGCAGATATGGATCTCGCGCTGCGCCTCGCGGTTGCTTTTTCATTGTCGCTCCGGCCCTTCTTCTTAAAAAATAAGGTCTTACTGTTTTCCGTCCTCCACTTTTGTGCCAGTTAGAAGTCAAGGTGTTCTCTTCAACCACTACCAATTACTGGAACCTTTCAGCGCCACATCAAAATATCAAATACTAAACAGGTGTGGAATCAGTCCTCATGAATATATGCATATTCATTACCGCGTGATTGAAAGATCAAGCACTCGAGTATAAAAAAAAAAAATGTTGCACAGTAACACTCAAAACAACCACAGCACTGACCAAAAATATCATGGAAACTCGTGTGAATATAAAATGGACGAAGCCTATTCTATTTCAGAATCTGTCACATTCTACATAGCAGGGAGCACAGACAACCAAAGCCGATCGCAGAAGATTACCCATCAAAGTTAAACAATTCATTTGGCGCACGAGTGCCAACCTCTGGACCTCATTATGCACACACCTGAGAAGCCAGCAAAAACAAATAGCCTGCAAGAGTTTGAAAACGTTCCTTTCTCGACAAGCACACCACCGCCTTTCTCCGAGGTGAAGCAGAAATGCCTCGGAGAAAGGCAGCGGCGGTTTCCGATTCAGGGGCGTGTTTTTCTTTTTCTCTCCTCTTGCCATTGGCTGGAGGAGATAATAAGAAAAGTAGCAAAAAACACGCCCCCGAATCCGAAAAGGACGGGGCCTGTTCGGAGAGACAATCCTCTTCTCCAATGGCTGGCCAGCATTCAAGAGGCCAGCCAATGGAGAAGAGGGGAGAAGAGGGGCGGGTTCAAGCCCCTCTTCTCCAAAACATTAAATCTCGGACCGAGACTGCGCAAGCGCACCCTTCGAGCCGAGACCTAAAAATGCCTGGATGCAGGCGCTTACCCCTCTAGCTAATGTTTTCCATCACAAAAGAAAATGGTTATTCATCAGATATTTAATGGACGCTCTGCTGTTTATGTTATGTTATGTTATGTTATGTTAAAATTATTTGTAACGCGCACTATCACCATCGGTTTCTTGGCGCTCATTGACAGGTAACGTGATCCAGGATGAGAGGGTTAGTCATATGCGGAATGAAAAAGCAGGGTTTTTAAAAGTCTGCGGAAAGAGTCGTACTTTGGGCAGAGACGGAGTGAAGGTGGCAGGGAGTTCCAGGTGGAGGGGGCCTGGGCAGAAAAGCTCAAGCCACCGTGCTTTTTCCTTTTAAATTTGGGGACCTCAAGGAGATTAAATGATGCTGAGCGAAGAACTCTAGAAGGGATGTGACGGGTCAAGCCCGAAGAGATGAACGCGGGGGCTGCATCCGAGAGGGCCTTGAAGGTAGAACATGCCAGTTTGAAAATGCAACGTTTGGAAATAGGGAGCCAATGCAGACTATGGAGGAGGGGAGTGACGTGCTGATGTTTGGACTGGTGGAAAATCAGGCGGGCAGCTTGATTCTGCACCAGCTGTAGTCGGTGAAGGTGGCAAGCAGGAATTCCCGCGTACAGCATGTTGGCGTAGTCGAGCCTGGAGGTGATGAGTGCAATGACAACTTGGGTCAGGGCTTCTTTGGTGAGAAACCTGCTGATCTTGCGGATCCGCCTGAGGTGGAAGAAACAGGCTGAGGTGACCGCGTTGATTTGCGGTCTCATCGAAAGATCTTCAGAAATGATCACCCCCAGGCTTTTGACTGAGCTCACAGGAGTGGGTGCTGTCCCCAGAGATGTTGGCCAGAAGGTGGAATTCCATGGGTGATTGGGGCCTCCTACCAGGACGAGCTCAGTTTTGGTAGGGTTCAGCTTTAAGTGGCTGTGGTACATCCACTCCGCAATGGTCAGCATGGTGGACTGGAAGTTAAAACGGGAGGAAGGAAGGGAATCTATGGGAAAAATTAACTGAAGGTCGTCCGCGTAATTAAAAATTGTGACCGGGGAGTTGCGGAGGGAGGCTAAGAGGGGTTGGAGATACAAATTAAAAAGAAGAGGGGATAGTGCAGAGCCCTGTGGGACGCCGCAGGGAAGGGATGTGTAGGGTGCGGAAAAAGTGAAAAGATGGACGGACTGTGATCGCTGGTGAAGGAAAGATCTGAGCCAGTCAAGGGCCACTCCCTGAATGCCGGCATTATACTCTATACTCTAACAACTTCTTTTAAACCCGTCTTTTTAGGTCTCGGCTAGTGAAGGCTGCGCTTGCGCAGGCTCGCTGGCGAGATTTTGTGTTTTCCAGTAGTGGGGCTTGAACCCGCCCCTCTCCTCCATTGGCTAGCCTCTTAAGTGCTGGTCAGCCATTGGAGAAGAGCTTTGTCTGTCAATTCAAGCCCCGTCTTTTTCAGATTCGGGGGTGTGTTTTTTCGCTTCTTTCTCTATTTTAAGCCCCGTCCCTTTTACACTCTTGGGCGTGTTGTTTTTGTGTGGTTTTTTTTACAGGGACGTTCTCGTGTTTATTCGTGTCTCTTGCTGGGATGTACAGAGCGATTTCCGAACATCTAAGGTAAGCTATCTTTGTTTATTTACATTTCTTGTTTGCTAATTTATTTTTGGGTGTTTGTTTTTGAGGTCTACCCCGGCCAGGTAAGGCATCTTGCCTTTCTTTCTCATCTAATGTTTTTTTGTGTTTCTTTTTCAGGTCTACCCCGGCCAGTGTCGTCTCCGTGCAGCGTCATGCAAGGAGTGCTTTGCCCGGTATGTATGATGCTGTTTGCGGGTCTTAGGTAAGCCATCTTGTCTTTCTTTCTCATCTATAGTTTTTTTGTGTTTCTTTTTCAGGTCTACCCCGGCCTGTGTCGTCTCCGTGCAGCATCGTGCAAGGAGTGCTTTGCCCGGTATGTATGCTGCTGGTTGCGTTTCAGGTAAGCCATCTTGTCTATGTTTCTCATCTGATGCATTTTTCTGTTTGTTTTTCAAGTCTACCCCGGCCCGTGTCGTCTCCGTGCAGCGTCGTGCAAGGAGTGCTTTGCTCGGTATGTATGCTGCTGGTTGCGTGTCTCAGGTAAGCCATCTTGTCTATGTTTCTCATCTAATGCATTTTTCTGTTTCTTTTACATGTCTACCCCGGCCCGTCTCATCTCCGTGCAGCGTCGTGCATGGAGTGCTTTGCTCGGTATGTATAATGCTGTTTGCGGGTCTTAGGTAAGCCATCTTGTCTTTCTTTCTCATCTAATGTTATTTTTCTGTTTCTTTTTCAGGTCTACCCCGGCCCGTGTCATCTCCGTGCAGCGTCATGCATGGAGTGCTTTGCCCGGTATGTATGCTGCTGGTTGCGTGTGTCAGGTAAGCCTTCTTGTCTATCTTTCTCATCTAATGCATTTTTCTGTTTCTATTACAGGTCTACCCCGGCCCGTGTCGTCTCCGTGCAGCGTCGTGCATGGAGTGCTTTGCCCAGTATGTATGATGCTGTTTGCGGGTCTTAGGTAAGCCATCTTGTCTTTCTTTCTCATCTAATGTTATTTTTCGGTTTCTTTTTCAGGTCTACCCCGGCCCGTGTCATCTCCGTGCAGCGTCATGCATGGAGTGCTTTGCCCGGTATGTATGCTGCTGGTTGCGTGTGTCAGGTAAGCCTTCTTGTCTATCTTTCTCATCTAATGCATTTTTCTGTTTCTATTACAGGTCTACCCCGTCTCCGTGCAGCGTCGTGCATGGAGTGCTTTGCCCAGTATGTATGATGCTGTTTGCGGGTCTTAGGTAAGCCATCTTGTCTTTCTTTCTCATCTAATGTATTTTTGTGTTTCTTTTACAGGTCTACCCCGGCCCGTGTCGTCTCCGTGCAGCGTCGTGCATGGAGTGCTTTGCCCGGTATGTATGCTGCTGGTTGCGTGGTTGCTGGTTACCCCATTCCGTCTCATGATCCTGTTGCAGCGTGTTAAGGTTAGTTATTTTGTCTTTCTTTTTGTAGTTCCTTTTATTTTTTACGTATGTTACTTAAGTCTTCAAAATTATTTTTTACTAAATCTGTGTTTTTGGCTGTGTCGAATATACTGTTAGTTGTTTTTTTTTTGTCGAATCAGCGAGACTGCTCTCTTTTCTAACATTGGAGAAGGGATTGTACTGGTGGTCCGGCTGCGGCAAGTTTCCGGTAAGTCTATTTAATGTTTAATTGCTTCATATTTTCTAGTTATATATTTATTTTTACTACCCACACTATACTACTCTCTTCTCACTAACTACTACTATCAATAAATAATACTCACTAAAATACTTCTTACAACTGGAGGTGAAGTGGGTGCCACTTCTACTTTGGCTCCCAAGATCAATCTGTATGTGTCTAGATCTATGTGTGTGTGCGTGTGGTTCTGTTTGTGTGTGTATGTGGCTCTGTGTATGTATGCGTGGCTCTGTGTGTGTGGCTGTGTGTGTGTGTGTATCTGTGTGTGGCTCTGTGTGTGTGTGTGTGTGTGTGGCTGGCTCTGTGTGTGTGTGTGTGTGTGGGAGGCTCTATGTGTGTGTGTGTGTGTGTGTGGCTCTGAGTGGGTGGCTTTTTTTGTAGGTGGCTCTATGCATGTTTGGCTCTGTCTGTGTGTGGGTAACTGTGTGTGTGTAGGTGGCTCTGTGTAGGTGGCTCTGTGTGGGTGGCTCTATTTGTGTGTGGGTTGCTCTATGTGAATAGCTCTGTGTAGGTGGCTCTGTGTGGGTGGCTCTGTGTGTGTGGGTGGCTTTGTGTGTGTGGCTCTGTGTGTGGGTGCAAATGCAATAGGTCTCGCATTTGAGAGAGATTAAGCTATTGACATTGTAAATAACAATGCCATGTCTTTAAATGTTTTAAAAATAAAAACATAAACAAAAATAATGTCATAAGCAATGCCAATAGCTCTAACTTTAACCCCTTCGGTGCCCGCCCCTTTCCCCGCCCTGTGCCGGCCGTTACATTAGCGGGCGGGGTTTGTGACGAGCTGGACTCGTCATGGGCACAGCGCCACCGCGGCCCATGACGAGTCCAGCTCGTCACGGGCACCGAAGAGGTTAACAATGCCGAGACCATTGCATTGTAAATGCTTGTTCTTTGATAGAGCCGTTCCAACAAAGAGGACCCCGAGCAGCTACGATTAAAGCAACCAGGTTTTCCCTGACGAAAACTATGAGAAAACATGGGGTGCAATAATTATCATACACCCTGAAATGTCTTTGCATTTTGGCAATGTATGGTATTTAAAAACATAAGAAAATCAGTAGTTGGAAATCAGACGTAAGCAGTTCATTATCAACATGTCACAATGAGTCCCACCTTGAATGCAGAACTGCAGCCGAATTGCAGGTAGTACCCAGACTGCAACTGATTGGGCTGTATTACACATACGGTGCACCAGAGTCAGTGCACCCTATTACAATGAATGCGCTGCCCCACAGGACAGCACCGAGCCCGCTGCCCTCGTGGCAGCACATTCTGAGAAACACAGTGCCAGTTGCGGCCGTGCAGGTAACAGCGGTGAGGGGGGTGGTGTCGACAGATGACTGAATAGGGAAAATTAAATAGGAAAAACACTTACCTTGCGCTCGCCAACTCGGCGATGAGCAAACGTATGGTAGGTGGTTTAATTTAATTTCTTTCTTTTATTTTCCATATTTCATCATCTGTAACCCCCCCTCCCCGCCGGCCTACTGCCCTTACCTGCACAGGGCGCGAATGCACGGAGCAACTCCTTAAAAGCCCCCCCATATTTCACAGTGATGGGGGTCTTTGATTCTCGACTTTGGTGCCACAATTCTGGAATTCTCTCCCCCTTGAACTGCACCTGTCTTCTTCCTATACTCAGTTTAGGACGTCTCTTAAAACCTGGCGGTTTGCCCAGGCCTACAACTGAACTCTCTTTTTACTGCTCCAGCAATTGACTTACCCCGCTTAGCGCCAAGAAACCGTTGGTGAACGTGCGTTGTATAAATTGTTTTAAACATAACATAACATAACAGTGCAGGCAGCATGCAGCATGCACCCTGCCCTTTTAATATGGGGGGTGGAGGCGGTTTCAACTGCCTGCAGGTGGGTGCAGCGAGTGACAAAGTATGCACTGAATACAGCATATGTGTTACCACAGCTGCATGGTGCAAGTATACTCCTAATGGAAACTGGATATGAACCAGCAGACTTCCGGGTCACATACGCTGTGCAAGGGAGGACATCTTTCCCGTAGGAAAGTCACACACAGTGTTTCTTCCAGAGCAGGCTATTCCCAGCTCTTTACTCTGCCGCCTGTGCCAGCTCCTCACTCTCCGCCAACCTTATAAATGTCGCGGATATAGTTACAGATAAACGAAAGAGCCCTATTTGCCACAGTCCAGTTCTATGAACTGAGGCTGAACGGGTCGCCATTATCGGCGCCTTGGATTAGGGCCAGACGGTAATGAGTGCATGCTCTGGACTGGCCTCGGGTTTCATTTCATTATTCTACATAATTATTTGGCATTTCTCACAGATGGATCGCATATCGGACCTACACTGGCAGAAAAAAAGAAACAAGCGTCAGGGAAAGCATTCGCTTTCACTTCCGCTTCAAAAACAAAGAAGCCCGCGAGTGGTGAGCGTGCGCCACTGCGAGCCATGTGCTTTCAATTATCGCGCCCGTGTATGGGCACGATAATTGAAACCACATGGCCTATTGGTGTCTATTACGTGCACCAAGCGCGTAATAGACACTAATAGGCCATGGGCGGAGCAACGCGCCTGCCTTTGGCCTATTGCGTGCAGTCTTTTATAAAAAGACGCACGCAAAGGCCAATCGTGTCGCACATAAGGAAAAGCACACACACAAGCGTGTGCGATTCTTAGGCCAGCTTGAAAACCCCGTTTTTCAGATACCAAAGGTCTCACGCTGCGTGAGTAGTGCTACGCACTGCACCGCTAGGCACGAGACCTAAAAATGGCTTTAAGAGCAGACAGCCACCGTTGAAGCTGCAAATCGCCAGACGCAACGTTCATTCACCTTGCATGGCACTATCATCCAGTAGCTGACTACTGTGACAAAGCATTCACTGTAATACGTGCCATTACAGAGACTGACATGTTTATGTTTATGTTTAGATGCTTGTATAGCGATCGAATGCAGAGGCGTTTTGGCGCTGGGGCGTGAGGGCAGGAAAGATAAAATTATGAAAGAAAAACCTATGCGGCTGTAAACAGCCAGGTTTTCAAACTCTTCCTGAAAAGCTGGAGGTTAGATTGAAGCTTCATGGGGAGTGACAGTTTGTTCCAGAGCTTGGCCGCACAGTGTGTTATTGCTCGCCCCCACCCATCTTGCCCGTCTTATCTTCATAGTTTTAATGAGACCTTGACTAGCCGATCTGAGAACACGTGAAGGAACATACGGTGTGAAAAGTTTTTGAAAGTCTTCCGCACAGCCCCCAATAAATTGTCTTATGCATAAGAGTTAAAGATTTAAATTCTATGCGCTGTTTAATGGGCAGCCAATTAAGTGATTTAATGCCAGCTGAGGTTGGCTGTCCTCTGGGTATGCCCAATAGAAGTCTCGCTGCGGCGTTTTGTAGGGATTGCAGTTTTTGCAGTTGGAATTTATCGATTCCCAGGAATAGAGCGTTGGAATAATCTAGTTTTGATAGGAAAAGAGCTACCATCACTGTCTTTTGTAGCTCTAGAGGAATAAAAGGAAAACATTTTCTCAGGATTTTTAAGAGAAAAAACCACGATGAGGTAAGGCTGTTTACCTGGGTACCGAAATTCAGTTTGTTATCAAAAATGATCCCTAAATTCCTAACCTTCTCCACTGGGCGCGGACAGTCTCCGGCCTCGGTCGGCCACTGTTAGACCTGTCAGCCCTTTGGCAGTTCCCTCCTCATTTTATTCTTTTTTTCCTTTCCCTTCTCATTTTTTTTTCCTGTCCACTAACTACTTTTGGTGTTAATGTAGAGGCTCTGGGCGCCTCATCCTTACTAACTGAGGGAGAGGCGCAAGGTGCTTCAATGAGAAAATAGGAAGAGGGAGGTTTGTCTCATAAAATGGTGGCTCCAACTGTCACCTCAGCACCTGGGCCATAGACTGCCATGGGAGGTTCCGGAACCTTCTGGGCCACTCTGGCCAGTCAGGCCCCAGGTGATAAATAGAGGTGAGGGGAGGGCGGCCATTTTAGGACGGAGTTGAGCTGTGAGGTAGTCAGGAGTAAGGCACCTGAGTGGGGAGGTGGCTGCGCTAGATAGGGAATGGACAGGTCTTAGGGTCTGCGCGATTTCCCTCATCAGTGACACCACCCTCAACCTTCTGACCGGTCCCTGAACGCAGCCAAGGACTTTGAGGGTCCTCGTACCTTGGGAGGCCTCCAGGTAGTTGGAATCCCTGACCCTCTGGACCAGGGGAAGAGTCGTCGCCTGGAGCTACCTTGCTCTCTTTGATCCTCAGACTGGCCTGGCGTTTGCCATCATCCCTGACCAGAGGAGAGGTGTCTGTGCCCAATAACTAAGAGCCTGGTTGGCCTCCACTACTGCCCCGGCGTGAACCCGGCGCCCTTAACTTCAGCCCCCCCTCATCTCGAGTCCCTTCCTGGAACCCTGGCCGCCGCCACCCAGAGGTCGTGAGGTTACCTGGTCTCCTCAGGGGGTGTCCGCTGTCGCTGAGAAGCCTGAGGTGAGAGACTGGCCCCCAGGTGTGTGTGACTGGCGAGCGGGCGACGCGTCTGTCAGAGTGAGGAAAACGGCAGTCAGGAAGCGAGGGACGCGAGGCCTTGAAGCCGCTGTCCTCGTCACGTGAGAGGGGCCAGAGCGTCCCCACTGTTGCCGGACGAGAGCGGAGGCCGCGCCCCCGCAAGACGCGCTGTTCCTGGTATCTGCGGACGCGCCTCCCAGCAGGAGCGGAGAGACTGCCTACGACGGCGCCTGGCCGGTAGAGTCCGCTGAGAGGCAGGGGATCGGCATGAGTGAGGTGGCGGAGGAGTGAGGCTTCCGTCAACGAGGGGAGAGCACACCATAAGGAACCCCTTGGGGGAGGTGGCCGGAGGGTGTGCGCTGTTTCCACCCCCTTTAGAGAGGACTCCCTTTTTGGTTAGCCAGCGAGCTCCGTTCCACAAAGTGAGGGAACGCACCTCCGGGCATCGGTGAACTATCCAGGAGGAGGACCCCAAGTGTATACAGTAAGCTGGGCAACATAACACGAGAAAAAGGGGAGAGGACAAGGTACTGGAGAGTATGTTTTAAAGGCCTGATGGGGACCCATTTGAACCGGTCGTTGTTCCTTGGGGAAGCCAGGGGCCAGCTGTAACTACCAGCACCTTGGCACAACCATGCGTGTGACTGAGGGTAATTGAATAGCAGGGTGAGCTCTAGTACCAGCGAGTGCTTAGGTGTACTGCCTAACGGGGATGGGTTAGCCCCGGTATTAATGTAACCTACAAGTAAATTGCCTGGATGTAACTAACTGGCTGCCATCAGTACTTTCGTTGTCCAGCTAATTTCTAAATGTAAGGAGTTGATTGTTAGTGAGAGTCTAAGAGTCAGGAAGCATAGCAGTTAGAGAGACCAGCTGTCAGGAGAACACCGTTTAGACTAGGGGATAATCTGAATTGTGTAATTGGTGAGTGCTCTTCAGAGCGCAGTCTGTGAGGATTTTAATAATCCCTCCAGAGTCAGGGCGCCGGGTGGAAACCACATAGAGGGTCTACATATTTGCTGTGCTAGAGTTATCTCAAAGGAACTGTTACTGTCAAATGAAATGTTTATCCTGAAATGTAATTAAATGTTTTATCCTGAAATGTAATGAAATGTTTTATCCTGAAATGTAATGAAATGTTTGATCCTGAAACGTAAGGAAATGTTTTATCCTGAAATGGGAAATTGAGTAACCACGTTTAAGAAGGAAAGATAAAGACTTCTAGTAAACTTTAAATTTAATCGGTGTAGTGTCCTTTTTAAGTGGTGTTGCGCTAAGTTGTGAGCTGGGTGTGATGCAAGCACGAGATGCTATGGTGGGATGAAAGCCTGTTGGCCTGAGCCAAGCTACCTCTAGGACGTAGGTCCAACAGCCACCAACACCGGTTCCTCAGGGGCCGGCCCGGCCCAAACTCCATCACCTCTGTCTTATCTGTATTTATTTTCAGATAGCTCTGGCTCATCCAAGCCATAATATCGGTGAGACAGACGTGGAACCTGGCTGCTGTGGTCTCTGGCTGATTTGTGTTGGAAATGCAAGTTGAGAGTCGTCAGCGTACAAGACCAGAACAAAGCCATGTCTCCGGACGAGATTGGCCAGCGCGGTTACGTAAAGATTAAACAAGGTCGGGGATAGGGCAGACCCCTGTGGGACTCCACAAGGAAGATGGAAACTGTCCGACTTCATGCCGTCCCAGAACAGCTTCTGCTCCCTTGCCTCCAGAAAGGAGGACAGGAGGGTCAGGGCGGCCCCCCCTACCCCTATGTCCCTCAGCCGCTGCACCAGGACAGTGTGGTTTACGGTGTCAAACGCGGCTGATAGATCAAGGAGCACGAGGACCGCCCTCCCCCCCTCATCCACCACCCTGCGGATCTCTTCAGCTGCAAGGATTAAGGCAGACTCAGTAGAGTGGTGTGGGCGGAAGCCGTGTTGAGAGGTGTCCAGCAAGTTGTTTGCATCGAGGTATTCAGTCAGCACTCTGTTCAGTTGTTTCTCTAGAACTTTGGCCGCAATTGGGAGGCCAGCAATGGGGCGATAGTTCTTATGATCGTTAGGGTCTAGGCTTGGTTTCTTTAGAAGGGGTGTAATTGATGCCATTTTCCAGGTTTTTGGATAATAACCAGATGCTAAAACTTGGTTCAAGATTGGGGTGAGGTTTTCGCAGATCTTATGCGCTGCTTGGTGCATGATGAAAGGGGGACAGGGATCAGTAGGTGCACCAGATTTTATTGAGAGTAGAAGTTTTTGTACCTCCCCACTGTTTATTGGCTGAAAACTAGTTAGCCTACATTGGAGGCGTGTCACGGGCATTATCATGTCCTGAGGTCTTGGGGCACTTAGGAAATCATTATAAATTCCTTGCACCTTCACTTGAAAGTGCCCAGCCAATTTATTACATAGGGTTTGATCAGGCTTAAAAGCGTTATCTTGTTGAGGTTTGGCTAACAGATTAATGGATTTGAACAATTCCTTTGTGGAATTGCCTTTATTTTTACTGTAAAAAACTGTTTTTTAACGGTAATAATTGCCTCCTTGTATTGCGAAATGGTGTAATTATAGGTAGCTTTCGTTTGATTATTGTATTCTTGCCTCCAGAGACGCGCAGCTCTTCTACAACTGTTCTTTAAAACATTTAAGCTCTGGGGTGTACCATGGTGACGATGTCTTGACTCTTTTTACCGTCACTAATTTCTTGGGTGCAACCCTATCGGCTGCTGACAGTAACCAGTCGTTGAACTGCAAAACTGCCCCATTATTGTCAGTTTCTAGAATGGCAGGGAAAAGGTTGAGAGCCGACTCAAAGTCATAAACATAGTAAGGCTGAACCCTGTTAACACAGGGGCAACGACTACTGAACCCACTTGTTGTTTGTCACCAAGTTAAGATATGCAAAAGATGTATACCAATGGAATATACTGTGATACCTATTTGCATACCATGAAATGTCAATAAATAAAAGAATTATCATTTGTATGTGTAAGTCTGTTACGGAGATATACACACCTGTGAAATATTGACAGCACCATAATAGAAGAAAGATAGTGAAAACAAATGCTTTGGGTGGTGCCCCGAAATAGTGCCTCTAGAAAACCGTATGCACCAAATGATAGACGGCTTTCGGGACAATAGTGTTTTTGTTTGTTTTCATCCCTGTGGAACTGCACTAAATTTCCCATAAAGCTCTCCGAGTTTACTATCTGTTCTCTCCTTTTCTTTTCGTGGCCCTCAACTAATTATCTTTATCCAGTGGTCTGACTCTTGTGTTATTTGTGCTTTGTTTATCTTCTTCTATCTAATATGTTTCCGATATGTTTCTTCATCTTCTCTCCTCAACTTCCAACACCCGTGCTACTCAATGGTAAAAACCACATACAAGACACAAAATGCAAAGTCCTGTTAACTAAAAGTCCTCACACTAATGTGTTGCATCTGAGTTTCTATGGTAAGGGTCAGATATTGTGTTTCTTACTTTGTGATTCTGTACTTTTGCAGACTGTCACCTGATTTATTGAGTTGCCTTGCTGAATTGTGACTCAAGTCAAAGGGGCTCTAATTTACATCTTATTACTTCCCATCACTAACATGCCCATCTTGTATGCTTCTCCATTCATTTCCCACTAGAATGGAGAGCTACCTCCGAATGTGATCATAGTACTCTGTTGCGTACCTGCCCGCGCAGAATAGTGCACATTATGGCAGAGATTTACTATAATTTTGTATTGGGGTTGCTTCACTTTTGTAGTGCAGCCCAGACCCAAAATAATTTTTATCGTTTACTAAGCCATGCAAAAGCCATTTGTGCGGCTTTGCGTTGTTTAGTAAATACAAAGTAAAGCAAAACAGTGCATAGCACTTTCTTGCATACTTTGTGTCGGGTAGGCTTACATGGGTAGAGCATGGAAGTTCCCTTGCATCCACTCATGTATTTTGACTCAAACCCAGAAGTAGAGACTTGTAAACCTGGGTTTGTGCCAAAATGGTGCACTTACGTAAAACAGGTTGTGAGAAGTTGGTCTGGTATATGCTGTCCACTAATTAAAGTGGGCACCCCGTACCAGTCCAAACAACCCTTATGGTGATTTAAGAGGTCAAAGATAACCTTGAAAAGCTATCCAAGTGTTAGCTGTGGAGAGCAGCCACCATGACTCGAGTCAAGACAAGATCTAGAGGATGTAGAATCGCTGAGACACCAAGGAACCACCCAAGGTGAGTAAGTAGGGACCCGATGGAGGACGGGTGCAGTGTGGGAACACGACCGTGTGTAACGTACAATTCAATGGGACAGTCGCGGTTGTAGTTTTAAAGTTTAAGAACTCTTCCCAGTGGATTACGAGAAAGCCTTTTGGATCATAGGAGGCTGAAGAGCCACCCCACCCATGGATACCGTAGTACCAGAGTTACCTATCCCAGGGAAGCCGGGTGCATAGGGCTGCAGTGGTGTCGGAAACCGCCAGCGATGTCAATGGAGGACTTCAAGGAAATGCCACTGTGGGAAAGAAGAAAAGTGTCCGATGGAATCCAAGAGTGGATTCTTGATGAAGAGTACCTGAAAGCAGAGGGGACAGTGTCTGGGTCACTCAGGAGTGACCAGGGGCTCGGTAGACGAATGTCCACCGATGTTGGGTGCTTCAGGTGCTTTGAGGGGGTTCTTGACTCTGCAGCCACTGGGACCAGGAGACGTAGAGGACGACCAGAAGCCAGATACGAGCTATCCCATGCAGGATTTCGAGTGCTGAGGGGTCGGATTCCGGCTGGAGCACCAACAAGCCTTGGCAGCGGCAACCCACGAAGATGGTCAAGAACGGTTACGGTTCGGACCAGCAAGGTCCAGGAGACTCACCAAACACAGGGGAATCAGGCCAGGCCTGCAGCAACCAGGGCAGCCCAAGAAGAGCAAAGTTAACCCTCAAGAGGACCCACAGGCCGGAGGCACAGGAGTCGCGAGGGGATCTCAAGCAGAATTACAAAGCAACAGCCCACAGAGCACTCAGTGCGAGGAGGCCGAAGGTCTTTGGTGGAAATGGTGCCAGAGGTTGGGGCTACTCGGAGCCCAGTGCACTTGTTTTGGGAATGCCAACAGGCATATGCACTTGCAAACGTACGTGGAGCACAGGGGTACAGGTAATGCAGCCACTACAAGGGATTCTGGCCTCAGACTTAGTAAAAGGGCAGCTCGGACCTCGAGGGACTTGGAAACCCATCGCCTGTGTTGCTGGACCCTTCGAAGTCCGTAGGAGCTCAGGTGCAGGAGACAGGTCAATCGTGATGTGGTGCCTGCAGTTGCAGGGGAGTGACTCCTTCACTCCAAGGGAGATGTCTTTGGTTGTCCTTGATGCTCCATAGGTCCTGCATGGACCCTGTATGATGCACGGGCACAGACAATGCTTTGGACTGAGTGGGAGACAAAGTCAGGCCCAAACAAAGTCCAGAGAAGTCCAGCGTGTCTAGACGGTTGAAGGTCAGTGGCTTCTTGATCAGAATCTTGTCCACATCGAATCTAGGGTCCTACAGCCAGGTAAGCCCTATTGTACCCACGAGAGAAGGTTGCAAAGATTCAGGGGACCCTCCCAGGGGAGGGTCAGGACAGTGTGGAGGTTACTCTCATGTCTTTTGTCCAGTTTAGCTCCAGAGCAGGAGCCAACAGCTCCCAGGACTGGTTTGAACTGTATTATGCACAGGGACACCAAACTAAATCCTGTCTGGGAGGTGGTCACACCTCCCTGTGACAGGAAGCCTATTATTCTGCCTTTCCTTGCTGAGCTTGGCTCAGCAGCAGGAGGACAGAAATGTGTCTCTGGTCGGCAGCAACCATTTTGGGCTGCCCGGGACTAGAAGGCTGGTACCGGGAACACCAAGGACCTCACAAAGCTTGTTACTAAGGGGTAGAATCATACCTCTTACACCGGTTACCGGTGTGGGGGTATGATTCCGCAATGTTCGACACCAAACACAATAGGGTTACTTTCAGCCATTTTAGAGTTGGTCATCACGCAGTCGCATAATGCCACTCTCTATGTCATAAATGGCTGTAGCACTGACAACCGGGGAGAACGGACTTCGTAGGATGCAGTGGTGTCCTGCTCATGCAGGGGCACCTTCTCACTTAGAACCAAGCACCCTGCCTTCAGGATTGTCAAGGCCTGCTATTGGAGTGACTTATAGGTTTTAAGTGTAGTGACCCTTACATATAGTAAACCTATTGTAGTGTAGTTCCTATATCCCCGATAGGCTCTATGCATTGGAATAACATGCACTATAGATTTGACATAGGACTAAGGTCAGTATGTCTCTATCGAGTATATTAAACTTAAGTACTGTGTGTGTCAGCAAACTCAGAGGTCACTAGAAACTTCTCGAATATACAAGAAGGGATTAGTCTCTGACAACCGCACAAACATGACAACTTTGTTTCCCTTTAGAATCGGAAAAGTCTCAGAATCGAGGAAACAATAGATAACAGTTTCACTCAGTCAATCGTGCATGCGTCGTTTCTACAGAGTTGCACAGAAATAGAGAGACGGGTGTTTTCAATAAAAGGGTTTATTGAACAGTCTTATTTCTCGTGCAGGACATATGAATTGCTACAATCGTAAGACAGACTGCAAAGTACAATATGTATAAGGTTAGTAGTAAGATAAAATAATACTGCAATAGCATGGTTTGTAGCTATGACATATATTAATCAAAATACATACATAAATAACATAAGCTAAAATGTGATACGCAGTACGAGGTTTGAAGTAGGTGCTATTTCTAAAGTATAGCTAGCTATATTTTAGCTTAGCCAAGAGTTGCCAAAAGTTTCTCCAAGTTCTTAGTCAGCTCCATACCTTAGAATGAGAGAGGTTGGAATCTCTTTTCTGGACTCGATAGTCTAACCCCCCGCAAGGGAAGTCAGAGAGTACTGGAGCTGGATTCTCTGCGAGGAGGATGGCAGCATCAGGTCAGTGCATCAGGCTGGAACTCGTTCTCCTTCTGAACTTGCCGTGGCGAACCGCGTAGTCTGGGTTGGATCGAATACTTCGGAAACCGCAATTTGCCAAGGCAAGTGCTGGTATATTTATACCTTGAAGGTGTCTAGGAATGCCAGTATTGACGTAAAATTCGGGCAGAGGAACGTCATGAATGAACCCCTAAGGAATAGATGTTCATGCATACTTAATGAGTTCTTGGAGAAATCAATATTCAAGCTGAGGGAAATTCCTAAAGGCTTACGGGTCTGGTTTTTCAAGAATTCGTTGTGATGTGGATGGACAGATGTAGGTGGCCATGCCTGTATTTGGTTCGAACGGACAATGTCTAAATAAGGGCCGGATTTCTATGTCCAAATAAGTGCAATGTGAATTGTACCTATAAAAGGCCATAAATCGGGAAACCTATATTCGGAATCTCCATCTGCACACAATACTATATCTTAAGTAAGTGGTGCATGCACCAACTTACACAGGCTGCAATGGCAGGCCTGTAATTTAGTATGGTCTCTCATGGGTGGCATAATACATACTTAGGCCCATGGGAGGCCTACGGGTACCATATACTAGGGACTGACAAAGGTACCCCAGTATCCACTCTGGAGTGTACCGAAATACTTGGCATAATATATTAGGGAGAAAGCAGATAGACAGGGTTCCTGATTAGCAGGATCCCAGTCAGACTAGTCAAAAACAGTGTAACATGAAGCAAAAAGTGGGGGTAACCAGAAGAAGCAGATCCTACTTTCCTACAGAGGCGTATCAAGAATAAATATATTTATCTTCGTTACGTCCCCTTTTAATGCACGCTGCATTCTGCAGCAAGCATGGAAAGAGGAATATGCCTCTAAGGATTGTTTTACTGCAGGCAGATATCCCTTCCTACACTAAATCATCCTGTCTGTGAAACAGGCACCCTTGCACTATGGTGAAAGGTTTAAGCTTATGGAGGGACCACCAAGAATGAAGTCACACTCTGTTAAGTACGTCTTTTCAATAACTTTTATTCTTTTTTAGTGACACAAATGATAGGACATCAGCCAACGCGTTTCGTTTCTTTCAAAGGAACTTCATCAGGGTTAAATATTAAAGGTGAAAGGATCCGAAGTATCGAATTTTTAAAAGATCTGAATGTATATAAAATAGAAAGCCCCACAATAGGGGTGAGGTAGTAGTAGACTCCAGCCAAAGTAATCTGGAAAGTCTTCCTCGTAATGTTGACAGGTATGCCCGGCAGTCATATAGTGTAAGCTTATCATTTGTGTCACTAAAGAAGAATAAAAGATATTGAAAAGACGTACCTAACAGAGTGTGACTTTCATTCTTGGTGCTCCCTCCATGATCTTAAACCTATCTGTCTGGATTCAAGTGAGACCTAATTGCGGCGTGTCTCGGAGGTGAATTGCACAGGACTCTTATTGATTGTAATACTGGGATTGAGGTGCTGAACCCGTGGTCAGCCGCAGCTGGGAGAGTTTTTGGGTACTATGGTGAAAAGTTGCCTTGTTGGTGCTAGGCAGCACGCAGTGCACCAGCACAAAGAGGGAGCAGAAATGCTTCATATCTTTGTGACTATGGAGCATTTCTGCTCTCTCCCTTCCATGCACCAAAGTAAAATGTGGTAAACTAGGCTGCACATCAGCAGAATACAAAATACAAATAGGTCTGGCATAATAAATGTAAAGATCCAATTCTACCAAAGTTAACATATTAGTGGTTATTGGTGAGAGTTTAAAAAAAAAAAAAAGTCTTTACTGAAATATTTTCAAAAGAAAGAATATTTTTTTATATTGGCCAGGATAGATGTCGTGTTTTGCTGAATAAGACAACGCACATTGATGCAGAGTATTTTCATTTCTGTGCAAATAAAAAGTTTTACAGAAAAATCATGTTATTCCAAATAGTGCACATTCGTGCTAATGCATTACATCAAGAAGGTGAAGGTCATTCCAATTATTCTGAGGTCGGTATCGTCAACAGGTAGATCGCCCAAGGAAAAAAGACCAGCTCAAAGATTTGTCAATCAAATGTCTCTGATTATTTAGAGCAATGATCCTCAATCAAATTGTGGCTCTTTAGAGGTCTTGTACAACGAGCTCCTTAAGTTGAGATTGGCGCGTTTCGGCCTGTTTATTCCAGACATCTTGAGGGCTGGGTAAGGGTGTGTACTAACGAACAAGTTACTTACCTTGTGTAACGATATATCTGTAAGAGACATAGATTAGTTATAGATTCCTTACCTTTAGAATTACCCCCAGGCCTCAGACTGGATCAGGAGAATTTTTTCGTCAGCAGTACCCCTGCTCGTCGAAAGGTGGCGTTGGTTGGCTCCGCGTTCGTTGTTGGGATCGTGGTCGCCAGGATGACGTCACCTTCACGTGCTAGCGTCAGTTCTTTTACACGACATTCCATGCCAGAAGCGCAGAGCCATGCAAGACACTGACCACTGGTGCACATAACTAAGGCCCTGAAAGGGATTCCCTGACCTTAGAAGTCAGTTCGAGAACGGGGAGGATTGGTGGGGCGGTAAGGTATCTATAACTAATCCATGTCTCTTACAGATATATCGTTACAGAAGGGAAGTAACTTTTACATCTGAAACAGACAATTAGTTATAGATTCCTTACCTTTAGAATAGATACCCCAGAAATACCAACCCCGGAGGTGGGTCTGCGAACCAAGTTCACACCAGAAAGTCCTGGAGAACAGAACGGCCAAAGAAGCCATCTCTCCGGACTTGGCTGTCCAGGGAGTAGTGTTTTGTGAACGTGTGCAGAGATGTACATGTAGCTGCCCGACAGATGTCATTGAGGAGGACTCTCCGTCCCAAAGCAGAGGTAGCTGTCGTCGCCCTGGTAGAATGGGCGCACAAGACCACTGGAGGCTCCTTCTTTGCCAAAGAGTAGCAAGCTTAAATGCACAAAATGACCCACCTAGAGATGGTCCGTTTGTGCATGGCCCAACCTTTTTTGGCGCCCACGTAGCCAACAAAGAGCTGGTCATCCACCCGGAATTGCTTGGGGCGATCCAAATAAAATGAAAGCGCACGTTTTGGATCCAGACGGTGGAGCCTCTCTTCCTCCTTAGAAGGATGCGGAGGCGGAAAGGCGAGCAAACTGATGATTTGACCAATGTGGAAAGTAACCACTTTAAGAAGAAAAGAGGGACGAGTTAGAAGGACAACCTTGTCCGGATGAACCGCCAAAAAAGGAGGTTTTGAAGAAAGAGCCTGGGGCTCACTCACCCTGCGAGCAGAGGTGATGGCAACCTGAAAGGCAGTCTTTAAAGTGAGAAGTCTGAGAAGACAGTATGTAGCGGCTCAAAGGGAGAGCACATAAGATAAGTAAGAACCAAGTTCAAGTCCCATTGAGGCATTACAAAGGGAACAGGATGAAAAAGACGAGTAATGCCCTTAAGGAAGCGATTTACAACAGGGGACTTGAAAAGAGAAGGCTGATCAGGAAGCCTAAGAAAGGTTGAAATGGCTGAGAGATAGCCCTTAAGAGTGCCCAAAGAAAGCAGGAACAAGAGAACCTCAGAAAGGGGATTCACAGCGTTTGCTGCGCACCATGCCACAAATGTGTTCAATCTGCAGGCGTATACTGTCTTAGTGGAGGGACGCCTGGCTGCCAATATAACATCACAGACTTCGGGAGGAAGGTCGAAAGCTGTCATCTGTCGCCGCTCAATCTCCACGCAATCAGGTGGAGGTTGGACAGATTTGTGTGGAGGACCGTCCCCTGCTGCTGCGACAGAAGATCCTTCCGAAGTGGAAGCTGATCGTATGATCGATGGCCATGAGTACCAGCTCAGGATACCAGACTCTTCGTGCCCAATCCAGAGCCACAAGAATGACTTGGGTCCGGTCACGCTTCATCTTCTTCACCACTCTGGGCAGAAGTGGTATAGGCGGAAAGGCGTATAGAAGACCGCAACTCCACTTGCGAATGAAAAGCATCGCCTAGTGAGTGCCGCCTTGGAACGTGCAGAATTGCTGACATTGCATGTTCTCTTCGATGGCGAATAGATCTAACAAAGGCTATCCCCACTGCTGAAAGAGACCTT
Organism: Triturus cristatus; assembly: GCF_964204655.1. Taxonomy (NCBI): domain Eukaryota; kingdom Metazoa; phylum Chordata; class Amphibia; order Caudata; family Salamandridae; genus Triturus; species Triturus cristatus. The sequence goes on along the minus strand of NC_140590.1, from coordinate 302,364,551 downwards.
GCACCACCTCCGAGTGAAGACGCCATTCATGATCTATCATGCACCTGAGTTTGTCCGCCCTGGTGTTCAGTGAACCTTCTAGGTGTTGAACAACCAGAGATATGCCCTGATGTTCCAGCCATGTCCAGAGACGGAGAGCCTCCTGACATAGGGTCCATGACCTCACCCTGCCCTGTTTGTTGCAGTACCACATGGCAGTGGTGTTGACCGTGAACTCCTGCACAACCCTTTCCCGGACAGAGAGAAGGAATGCTTTTAGCATTCGTCTGTTTGCTCTCCCCTGAGGCGGAAGCCGGGGGTTCTTGCTCTCCCTTCAACTGCTGCTATTAATTTTGGATGTGTGTCTTTTTAGCGCATGTATATATTTTAAACTGCACATTTTTAAATTGCATATCCTACCTGGCCTGCTGCTTTGCGGCGTGACTTGCGCTCATTTGGGGTTGGTGGCGGACCGTCCCTGGCTCTCCGCTGCTGCTGTTGGGCGGGGGCGCTTTCGTTCTTCCACAGACGCCATCTTGGGTAGGGGAAGGCTGACGGGCTACTTGCTCCTCCCTCCCGCCCTCCCATGCTATTTCAGAGCGCGATCTTACTCGATCGCTGCATTCGTCTGTTTGCTCTCCCCTGAGGCGGAAGCCGGGGGTTCTTGCTCTCCCTTCAACTGCTGCTATTAATTTTGGATGTGTGTCTTTTTAGCGCATGTATATATTTTAAACTGCACATTTTTAAATTGCATATCCTACCTGGCCTGCTGCTTTGCGGCGTGTCTTGCGCTCATTTGGGGTTGGTGGCGGACCGTCCCTGGCTCTCCGCTGCTGCTGTTGGGCGGGGGCGCTTTCGTTCTTCCACAGACGCCATCTTGGGTAGGGGAAGGCTGACGGGCTACTTGCTCCTCCCTCCTACCCTTCAGGCTCATGGATAAAAACACGGCATCATCCCGTCCGCGCAGCGGGCGGGCGCAGCGGGCGCGCCGGCGGCGCGCCGAAGGCGCGCCAAAGGCAAGCCCGTCTGCGCCCGTCCGTGGCCGACCGGGGCTCGGGGCCAGAACCCCTGCCCTCGGCAAGAATATTCCCCGGGATGTACACAGACAGCATCATTATACGCATAGTGATCTGATGGCTCTTCGCCCCACAGTCGCAGACGGTTGCTGCCACTCTATGTCTGCTGACTGTGCTGCCTCCACCCTTTACTGTGGCACTTGTCAATTTGCCACTAACCTTGGGAGCGAAGGTGAGCCGCAGGTAAGAAAGTTGAATTTCTCCTTATTAAACTGCAGATCTATGAAGAAGCATAAACAGGAGATACATGATCTAGTTATAGACAGCGATCTCGATGTGCTTTTTTTAACGGAAACGTGGCTGGATGATGCTTCTACCCCCGAGACTCTGGAAGCGATACCTGTGAACTACTGTCTTCTCAGACTCGACAGAGGAAATAAAAAGGGGGGGGGGGGGGGCTGGCCATAATTTTTAAAAACAATCTCGACTGTAGTTTAGAGAAGGCTGCATTACCCTACTGTGAGGTTGGTTTTTTTACGATTGGCATCAACCCTCAAACCATGATCAATGGCTTTCTTCTGTACCGGCCTCCCGGTAAGCCTGGTCAATTCAATTCCCAACTTGCAGAGCTTATAACCCCTCCTGCTCTGCGCTATAAGAAATTTCTTATTTTGGGCGACCTCAACCTTCATTTTGAAGAAACTAATAGTAGGGAGGCACAGGAAGTAGTAACTACACTTCAATCCCTTGCACTTCAACTTCAATCATCTTCCCCATCTCATCAACTAGGCCACCTCTTAGACCCGGTTTTTGCTAACTGGGAGGGGGTGACAGTTGCTAACCCTATTCAAATACCGTGGTCTGACCATTTTGTAATTCCCATAGAAGTAGCTTTAGCCCAAAGTAAAAATTTAGGGACTAAATCCAAGCCCCTAAAGCGTAGGGACTGGAGAAAGTTCACGCCGGAGGATTTTCAAGCCGCTTTACTTTGCGGATCCTCCTCCAGGGAGCAAAACTTTGCTTACGGCGTGGAATACCTATGAGAAATGGATGTCTAGGGCCTTGGATTCGGTTGCTCCATGGACAACCAAACCTCCTGCCAGAAAATCCAAGACTGCACCCTGGTTTACCAAAGATCTTATGGTAGCAAAAGCCAAATGCAAAAATTTGGAACGTGGTTGGAGAAAACACTATTCTCCCGAAGACTTGTTGAAATATAAAAATGAATTAAAAATATATCATAAATCAATAAGAGCTGCTAGAGGCGCCTTCTTTAAGGGACGCATTAAACTTGCTAAGAATCCCACCAAGGAACTGTTCTCTATCTATAAAGAACTCACCACTCCAAGCAGATTGGGGGCTCAAGACACCTACTCTAATGAGCTATGTGACGACATTGCGGATTTCTTTACGAAAAAGGTTGACATGATTCATGCCACCTTTGTTGGAAATCCGTCCATTAGTCACAATGGTGCGCAATACGTCGACCATGCATCTAAACCTTCCCTGACATGTTTCTTAGTTCCGGAAAGACAGGAGCTGCTCACCATTATGAATAGCATCCGGTCTGGCTCCCCACTGGATGTCATATCTCCTAAGCATTGCAAGGGTGCCATTGAAAGCACAATTGAGCAGATTGTTCACCTCATCACTCTCTCTTTCCAGGAGTGTTACGTGCCTGATGCTTGGAAAAGGGCTCAAGTTATTCCTCTAAAGAAAAAACCTTCAATACACATCTCCCAGCTGCAAAACTTGCGCCCGGTCTCCCTCCTTCCTTTCTGTGCAAAAGTAGTAGAAAAGGTAGTGAACATTCAAATCATGAAATTTGTGGAGGATAATTCTCTTCTCCACCCTACTCAGTCAGGATTCAGAGCGGGCCACTCTACAGAATCTGCGGTCCTTTTTTCTACAGAGTGCCTGAGACAACTTGTGGACGAGGGGCAGATGGCAGCGTTGGTTTTACTTGATCTAAGTGCAGCTTTTGATACGATACTGCACTCCACGCTGCTGTCTCGCCTCTCGGAAAGGGGAGTGACGGGATCTGCACTGGAATGGATTAAATCCTTTTTAGCTAACAGAAGTTTCCAGGTGCATTGCCCACCTTACAAATCCTCCCTCAGAAAGCTTAAACATGGAGTCCCTCATGGCTCCAGTTTAAGCCCTACTCTGTTCAATCTTTACATGGAGCCTCTAGCTCGTATTGTGGAAGCTTTCGGAGTGGATATCGTCACGTATGCTGACGATACCCAATTAATAATCAAACTCACCGATAGCCAGTCAGATGGGGCTACAAATTTTTCCAACTGTATGCTCTCCGTAGCTGGGTGGATGGACAACAACTGTCTACGCCTTAATGGCGACAAAACTGAAATTCTTGTTGTAGGCAAATCCCCCTCTGCGTGGTCGCAAGCCTGGTGGCCAACACAACTGGGAGACACTCCCCAGCCGGTTCAGTCTGTTAGAAACCTGGGGATCATGCTGGACACGGAGTTTTCTTTTAAGCAACAGATCAGTAAAGTCACGAGCAAATGCTTTGGCATACTTAAAACTCTTCGGAAAATCCTTGAGTTACTCCCCAGAAGTGCCAGAAAGACACTCATTCATGCCTTAGTCACACCTCACCTGGACTATGGCAATGCTCTCCTTTTGGGGCTCAGCAAAAAAGGTATTCATCAACTCCAGCGTGTGCAAAATGCCGCCGCACGTATGGTGCTCAACCTCCCTCGTAGAGCATCAGGAAAAAAGGCCCTTTATGAACTTCACTGGCTCCCCATTGAGGAGCGCATCAGGTTCAAGGCTCTCTGCTTAGCCCACCGCATAGCTCAGGGTAAAGGCCCTGGCTATTTGCGTAATCTTCTTACCATGCATCGCCCTGTCCGTCACCTCAGGTCTGCGGGAGCGATGAGGTTCCAGCTCCCCCGGGTTCGTAAGACCAGGATCGGAGGTGCTTCTTTTAGGTTCTTGGCCTGCAAACACTGGAATAGGCTCCCTCTTGCTCTCCGTATGGAGCCTTCTGAAGCAAGATTTCGTTTAAAATTGAAAACCCACCTATTCCCGGGTACAAACTAATTTCTCTGTATCGAGGATTGGGGTTTTGATCCCGGTCTCTGATCTTAGGGGAGCAGCAGCAGCATTTGTTAGCGCGGGGACACACTATGTTAGTGTAACCAGGCGCTTTAAAAATGGTTTTATTATTATTATTATTAGACGGATCACTGAGCTCCAGAAGGTTGATGTGGAGCCCGGACTCCGCCGAAGACCAGAGTCCTCTGATCTCCACCTCTCCCATGTGGCAGCCCCATCCCAGAAGTGATGCATATGTCACCACTGTGAACTCCGGTTGGGGAAGGGAGAGGGATCTGCCATTGACCAATCCTGATTTGTTAGCCACTACTGCAATTGTTGTGCTGTGCCCCCTGAGATCTGAACGCAATCGGACAGATTCTCCTGATGTTGTGCCCACTGGAACTTAAGGTCCCACTACAGAGCCCACATATGCCACCTTGCATGATCTACCAGCAGGATGCAGGAAGCCATGTGGCCCAGCAACCTCAGGGTCATCCCGACTGAAACCCGGGATAGAGGCTGCATAGCCCGAATATCCCAGACTCGCTGCTCAGGAGGATAAGCCCAAAACTGCGTAGTGTCCAGAACCACTCTGATGAAAAGGAGCTTCCGAGAGGGAATCAGGTGTGACTTCGGCACGTTGATAGTGACCCAAGCGAGTGCAGGAGGTCCGCCATAGTCTGGAGGTGGGAGATGACTACCTGGGGCGAGCCCGCCTTCAGCAGCCAATCGTCAAAATAGGGGAAGACTGGAACCCCTGATCTGAGCAGATGAGCTGCGACCACCGCCATCACTTTCGTGAACACCCGAGTGGTGCTGATAAGGCCAAAGGGGAGCACAGTAAACTGAAAGTGCTCGTGGCCCACCATGAACCTCGGGTAACGCCGATGGGCCAGCAGGACGGGGATGCAAAAGTAAGCACCCTGCAAGCCCAGCGCTACCAACCTGTCTCCAGGGTCGAGGGCAGACAGGACCTGAGCTAGTGTCAACATTTTGAACTTCTCCTTCCGGAGGAAGCGGTTGACATTCCTGGGATCCAAGATACGAAGCAGGCTTTTGTTCTTGGGCACTAGAAAGTAGTGGGAATAGCAACCACGACCTACTTCTGGGACAGGAACTCTCTTGATGGGTCCCTTGGCCAAGAGCCGTAACTTCCGGTGGGTCCCACGTCGCTGGCCGCGCAGGGGCTGGACAGCTTGTGCAGGCCTGTGACCCTGGGTGGGAAGTGGCGGGGCTCCCCTTCCGTAGCCATGAAAGGGACAAAAAGCAGACTGCGCAGGGCGGGTGGAGAGGCCCAAGGACTTGGCCGTAGCCCAGTAGTTCTTGAAGCGCTCTAGCACGTGGTCTGCTTTGTCGCTGAACAGGCGACAGCCATCAAAAGGCATGTCCAGCAAGACAGCCTGGACATCCCCAGAAAAACCAGTCGACCTCAGCCAAACGTAGCGTCGAAGGGCTTCTGACGTTGAAATTGTCCTGCCTAGCGAATCGGCGGTGTCCAGTCCACATCTGATGATAAACTTGGCTGCGTCTCTCCCCTCAGCGACTGCACAGGAGAGCACGGCCAGGGCCTCCTCCGGGCACTGTGGCAGCACCTGCGCTACTGTATCACACACAGATTGGGTGTAACGGCCCAACAGACATGCAGTGTTCACCAACCGCAGTCCCAAGCTGGAGGAAGGAAAGATTTTCTTCCCAAGATGGTCCAGTTTTTTGGATTCCCTATCAGATGGTGTGTTAGGGAATGCGCCTTTGGATGTAGAGGCTTGGACCACCAAGCTCTCAGGGGTGGGGTGTTGAGAGAGGAAAGAGGGGTCACCCGGAGCCGGACGGTGGCGTCAGGCAATCATCCTATCCACAGGAGCCCCTGTGTTGGGCCTGGACCAGGTGCCCAAAGGGATGTCAGTAAGGGCTTAATTGAAAGGCAGCAGGGGCTCCGAAGAGGCCGCTGCAGGTTGAAGCACCTGCATCAGGAGATTCGTCCTGGCCGCCACCGTAGGTAGCTTGAGGTTGAGGGCCTCGACCACCCTACGCAACAACACTGTGTATGAAGCACCCTCCACCGTAGCCACGGGAGGATGAGACAGTATGCTAAGGTCTGGGGAGGTATCCAGACCACTGGCTTCCCCCAACTCATCTCTCCAGTTCGGTTCAATCATCTGGTCAGGCAAAGGGTCTACAGACCCCTCCCAGTCCTCCTCACCCTCCTTGGGTGGCTAATCTGGCCTGTCGGGAACACCAGGGTAGAACAGAGGTACACAAGTACCGCTCGGCGCCAGATCCGGCGTCGGTCCGGTTCCGTGTCCAAGTCAGAGTGGAGGCTGGGGTTGACGTCGGATGGGGACTCAACCGGCGTCGGCTGCAGACGTGGTGCCAGTGGAATCGGCGCCGGGGGAGGAGTTACAAGGTCGACCGGGGCCGATCCGGATTCAGGCCTGGATCCAAGGGAACCCTGTAGTGCCGGGGCCGGAGCCACCAACATTAAAGGTCCAGGGCCCCCAGCCAAGTCCACAGGGCCCAAAGGCGCGCCGGAGGAGTCGGGCTGCCCAAAGACGGCATGCATCACTTCGTAGAAACTCCGAAGCTGCGCAGGGGTCGCTCTGGCACCCGGAAAGGGAGGGAAACTTGGAGTCGACCCCTCAGGCTCCGCACGCAGGGCCATGGGACAGGCACCTTCCGCATCCCTTGTCGCGTTGGGCGACGGAAGTCGAAGAGTGACGATGCTTCTTCGACTTCTTCTTGTGCTTTGACTTTCCTGAGAAGGGCGAAGACTTCAATGACGAGTGGTGGTGACTCCGCGACTGGTCCCTTGACCTCCCACGTGACCGGGACCTCGAACGGCGCAGAGCGGGCTGCGGGGCCTAGAGAAGCTGCGGACCACTCCCTCAAAGACTTCGGATTCATGGTCTGGCAGTCGGAGCACACCTTGGGATCATGGTCGCGTCACCACAGGCACACGCTATGTGGGTCAGTAACCGACATCAGCTTGCGAAAGGTGTCGCAAGCCTTGAAGCCGGGCCGAGGACGACTGGACATAACTGCGTGCACCAGGAGTCGATAGACTCAAAAAACGGTGTCTGGAGGTACCGCTCTCTCCGGATTTGAACTTGCTGGCACGGAGAAAGAAAATACTGACGTCAGCGCGCGAGGGCGGCATCTAAGTAGCTACCGCAACGTCATTCCAATGACCACGATGCCAACGACGATCGAGGAGCCGACCGACGCCACCTTTCAACGTGCAGGGGTACGGATGACAAAAAAATCTCCGGATCCAGTCTGACGCCTAGGGGTAATTCTAAAGGTAAGGAATCTATAACTACTTGTCTCTTTCAGATACATTTGCAATGTTGCAGATATGGACCAAATCAGCCTATTATTCAAGGAGCGCTCTCAGGTGCGTAAAGTCTAACCAGTGTGTGTAAAAGATGCTATCATCTATAAATTCTCTTTTGGTGTTACCAAGAAACTTCCAGCCACCAGCTTAAGATTCAAATATTGTCTTAACTAAATGTTTCATCTTTTGAATCTTTACATAAAAAGTATCTTAAATTTAAAACTGCGATACCACCAAGAACCATCCAATACCAGATTTTGAATTACATATTGTCTTAACTTGATTAAATGATCCATCTTTACATAAAAGTATCTTACAGGTCCTAAGATGGAAGGTCATCTTTTGAGTGGCAATCACTTCATTAAGTAGAGTCAGTGAGGTGCAGGTAAAAGCCATATATTCAGATTCTAATAGCATTGTTCTGTGTACACACCCTTGTTTTTTTTGTCAAAGTGTTTTCACCTTTTAATGATATATATGTGTGTGTTGGAATTGCCTAACTTCTTCCCAGAATAACAGAATGAAGCAGAGAGACCCTTGCACTTGATAAGTGTTAAAATAACTAATGTATTACGTTGATCGAACTACATCAATTAGAAAGACTTTCATGCCAAACCATTTTTAAATTAGAAATTGCACAATGAATTGTTCAGTGCACCCAGATATGTTAGTTACATAAACATTAAGAACTCATTGAAAGCCAGACTAAACACAGGAAAGGAGGTACTGCGACAGTCCTAGGAAATAATCAAGTCATGAATGAATGAGCCATTTCCATAGCTGACAGCTGTCGCCACTCTATCTCCTTGTAAGAGGTGCAGCATAGACAGGTTAGAGTGGGTGGAGAACCCTTTCCTGCTGCTGTGACAGAAGTTCCTCCCGAAGCAGCAGCATGATCGGAGAATTTATGGCCATGCTAAACAGCTCAGGATACCAGATTCTCGTTGCCCAGTCCAGAGCCACAAGGATGACTTAGGCCCGGTCGTTCCTGATCTTCTTAAGAATTCTGTACAGGAGTGGTGTGGGGGGAAAGGCGAGACCGAGCTCCACTCGAGCCCAAAAGCGTCTCTGAGCGAGAGTCACTTTGGAAACTCCATCACGCAGAACTGCTGACATTGTGTGTTCTCAGCGGTGGCTAACACATTTAGCCAAGGCTCTCCCCAATGTTGAAAGAGAGCTTGCACCACCTTCGGATGGAGATGCCATTCATGATCAACTAGGCATCTCCAGCTGGGTTTATCTGCTTTGGCGTTCAGAGAGCTCACCAGATGTTAAACCACCAAGGAAACATTACAACCATGTCCAGAGAAGCAGGGCCTCTTCACAAAGGGTACACGACCCCACCATACCACATAGCGGTAGAGTTATCCGTGAACACCTGCTCTAGCCTTCCCATGATGGATGGCAGAAAGGATTTCAATGCCAGCCAAATTGCCCAGGGCTCCAACAGGTTGATCCGTATTTCGATGGAGACCAGAGTACTCTGATATCCACCTCTTCCAGATGGGCACCCCATCCCAGGAGTAACACAGGTGTCATTATCAATCAGATCTGGTTGGTAAGGGACAAAGGTCTGCCGCTGACCCAATCATGGTTTGTTAACCACTACTGCAGATCTTATGCAGTTCTCCTCGCAATCTCGAACATGTTGGAGAAATTTCCCTAATGCTGCGCACAATGGAACATCATGGAATATACAGAGCCTGCATGCATATGCCAGCGAGCATGTTTCACAAGCAGGATGCAGGAGGCCAAGAGGCCATGAGGGCCAGCAGCCTCAGAGGCAGTCTCACCACAATCAAGGATAGAGGCTGAAACATAGGATTCATAGCCTGAAAATCCTGGACTCGCCATTCGGGAGGATAGGCTCAAAAATGCACCGTGTCCATAACAGCTCCAGTGAAAGGGAGCATTTGAGAGGTAGTCAGTTGAGACTTGGGCACATTGATAATGAACCCCAGCGAATGCAGGAGGTCCACCATATTCTGGAGATGGGAGACAACAGCCTAGGGCGAGCCTACCTTCAATAGCCAGTCGCTGAGATAGAATAAGACTGCCACCCCTGATCTCCAAAGAAAACTTTAAACCACCGCCATCACAGTAATTAACACCTGAGGGGCGCTGGTGATGCTAAAGGCAAGCACAGCAAACTGAAAATTCTCATAGCCTACCGTGCACCGCAGGTAACGCCTGTGGGCAGGCAGGACGGGATTATGAATGTATACATCCTCAAAGTCCAACGCTGCCACCCAGTCTCCTGGGTTCAGGGAAGACAGGAACCGAGCGCGAGTGAGAATTTTGAACTTCTTGAGGAAGACATTGCAAGCGCGCAGGTCAAGGATAGGATGAAGACCAACGTCCTTCTTATGCACCAGAAAGTAGTGGGAATAGCAACCACGACCTACTCTCTATGGCTCCCTTGGCCAAGAGAGTGGTTCCTGGTGGAGAAGGGATAGGTGGTTTTCCGTCAGCCAGTAATAAGTAGGTGGAATGGAGTAAGGGAGGGGGTGAACTGACCCGACCGCTGGCTGCCCAACCCACAGGCACATAAGTACCGCATCCTCGGCCACAGAGGCTGTGAATCTAGCACACCGCGATAACTTGGTGGTTAGAGACACAGCTTGAAGTCCCTTCTGTGGCCATAAAGGAGTAAAAGCAGTAAAAGGTGATTGAAGGTTGCAAGGGGCCATGGAAAGATCCAAGGACCTGGCCGTAGCCCTGCTGTCCTTAAAGCGCTCCAGCACTGAATCCGCCTTGTCTCTAAAGAGACTGTAGCCACCAAAGTGCATGTTCAAAAGTGATGCTTGTACAACCCCAGAAAGCCAGTCATCCTCAACAAGGCATTGCGTCATAAAACCACTGTCAATGAAACCGCTTGGTGCAGTGACTCAGTCCTGTCTAGTGCACATTGGGACGTGAACTTTGCTGCATCCCTCCCGTCAGCAACAGCCTGGGAGAGTACGATCTAGACCTCCTCAGGGACTGTTGGCAGCACCTAAGCAACTGTATCCTATAGAGCTTGGGAATAACCACCGAAAGACATGCAGTGTCCATGAACCGCAGTGCTATGTTGGTGGAAGAAAACAACTGCTTGCCTAAGCTGTCCAGCCTCTTGGCTTCCCAATCCAATGGTGCAGTTGGGAATGCTCAGGATTTGTGTGAGAGATGGCGACTTGGACTGGGGTGGGGTGTTGTGTCAGGAAGTTTGGGTCCCCATATGCAGGTAGTGACAGTGGGCATCGTCCTGTTCACAGAAATCCCTTTGCTGGACTTTTACCAAGTCCGAAGCAGGATGTCAGTAAGTGCCTCAATAAAACGGAGAAACGGTTCTGATAGCGACACTGCCGGCTAAAGCACTTCTGTCAAGATATTTGTCTTGACCTCCAATGAGGGCAAGTTGATGTCCAGGACCTTGGCTTCGCTCCTAGCCACCATCGCGAAGGAAGCTCCCTCCTCCATAGCCATGGAAGGGGGCTAAAGCATGCCAGTATCTGGAGAAGTACCCAATCCACTGCCTTCCCCCAAATCCTGTGTGTCCAAGGTGTCATAAAACCTGGTATTCTTCAGTCTAGTGACCCCTTCCATTCCTCCCTGAGTCCTAAGCCCATAAGAATAGGGCTCAGGCTCTGACCGGGAAAGTATTGCTCCAGTTGGTGCTGGAGTCTGTGTCGGGCGAAGCCTCTCCAGCTCCGTGTCGGTGATATAAATGTGATGTCAGGATCCAGTAGGGGCCCCACCCGAATCTGCGGGACCTGAAGGTGCACTGGAGGGAACAGGCAGCTCAAATAGGAGGTGCATAGCCTCATAAAATTATTTTAATTATGTGGGGGTCACTCCGGCCCCTTGGAAATTTGGGAAGGTGCGGAGCCAGCCCAGACGCTGGCTCAACTGTGGAGCCAGGCTTCGAGTGGGGACGCTCCCTCGTCTCGTCAGCGGAGGTAACATCAAAGCATGATTTGACTACTACTTCTTGTGAGAGCAGGACCTACCTGAATGGCCCGTCCATGAGGATATCTGACTCTGCGACAGCTACCAGGACTTTCCTCTCGGCTAGGATCTGAATCATCCCGGCGTCGCACGTCGAGCTGCCAGGAGCTTGAGGGATCACTCTAACAAGTCCTTCGGGTGTATGGCAATCCGAGCAGGCCTTTGGGTCGTGGTAATGCTCAAGGCCCCAGAAGCAAAAAAGGTGCAGGCAAGTCACTGGCATTGAGCGGTGACTGGCACCACAGGGCTTGAAGTCAGCCTTCTTCAATGACATTCCTACCACGCCAGGAGAAAAAAACCTCCAAAACATCGACAAAAATCTAAAAAGGTTTGTCAAAAATTAAGGGATAGCCCTTCCAGGATCTGCGCTGACTGGCTGTGAAAGAAAAGGACTTCAGTATGCTTGGTAGCACCTGTATAAGTACCATGCACGTCACTTCTGGTGTGGCCGACGACGACGCTTAGAGCCGAACGACATCACCTTCCAGTGAACAGTGGTATTGCTCCAAAAAAAAATCCAGAACCAGTCTGACGACTGGCGATACTTCTAAGGTAAGGAATCTGCAGCTAGAAGTCTCCATCAGATACAGGCAATTCCCTATGTCCAAAAGCTCTGCATCCTTCCCAACACTTGGATGACTTTCCAGTGCTTCAACAACCACGTAGCATTTCCCCCTTGGGGAGGTGGAGCCATCCTCCTGCATCTGCAGCCACCGACCGCACTTAAAAGGTACATTGTTTTGCTGGCCATCAGGCCCGCTGAGGGAGCATCACGCCAGGAAGACATTTTCGTGGTTTCAGGAGGTCAGCCCGTCTCTCCACTGAGTTTGAAGATGCTAGACCAGAGGTCTTCAAACAGTGGGGCATACCCCACTTAGAGGTCTGTGTAAGAGTTCCCAGGGGGCGCAAATGGTTTTGCAATTACATGTAAATAAAATAGCCTGAAATCGCGAAAGGCACGTTTCTAAGGTGTCTTCACTTACATGCAGCAGATAAAACCCATTAAACAATTGGGTGGACAGTACTACTGAGTGGCATGGGGGCAGGATCAGTGAGTGTGAAGTCTAGGTGAAAAACAAGGCTCAAAGGAAGAAATAAATTGGCATTTTATTGTTTTTCTCACCTTCGGGTAACTGCATATAAAAACATGCACACAACTCAAATGAAAGGGAAATATACTCTTTACCTTATGAAACCTTAGTTGCCTAATGTGATCACTGCAGATGTCTTTGTGTATGACCAGAGAGTCACAGAATTAAATCCCGATTGGTGTGAGGAATGGTTTATAGTGCTACGAGAGCCCAGTCTGTGACAGAAAGCACTGTGAAGGTCATTATTTTAAAACTGCATTACACTGTATAAAAAAGGCTGATGCAAAACACTGTTTAAGATAAAACAAGTGCTTTAAAGATATACATTTTAGTAATAGGCATTCAGACTACATGTAGTGTAAATATTTTTAGTGTTCATTTAAAATGGTGCACTCCTTTTAACAGACCCACATATTACCTCTCAAAAACAAATATTTGTCACCATTAATTAAAAGCTACACTGGCTCCAAAGCAGCCCTTATATTTGGTGATTAACCATTGCACACATTGACATTTTTTTCAGGTAGCAGGCACCTTGGTGAGAAGGTATGTTTCTTCTTTAGTTCTCTATCTGTTTCACACCACAGGAGCCTCCAGCCCCCACTCTAAGTGGGCAATGAAGCCCAGTTATGGCAGTCTTACTATGAAAAAGAACATGGGGGACATTTTCCTTGCTAGCATTAGGGCCAGATCACCAATGTTGCACACGGAACAGGGCCTAAGCAACAGGGGAGGAGACGGGCTAAATATGCAAGGTTTTTTTCAACAAAGCATCAGAAAGCCTGCTTTGGGCATCTGGCCTAGAAGTAATGGACCTGTTAAGTGGGCAGAGTACACAACCTGCTTTGCAGAGCTGTAAGTATCATTGGTGCTGAAGCTGCATTAGGGACCCAGGGCTTACTTGCTGTGCCAGTGTTTCTTTGAGCAGAAGAGACACCTTAATTTGGGCAATCGAGAGATGATAGGGAGAGGGACACCGAGAGATGGGAGGGAGAGGGATGGGAGGGAGAGGGATGGTGAGAGATGGGAGGGAGAGGGATGGTGAGAGATGGGAGTTCATGTTTTTAAGAGGCAACAGCAAGGCAATATCATTTGTGAAACAGGTGCATTGACAGTTTAACCCAGGGGCCCGCTGCATCACAATTATTAATGTTGTAAAATAAAAAGCGGGCTTGGGGGCTCATTTTCCCAGCTAGCATTAGGGAAGATGGCGTCCTTAGCACAAAAAGGGGAGCAGCATGCAGAGTAACTCATTTTCTTTCTGAGAGAGACCAGGCTTGTTGCAAGATTGAAGTGATGGTCAGACATGGTGGGGAAGGAGTGAAAGAAGAGGAGTTAGCCTGCTTCTCAGGGCTATAGCCATCATTAGTGCAGCAGGTGGAGTGTAACGGGGCCCACAGCACCCCAATTATGGGCAGTAGTGTTCTTGGTCAATTCTGTTCTTGTATGATGCCGTTGCTTTTTTTTTTTTTTTTATAAGTCCCACATTTAGTTTGAATTACGAGCTACAGAAAAGCACCCCTGAACTGATCTCATGATCCCCGTCCCCTGTGATCATCCCTCCCCCTTCAACTCCTCGAATCCTTGCCATATAGATTTGGATGGGGGCTCAACTTCTTTACAGGCGGCTTAGAGCAAAGAAATTTGAAGACCTCTGTGCTAGACCCTCCAGGAGCCCCCTTGCACCAGTACCTTGGGTACCAGAGCACTTGGAGTGCCCTGCCCGGACAACACTGCCGTCAAAACCTACCGGCACAACGAGCGACTTCAGGACTGATGAGGCTCGCACTAAGAGCGGCTCTGCTGCCTGTTTCTTTCCCTCTACAGGTTAAACCAAGAACTGTGAGAGCCTCCAATGTAAGTGGCCAGCCGAACAAACACCTCTGCACCCGAGCCCAGTCTAACAACAACCAACTGCGCCCTGTGTTCCAAAGACCCTCATGAGCAGAGCCCCCCTTTGGGTTCTGGTGGACTTTTTGCCCTTACAGCCTTTGTTTTGAGGTGCCCGTTGACCAACGGTGTAGAGCTCAAGGCTTTCAACCAGTCCAGCACCTCTGCACCCGGACACGCCAAGGCAGGGAAACTATAACTGCTGGTGATTCTTTGAACTTTGCCCCCTAGCACCCTAAGTTCCAAGGGCCACCCGAACGTCAACTACAAGTATATGTTTGCAGTATGTGTCTTTCCTCCCATAGGATAACATTACTGCGTTCAAGGGTCATACCTCAAAAAACATTTGGGAATTTCTGTTTTCTTGTAAAATCCATAACTCCAAAAGTACTTACCTGATTCCAGTGATCTTGGTGTCTAAAATATATAAAAATCTGTGTGATTTTTATAAATTGGTCTTAGATTTCTTCTCGAATGTGTTTACCATTTATTGACTCGGTGTGTACAACAAATGCTTAACTCTCCTCTGATAAGCCTAAGCTGATCAACCACACTACCACAAATAGAGCTCTTGGGATTATTAAACTAAGCGCCTGTAAACCAATAAGGATCATCTAGACTTTTTGCATGGTGTGTGCTTACATTGGCCCACAACATAAAAAGTCAGCGTCTTACAACAGTCTCAAAAGTAGATGCAGAAGTAATTTCTCTGGGTTACCCAAGAAACCTACTGTATTTGATACACTAGACAAATTCATTGATGCCAAATCAATTAGGCATCTGATAACCACACTCTATTGCAATGTCCAAGAAGAGACTAAGCAAAACCAAAAAGGGACGATGGACGGAGTGTTGAACATTGCAAGCACTCACCCCCAGTCAACTGATCTGGGTTTAATTAATCATCATTCTTTAGCTCACTCCGCCACCCCAGTTCAGAAATGGCCATATGCAAATCAGTCTGACCCTGTGCCTCATGGCAACAGTCCAGCCCGAACTGCCAAGCCATTTCTTCCCTCGATCGGAAACAAGCATCCTGGTACCGGTTTCTGGCTAATCAGCCGTCATCAGCTAGGGTAGCTTGAATCCAGTGGCAAAGTGAGCAAGGGACCCACGTCTGCCAACTTAGGGCGAACAAAGCAAAACCAAAGGGGACGATGGACGGAATGTTGAACATTGCAAGCACTCACCCCCAGTCAACTGATCTGGGTTTAATCCATCATCATTCTTGAGCTCACTCCGCCACCCCAGTTCAGACATGGCTATATGCAAATCAGTCTGACCCTGTTCCTCATGGGAACAGTCCAGCCCGAACTGCCAAGCCATGTCTTCCCTGGATCAGAAACAAGCATCCTGGGACCGGTTTCTGGCTAATCAGCCGTCATCAGCCAGGCTAGCTTGAATCCAGTGGCAAAGTGAGCAAGGGACCCAACTATTGTTTTTGCATTTGTCACCCCGAGTGGGACGGTTATGCTCCGGCGTGAGTCCCATGCTCTCCATGCCACTGGAATCAAGCTATCCTAGCTGAAGAGAGGTGAAACTCCGAAACCGGTCCTAGGATGCTTGGTTCCAGTCTAGGGAGGACCTGGCTTGGCAGTTCGGGCTGGACTGTTCCCATGAGGCACAGGGTGAAGACTGATTTGCATATGGCTGGGTTCAAACTGGAATGGCATGGTGAGGAAAAAAACGATGGATTTAGGCCCAGATCTCTGTACTAGGGTGAATGTATGACATTGTTCTGCATTCTGTCCATCAACTGTTTTTTTAAGCAAGAAGAGACTAAGACAATGGCTCCGAAGGTCAGAAGGGACTGGGTGCAGGAGTTTGGTCAGACAATTTCACATGAAATGTGGAATTATAGCTAAAACAAAAGGGACGGGTGGCTGCTAGCAGTAGGCTTCGTATCATACACTATAAATTCTTAATGTGTGTTTCCTACACCCCTAAGGAGCTATATAAATTTTGTCTGAGAGAGAACGACCGATGTTGGAGCTGTGGAGAAGCGAGTGCTGGATTATTCGACCTGGCATTAACTTGTCTGGCAATTTATAAATATTGGGAGGTGGTCAGTTTAGCTCTCTCAGATTGTTGGAGATGCACTTGCTGTAAATCCATGCATTGGTTATTAAGATATGTAAAAGATGCCGGAAGCATCTTTACAGGAAACTTGTGGCCCTAGGACTCTTGTTGAGCAAACGTCAAGTGGCTTGTAAAATGGGCAGGAGACGTGCTCTGAAATTCAAGCTATGGATCGCAATGGGCAACTTGAACAGTCTGCTGAAACGCCATCACCTCCATCACAGCCTAGAGCGCGAGTCTTAAAACTGGGAAACGGACAACACCTGGGTAGGCCTTAACTGATCCCAGGGGGGCGGCTCCAGGGACAAGTTAAAAGAAGCATCATATTGATAACAGTGCTTTGCTTTAAGCTGAAACAAAAATGAGCTGCAGTAAGCCACTCTGTAATGGGCCATAACTAACATATTTTCTCATTTTTATCTGGATGGGAGTATGTGTCAAAAGGGAAGAGACATAATATTCCTCAAACCTCCCCGCCCCCATTTCTTATAATCACACTGTGAATACTTTTACACGTTAGTAAGGCCTAGCTAACCAAAAATAGTTTGGCAAACATGTCTTTGTTTTTATTTTTAAAAGGGGTAACAGAACTTAATAGTTAATAAGTCTAGACATATTTAAACATTGACAATTTAATATAATAACTGATAAACTGTGAAAAATCTGGATGGGGGCAGTGATACATTTAAAAAAAAGTTTCACAATGGGGGGGGGGGGGGGAAATCACAGCATTAACAAGTTTGAAGACCACTGGCCTAGAGACATAAGGCAGCCCTTTAAAATGCATTTACTAGAGCAGTCTACCAATTTCCACTTGGAAGACGTGGGCCCTGATGTGCCAGATATCTGAAGCACTAATCCCTGGCTATATTCTGGACGCATTGGCTGAGTTGCCCTGACCAGACCAATGCGCCGATTCTGTAATATTACCAAAGTTATAATCTCACTGCAATGTATGTTTCAATGATCGTTTGACACTAATTGTACGTGCCTCTTTAATGGGTTTTTCGGTTTCTGGTATTCAGCATTAGCATTGTCTATGCTGAATTGTAATGTTAAGCTGTAAATTCCAATTCTTTTGTTTTTTTTTAAAGAATTGCAGAATCATGCAAATATATATATTAATTATAAATTTCTTCGGCAAAGCTCTAATATTTAACTCAATCCTAAGCAGGTGTTCCAATGTTTATATTTCATGGCTCAATTTCCCAGGATTAATCTCAGCAGTAGAAGTTTCCTGTTGGAGAGACACTTAATAGCAAGACCAATTTTATTTCCCGTACCTTTACATTACTCAAAATCTTCCCGTAATTTGCGTGATCCTTCGTGCATGCCATGTTAAAGTGTAAAAGACATAATATATTGAGCCACAACTGACATCATGAAATAATTTATATACCAACAAAGATGTGTTCACAATCCCAATACACTGATATACACTGAAAACAGACTGTCCCTTTGGCTTCTCATAATAAACCGCTTGAAACCAGAGATAGGAAAACATTATTCCAGCCTAAACCTGTGAGAGAAGCAAACACGGTGGGAAGCCAAAGGAGATGGGAGAAGAAGAGGCTTACTGGAAGTTTAGAAGGATGAAGATGGTAAAACAGGACAAAGAACACAAACACAGCTGTGTGTGTTACTGCTCAGGAGGTCATGATTGAAAGAGCCAGTTGTGCTCCATGGTATAATCTGTGGTGTTCCACCACCCCACTCCCATTCCCGCTTTTCTGAGAACCAGGGCTGTCAATGTTGTCTCTACCAGCCTTTCGGAGGCACTACCCAAACTGGAAGGAAAATGCTACTTACCCAGTATGCATCTGTTCTTTGCATGTAGAGTTGTAGAATCTTATGCGTGTACATACATCGCCATCTAGTGTTGGGCCCGGATGTTTGCACTTTGTTTTTCTTCGAAGAAGTCTTTGTAGTCCTGAGGTAGGTGACTCCTCCTTTTGGGGATAGTGCGCATGGTCATCGACTCATCTTCAGATTGTTTTCCCGGAGAGGGTGAGAGAATGGAGTAGTCGTGAAGAATAGAGTTGACCACGTGTATGTATGAATAGTAACAGAAAAACTACAGCAGTTACAGGTACCCGGGGAGGTGGGTGGGCGCATGAGATTCTACAGCTCTACATGCCAAGAACAGATGCATACTGGGTAAGTAGCATTTTCCGTTCGAGGCATGTGAGCTGTAGATCACATTCTTGTGCATAGACTATATAGCAGTCTCCCCTAAGCGGTGGCTATCCTGTAGCTGATGGAGTTGTCTGAAACAGTGTTCGAAGTACTGCTTGGCCCACATTAGCTTGTTGTCTGGCTAACACATCTACACAATAATGCATAGTGAAAGTGTGTGGTGTGGACATGTTGCAGCTTTGCAGATGTCAGTAATAGGGATGTTCCCTAAGAAAGCCATAGAAGCCCCTAGCTTACGAGTGGAATGTGCTCTAGGGGGTATCGTTAGAGTCCTTTTGGCTTTGGCATAGCAAATTTGAATGCATTAAACAAACCACCCAGCAATACCGAATTTGGATATAGGATTGCCCTTGTGAGGTGGTACAAAAGCGAAAAAGAGTTGTTTGGTCTTACGAAAAGATTTCGTTTTTTCAGTGTAATACAACAGTGCTCTCCTAACATCCAATGTGTGTAGAGCTCGTTCAGCAACAGAGTCAGGGTGAGAAAAAAAATAGGTAACTCAACCGACTGATTTATGTGAAATGCAGATACTACCTTAGGTAGGAATTTGGGATTGGTACGAAGAACTACTTTATCTTTGTGTAGTTGGAAAAAAGGTTCTTCTATGGTTAGTGCCTAAAGTTCACCCACTCTCCTTAATTAAGTGAGGAATTGTAGTTCACATTTGTGCATGGGTTCAAAAGGTGGAACTATTAACCTTGTGAGGACTATATTAAGATTCCAGACTGGGGCAGGTGGAATTCTTAGTGTTATAACTCTTTTTAGTCCTTCCATAAATGCTTTAATTACAGGCAATCCAAAGAGGGATAAATGTTGTCTATTTTGAAGATAGGCTGCAATTGCAGCGAGATGCAGTCTGATGTATGAAGATGACAATAATGACTGCTGCAAATGTAAGAGGTAGCAGATAATATTTTGTATGGAAGCATCAAGAGGGTTGATCTTATTGTTATTGCAATAGATCACAAATCATTTCCATTTGGCTGCGTAACATGCTTTTGTGGTAGGCCTTCTGGCCTCCTTAATAATGTTCATGCAGTCTGGTGAAAGTTCAGATAAGCAAACTCTGACTTCAGGAGCCAGATCGCAAGGTTCAGTCGTTTGGGATCTGGGGGTTTGATTTCTCCATGGCTCTGTGTGAGGAGACTGGGAGTTACATGTAATTTTTGATGTGGTACCAGAGAGAGTTCCAACAAGGTTGTGAACCAGGGTTGACATGCCCAAGTTGGAGCTACTAGGAATAGTGTGAGAAATGTTTGCCTGAGTTTTTGAACCACTAATGGAATGAGTGAGAGAGATGGAAAAGCATAAGCAAATATCCCTGACCAGTTCATCCATACAGCATTGCCTTTGGATAATGGGTGTGGATACCTGGAGGCAAAGTTTTGGCATTTTGAGTTTTGGGGTGTTGCAAACAGGTCTATGTGAGGGACTCCCCAAGCTTGAAAGTAAGGGTGGAGAACTTGAGGGTGAAGTTCCCATTCGCGTATTTGCTACCTCTGCCTGCTGAGGAGGTCAACAATCTGGTTGTTGACTCCTGGGAGGTGTTCCCCTAGGAGATAGATATTGTGGTGAAAATCCCACTTCCAGATGTGTTGGGGTAAATGGGACAGTTAGAGAGTGTGCCCCCCCTGTTTCTGTATGTAATACATAGCTGTCATGTTGTCGGTTCGAACCAAGACAGTTTTGCCAGACAGGTGATCTTGAAAGGTTTTGAGAGCTACAAAGATTGCCATTAGCTCCAAATGATTGATGTGGAGCAACCTTTGCTGTTGGGTCCACAGACCTTGCACTGTGTGTTGTTGGAGATGAGCTCCCCAGCCAGTTGGGGACGTGTCCGCTCTTAATATGGTCTGTGGAACCAGGTCTATGAACGGCCGATCTTTTGCAAAATTTTGTGTGTTCCACCACTGCAGAGAGCGTTAAGTACGGCTGCTTACCAACACTAGATCGGTTAATAGACCTTGTGACTGGTTCCACTGACTGGCTAAGCATTCTTGAAGTGGATGCATGTTCAACCTGGCATGGGGAACAATCATGATGCAAGATGCCATAATTCCCAACGGGCTGCATAAAAACTCGAGCTGGCAGTGACTGATTGGCTTGAAACTGGAGAATCAACCCCTGCATGTTTGGAATTCTGTCTGCGTTGGGAAATGTCAGAACCCTTCGAGTATCTAAGGTGGCTCCTAGGTAGTTCTGTGTTTTGGCTAGCTGAAGATGTGATTTTAACACATTGACTGTAAACCTCAGTGATTACGGAAGTGTGTTTGCTGCACTGTTGATACATGCTGGCTTAGATGAGCCAATCGTCCAGGTATGGGAAGACATGAATGCTTTGTCTTCTACGATGATCAGCTACTACTGCCAGACACTTTGTGAAGACTATGGGGGCAGTGGTGACTCTAAATGGGAGTACCTTGAATTGGTAATGTTGACCTGCTACCACAAACCTGAGAATTTTGCAGTGAGCTTGAAGGATCGGAATATGAAAGTATGCGTCCTTTAAGTCTAGAGTAGACAGAAAGTCTTCCTTTTGCAAAAGAGGTAGTACCTGTTGAAGTGTTACCATGTGGAAATGGTCTGATTGTATGTAAAAATGTAGTCTTCTGAGATCTAATATTGGGCTAAGAGAGCTATCCTTTTTGGGAATTAGGAAGTAAAAGGAATACACGCCCAACCCTTGATATTTGGTGGTACGGGCTCTATGGAACGCGTTACTTACCTGTAACTGCGGTTATCCAGTATTGGTATCTTTCATAGATTTACATGCCTGAATCATTCCCCGTCGTCGGAATGGGAGTCGACGGGGAATGATTCAGGCTTGTGAATCTATGAAAGATACCCTAATACTGGATAAGGCTCTTTTTCCTAGAAGGGGTTGTACCTCTTGTTTGAGGAGGTGTAGGTGATCCGGTGAAAGTTTGTGTGACTTTGGAGGAATGTTTGGAAGAGTGTTGATGAACTCCAGGCAGTAACCAGAATGGATAATTTGGGGAACCCACTTGTCTGTTATTGACTGCCACTTTGGTAGAAATTGTGACAGCTTTCCCCCACAGGTGTTAAGTGGTCGGGGGAACTGTGGGCAAGTCACTGTTTTGTATTTGAGGGGGAGGTGCGTGTGATGGAACCTCTACCTCTACCTTGATGTTGTTTCCTCCATAACCACCCCTGAAGTAAGTCTTGGAATCTGAGGGTTGGTTATTGCACTTATATGTGGCTGCAGTGTCCGAGGACATGGTTTTGGACCCTGCTCGATAAAATGAGCGTCAAAAGGAACCATGGCTTTGTTGAGACTGAAGGGCTCCCATTGATTTAGCCACTTCTGTATCTTTCTTCATCTTTCCAAGTGAAGAATCTACCGCCGGTCCACATAGGTGTTCTTTATTGAAAGGTGTGTTTAATATGGAGGTTTGAACCTTCGGTTTGAATCCAGATAAACGTAGCCAGGCATGCCTTCTTAAAAGGACACTAGTGTTCACCGCTCTGGCCAATGTATCAGCTGCATCTAGGGAGCACCTAATTTGATTGTTGGAAATTAGTTGCCCCTCACTCACCAGGTCTTGCGCTTAGATTTATGTTCTTGGGGTAAAAATTGGATAAGTTGTTCCATTTCGTCCCAATGCACATGGTCAGATCTGGCTAACAGCGCTTGTGTGTTAAATATGAACCAGAAGTTAGCTGCCTGGGAGGCTATTCTCTTCCCTGAAGCGTCCAGGAGCTTTGACTCTTTATCTGGGGGTGGTGTGTCTCCAGTAGTCTGGGAGTTTGCCCTCTTGCGTGCATTAGAAACAACTAATGAGTTTAGGGGTAATTGTCCTCTTATGTAGACTGGATCAGATGGTGCAGGTTTGTATTTTTTATCCACCCTGGGGGTAAGGATACGTGCCCGGACAGGATCCTTAAATATATTGTCTACATGCCTGGTCATTCCTTTAAGCATGGGCAACATATATGTGGTTTTTTGTCTATTGTTTAATGTTTCAAAGAGGAAATCCTCTTCAAGGGATTCTTTATGCAGCTGGACCACATGATAATTAGCAAGCCTGCCTAGCAATTCAATATATCCTACACTGTCATCTGGTGGGGAGGGCCTGGTAGGGTATAGGTCAGGGTCATTGTTTGTGGGTAAGTCAGTGTTATAGTCATCCCACTCATCTATAGGTGCAGGTTAATGGTCATCATTATTATCATCCCCATCACCCTGATCGTTAGGTATATATGGTGGTGAGTGCTCAGGTGAAGTGGGCACAGACAGAGGCTGAGGTAAAGGTGGAGAAGGAAGAGGAGGAGGGGAAGGATTTGTCCCAACAGTTCTCTTCTTTAATGGAATATGGTATTCCTCTTCAGTAGTGGCCCCTCTTTTTAAAGTCACTTTGGTAGTAATGCGGCCAGTTTTTGGATATATGACCAACATCTTCTGTTTCGGGTCCGGGTTTTCGAAGCGGCTCACCGAGACTATGCTTCTTAGGTGACTTCGGTGTATCAGTCTGTTTCGGCACCAACATTTTCGGTGCCGATTGTTTTGAGGCTGGTGTTTTCGGATCTGATTTTGTTTTCGGTGCAGAGTGGTGATGATCGGAGCCGGACTTGGTCTTCCATCCAGAAGGCTTTGGCTCCGTGCCCGACTTGGAATGGGGCTTTTCAGAAACGGAGGGCTTTTGGGTCGGCTTCGGTGCCGAGCCAGAGGGCAGGGCGTCGGAAGCATGGTCTTGGTGGGGACCAGGGCCCAAGGGCACGGGTTGGTCTGGAGCCTTCTTTTCAGCAGGTTGGCTTGGGAGTCGGGGCGAAGAGGGGACTGTGCGTACAGTACGTTGTCCATGCGGGATGTCCTCATCCTGGTCGGGGCCCTCCTCCGAAAAAGAAATGGGATCCTGCTCTTCCTCGGCCTACAATTGCGTCGCCGGCTTCTTCTTGAGATTCAGGTCCAAAGAGGTCCGGAATGGAGTTTGTGCGTTGGCTCTGGATGTCGCGTCGTCGAGCCCGACGGTCGCAAAGCGTCTTCTTGAATGGCAAGCCTTAAACGCGTCGCACTCCTGTTCTTTGTGTTCTGGTGCAAAAACACAGGTTGCACACTTCGTGTGAGTCAGTGCGCGGGTATTTCGCGTGGCATTGAGGGCAGTATTTAAAGGGATCTCGTTCCGTCGACTGCAAGTCAGATGGAGGCGGTTAGGCCTCGTAAGAGGTTTTTTTTAGAAACAAACATGATACGCGAAGAATGGAGTACGCGATCGGAAACAATACCGTCGAGGTTGAGTCGTCTACGCATCGAGGGAAACCGAAGGATCGGCGTCGAAGAGGAGCGCAGAGAGTAACATCCGAACCCGATGGCGGAAAAAAACAAACTGAAGATGGAGTCGATGACCATGCGCACTATCCACAAAAGGAGGAGTCACCTACCTCGTGACTACAAAGACTTCTTCGAAGAAAAACAAATTGCAAACATCTCGGCCCAACACTAGATAGCGATATATGCACAAGCAAGTGATCTATAGCTCACATGCCTCGAACATACTTGTACCAAATGTCCTAGAGATGGTGGGCAGGTAATAAATGTAACCAATCAATCAACCTAACTTTAGGTCGCTCCCTCAGCGCCAATTCACTTATATTCCGGAGTCCCAAAACACAGAAGCCGAGGGTTCAGCTAATCAAGGATTGCTGAGGGTGAGATGACAACAAAACAAAATGGAGGAGAGGAGTTACTGATGGTGGTGTGGCTGCTAGAGGTGGGAATTATCAAACTAAGAGGAGGAGGGAACAGTGTCCATCAAAAGCATCACAGTGGCGTCTAGTTTTAGTAAGTACACTTCATGTTTTTATTGTCATTCTCATAACAAAATATCACATCCACACAGGGGCGCATCATTTGGCTTTTTTATGACAAAAAAATACAAAGAAATAAAGAAAATTAACTTTTTTAGGCACCAACTGTGAGATGGGGATAAAGAGCATTGCTTCAACTGGTAAACTGAAGGCACAGCTTGAAGGAACTTGTCTGAATCTGGCACGAGAGAAATACCACCCCAAGTCGTCTGGGAAACAGTCCAAGTGATGCTACAAAAGAAGTACGTTCAATGCATTTTGATTAGGACCCGGAATGGGACCAGGCTTGTCTGTGTGAGCTGGTGATCCTGGGGCTGCTCAACAAACCATTTTTACTCTCATCTTCAATACAAAAGCATGATGGGAAATATAGATATATCTCCACTTTCATCTTAACCCCAAAAATACAGTATTAGATGGAGGTAAATTGTATTACTTTGCTATTGCTTTGAGGAGCTTGCTACCACAGTTTCCAAAATGCTGCCATTTAAAGGTTTGTAGATGGTTATACGGAACACCAGCACCGGGTCGATCTCCAAATCTGCCAAACAAAACAAACGAGGCAAACTTTTTACAGGTGTGCAGTTTGGCCAACAACCCCTGAGTCCTTATGGGTGTGCAATCCTGCTTTTGCTGAAACAGAGCTATTATTTCAGAACACTCCAGTGCAGAGGTACAAACAAACAGTGTGCTACTGTGGAAAAGCAAGTCGGCGTAAGAAAAGAAATCACTGCAGCTACTTCACAGACGGCACACCTCCATGAGGACCAACCAAGACATACTGGCAAGTCTTTTAAGGCCTTCTTGAGAACAGAAACGCCAGATCAAAGTGATTTTGAGAACTAGGGCTTTGCTAGGCCATAGAGAGGACAGTAGAGCTGCTATAATGTTTTATAAGTTATGCCTGATGTACATGGCCTGATGACTAGCCCAGGGATCCTTATTATCTGAAACTATGGAGATGTGACCCCACAGTTCAGGGCGGGCAGCTTTTTGAGCAGCGGGGTGGGACAGATATTGGCCGGTCCCTTTCGCAAAGCCAAAGGTGCATTGTTAGAACCATGAGGACCTGCTTCTTAGAGCAAAATAACTGCAATAGTTGAGAAGCTCTGACTTTAGCATTTCCATTGTATTTTGTGAGGATCAATAGGTGGAAAGCAGACCAATAGCAGACACATCCGGGTATCAGCTGGAAAGAACGTGCGAGTTCCGTCAACCTGGTCCTGACTCTTTCGATCATCGTCCTCCAGTTAGATCCTCCTCCAAGTCTGTGTGCAGTGGTTGTGTCTGAATTTCGCATAAGGCTCGATATAATTATAAGGCACCTTTGCGATCAGCCCCTTCACAAAAGCAAGGTGGCTGTTTGGTTTGTTTCAATGTCTTTCTGCAGCCCTTGGATCTCCCCACATTATATACTCATATTTATATATATATATATATATATACTTTTTGGCTCCTAAGTACCACAGAGAAAGTTTGGCCGAGGTGAGGGGTAATTTCTGTCTCCCCCTCTCTCGTAGTGTTGCACATGGCTCCCTGGGGGGCGTTTTGAGAGGTTCCTCTATTGGAGGATGGCCGGTCCCACAGAGGGCTTTGTCCATAGTGGGTTAGAGGGCCTCTTGATCAGTCTTTCACCAACCGGTAGATGTGATGCTGAGCGCCATGCTCGCTGGTTGATACCTCGAAGACGTAGGCTATGCAGAGGAGCAGCTCCTGAGTATCGCGGTTGGTGACCACCTGTGAAGAGCAAGTAAGTGTGCATTATTGATTGGATCTCTTCTACATACAGTAACATTGAGCAAGTGACAGAGAAAAAATACTGATGGTGAAGAAAAAAGATGAGAAAGAAAGAAATCAGCAGTGATTAGGATCAAGCAAGATAGGGAAAGTGGAGAAAGACATGCAAATGAAGAGATAAAGCAAATGAGGGAGCAAGAGTGGGAGATTCACCCTTCTGGCTCTATTACGATATCCCTCTCTACCTATAGATCAATGCATCATCTCACCTCACTAGTTACTGCTGGTTGCCCATTTGAGCAGAAGCAAGGGTTTTTGCTTTCCCAAACCACTTTGAATTTGTTATCTATTGCAGGAGACATCCGGAGGGACACACCTAATGATTTTTTGTCATCTAACCTTTCAACCTTTCCATTAAAATTATGCTCTCTTCCACCCATTCCCTACCCACTTTCTTTGACTCTTCCTTGTCATTTACTTCTCAGTCATTTTCATAACGTTTCCACTCTTCTTCCCTAAAGGTGGTCCCATTCAATTCTGTTATCTCCTTTATCCCTATATCTCTCCACTCCCACACATTTTATTTCCATCCCCATCCTTCTTCTCTGATGCCCTTCTACTTGACTTATTTCCTCTTGCATTTCTCATTCCTCCTTCTCCCCTTCCTTCCTGCCCCCAGTTACTACCACTTCTTCAAATCCATCCCATCTATCTACCTTTCATCCCTTCACTCACCCTTCTTCAGTACCTTTTCATTCCCTTCTGATTTATCCCTTCTATACCTCTCCCCCTCTTCCCTACCGTACACATTTTATCCCCTCTCCTACTTGCCTTATCAGTTGATCGCCACTACCCAAATCCTCTACCACCCTCTACGTTCACTTGTTCCCATTATCTCACTTATGCCTATGCTACTCTCCTATGCCACTCTCCTCGCCAACTTCTCTTACGTCTTTTTACACCTTTCACCTCTATTTCCCCATACACTGTCTTGCTCCCTTCAATTACTACTCTTTTCTATTCCTTTTATCAATATTTAATTTGTCTTCTCCTTTCACCATCCACTTTCATATTCGCCTTTCATACCCCCCCCCCCCCCCCCCCCCTATACTCATCACTCCCAGCAATACCTTCCTAGCCCTTCTCACCTGGAGGATGGTGAAGTTTTCCAATACGCTGTTCATCATGTATTTCTCGGGCAGCTGTTTCAGCTTGTGAACGAAGTTGATGAGATATTCACACATGGGTGAACGATGAATGCGGTACAGAAAGCGTCCATTTTCAAACCGTGCATACTCGGTCTGTAACAATAAAGAAAATAGTGTGGGGGTGAGGGGGAAGATAGCAGTCATAGGAAACACTTTCCCTCTTCCTGTTCCCCATGCTTACAGCGTCTGCTACATTCCCTCCACAACTAATGGTGACTGCCAGACCTCTCTTGCTTTCCTCCGAATGAGGCTTGAACTACAGAACGGATGTCAAAGGAGCTACCACATTAAACAGAAAAGTAAATATTGACTAGCAATGAACTGGCTTGATAAATAGTAATTTTTCTTTGCATCAATCCTCAGTTCAGCCTAGTCAACCATCTTGTAGTTTACTGTGTTCTCACACCAACTTTCAAAATCTGGAGGCCTCATGAATGTTTTACTTATGAGAGACATGCAAAAAAGTAACTAGCTACAATGAAAAAAATGGCTACATGACCACTAGAGCATCACATTGTACGTGCAGGCATGTGCACACAGGCAGCCATCTTGGAATGTTTTTCCTTTACTGAGAATAAAGCATCCCAAGATGGCTACCGATACAAGCATAAGCATGGTGATGCAATTGTAGGCATTTCAGCATATTTTTAAATGTTTAATTTACCATTCCAAGATAGCCGATGGTCATTTTCAAACAGTAAATTAAAAAAAGTATGCAGGAGCTCGAAAAAAGTGGTGAGCAACCCATTAGCAATGTGCAGATGACAGGCTCTCGGAAGCAATACAACAATTTTATAACAAGCATTGGCATAGCCAATAGGTCTCACCTGTGGGACTTTATAAGTGTTTAGCCAGGGCTATTGGCAAAACGAGGAAAACTTTGTCCTTGAAAGTCAGAGTTTTTAAGCGGCAATTACCAGAAAAAGTGGACAGTGAACAAGGAACTAGAAGAAAAGCGGTAAGGATAAGAATGGTGATGGGGTGGGGAAGATAATAGAAAATAGGCAGCGCCAGAGATGCTTGGTTTATGTGGCAGTAGATGTACCAGGCTACAAACAGCTGTAGAGGAATTTGGGAATAGAGATGGACACTGGGGGAGGGGTACCATGATATATGAGTGGGTAGATGTACCTGGGTAAAGGTGAGGTATAGGTGGTGTTGTAGATGTAGAGGTATGAGGGTACAAGTAGAGGTTCTAGGGTTACATATAGGGACAGAAGCGCTAGGGCAAAGGCACAGAGAGGTAGAAGCGAAGAAGCAGGGGAAAGGCACTAGTGGATAGACAGGGGCACAGGTTCTAGGATATAAATAGTGGGGTTGGTGGTAGTGTATTGAGAGTGGTAGTGGTAGTAGAGTAGTGGTAGAGGTACTCTGGTATAAGGCAGTACTAGAGGTAAAAGGATATAGGCAGGAGTAGGATCAGTAGGTCATAAGGTGTAGCACAGGCAAGGGGTATTGGCAAGGGTAAAGGTTTTAGGGTACAGGCAGGAACAGTAGTAATATGGTAGATCTCGAGGTGGTGGGTATATAGGCAGCAGGAGAGGTAGTAAGGTAATGGGTGAGGTGGTTGTACTAAGGAAGAAGTAGGGGTAGACGTACTATGGTATAAACTGGGGAGCGGTTCTGAGGTATAAGCAGGGGTTGAGAGGACTATAGCAAAGAAAAATCATATTTGAGGGGTAAGGGTCTTTGGGCAGGAGGAGATATAAAAGCGAAAGGGTGGCGATAGCGATTTGGAAGAAAGTTGCACATGGGTATTGCTGTAAAACGGGAACAAATAATGTACGTAATCCTAGGGGTGAAAAGGAGTATAGGGATTTGTTCGACCTGAACAGATGGAAGAGGATAGCAAGGGCCTAGATTTTTTTCCCTGGGGCAGCAGCCATAATGGCCCAGCTGCAGGAACCTGCAGAGCTCCATGGCGAGCTCAGCCCTCCCTGTTCCCTGGCCACGTATCACCCAATATTGGGTGTAGAGAGAGCTCCATGGCACGGCTGCCACCAGGCAAAGTATAGCTCATGTCAGCATAAACTCTGCGGCCTCCCTGCCCCACGCACTCACTGTGGAGCACCATGGCGAGCGCAGCTCTCCCCAATGTACGGCCACGCATCATCCGTTATCGGTCGAAGAGAGAGCTCCAGGGCGGGGCAGCCACCAGGAGAAGTCCAGCCCGTCAGCATAATAAACAATGCAGCCTCTCTGCTCCTGGCACTCCTGGGTGAAACGAGTTGAGGGATGCAAACTCATTTCCTGTGACCGCCTGTTATGTTTATTCTTGTGCTGCATCACCGCCAAAAACGCAACAGCTATTGAACAGCGTCTACAACCGACAGCTGCATAAATGTTACTGAATTAAATAGAGGTGGGCGAGTGTGCGCAAGGCGCGGCTGCCATGTTTAAAGATACACAGCCCAAAACTCCCAAGAATGTTGTTACAGTAAATGAATAGAGGTGGGTGAGCGGTGTAGAGTAAAAACAAAGGAGTACGTTGGAAAAAATGACTGTGCCCGAGAGGAAGAATAGTATTAAGCCAGAAAGAGCAGAAAATCTGAAATAAGGAGGAAGGAACTGACAAAACAAGCCATGGACGAAAAAGACAACAACAAAAAGCGCTGCCCTGAAAGTGAAAGCGACCGTGCTGTGTTTTATTAGTAACATGATCCACAACAACAAGGGAGGAATGCAGCTGCGCGCCGCTGCTCGCTCCCGAGACCCAAACGCCATGGGAGTGAACGTTTAGAGACAAGGCGGGACATGCACCTGTCTTTGGCCATTTGCGTGCTTTCATTATGGAAAGCCATACGCAAAGGCCAATGGAATGTGTGGGAGTTGCCAGACCCACACGGAAAAGTCTCTGGGAAGTTTGAGTGCTCACAAGAAGCCTCCCATAGAGCAGCGCATGTGCGCTGTGCTAGGCTCGACCTCAAAACTAATATTTAACAATTAAAGCATGGAGAATGAAGAGGAGGGGCTAGGGAGCAACAGACAAGTGGAAATGTGGGAGGAGGAACAGAGAAAGCAGGTGCGGGGATGTGAAGGTGAACGAGCGGACATGGTTGTCCCAGGAATGCACGGTCATGGAATTCTAAAACACAAATAAAAACAAGAATTGGCATAGCCAATAGGTCTCGCCTTTGGGACATTACAAGTGTTTAGCCATGCAACAGTTGCGTAACTAAATAATTATAAGGTCCCAAAATCGAGACCTATTGGCTATGCCAAGCGGCCTTGCGGCCGCGAAAGTTAAAGTGATCGCGATTGCGATCAACATCAAAGCGGCCGAGCGGCCGCGAAAGTGAAAGTACATGCACTGTAGCTCTAGGCCTGGTAGCACTTTTTGGAGCCCTCTCAATAAGTTTTGCCAGACCAGCACATGCGCTGGGTCAGGCGAGACCTAAAAATGTACCCAGATGTCAGCAGTGGAGGAATACAAGTTATCCAGGTAGGAACACAGTTAAGAAAAACACACCACAGTCAACACAAACACAAAAATAGAGAGGAAAGTTATTGAATAAGGAACAGGAATTTAATGACATCCACGCTATGCATTATCCATATGGAAAACAAGGTTGTGCAAATTTCCAGCTAGTATGACACATGTTTCTTAATGTTCTGCGTGCGCAGCCCTGGCTTACACATATACAGTGTATGCACTCCATGCAAATGAGAAGGATTTCTACACCCAGACATAGAAAACGGACAGTTATTTGCTTGCAACAATAAAGAATGACATATTTAACACACTCTCACTGACAGCACAGTATGAGTACCAGAAACAGCATGAGCCTGCATTTTGACTAAAATATTATGACAGCAAAAAGCTAATGGCAATTTCTATTCCTAAAGCTCAGTTAGTGTATTCTTTGGAGGCGAGATCTTATCCCAACTAGCAGATACCCACCATGGAAAATTAGCGTTACTGATAAATAACCTCTTCTAATGAATTCATGGATTCATAAACCAATAGTTAATTAGGGATGGCCTATTGATAAGCATCTGATAGAGCACTTGTGAATGAGGATGCAGAGGAACCTTGGAATAGAAATATTAACTTGCCATCCTGTAGCTCTGAGTGGCATCCACATTGACCTTGGAGTCATGAGTCATAGGATTTAAATGGTCACCTGGGGTAGTCCTGCCATTGGGGATTGGCCTGATACAGTCAGAATTTTTTACTCCCATATACTCTCTAAAGTATTATACAGGTAGCAAACGGATTCCACCCATTGTAACTTCATACATCCTGTGAGGAGCTTAGCCGGCCTAGCCACATCTGAACTATACACGGCCTATAGCTTCACTACTACAAACAGTCCGCTGCACAAACCACCCTTCATTACAATCTCATGCTCACCTCAACCTTTTCCACCACTTGCTTTCCGAAGGAGCAGACTTTTGAGGAGCAGGTAATGGTCATGTTCTCTGGGCTCTCATACTGGCTGCTCACCCCATAGAACATGCCTGGCTCGTCCTGCACGGTGGTGTTGAGGTCAGCCTGCCATAGTATAGAAATATGGTGAGACAAAAATAAAATAAGCAGGGAGAATGGAGACTCAAATATTATGCCGACACACTAAAAACACTGAACTTGAGGCGAGGAAGGAGCATAACAAAAAAAAAAAAAAGGAGAGCGTGGGGAAGGAAAAGTGGGGTAACAAAACAAATCAAGAAGAAAACAATAGAAGAATGATATAAAATGGAAAAGATGGGAGAAAAAAAAGGTAAAGAAAAAAAGAAAAGAATGTGGGGGATAATGAGGAATATAGGAAGGAAAAAAAGGAAAGGAAGGAAGGAAAGGGGGATTGAAGGAACAAAATAAGTACAAAGAATGAAGAAAAGAAGAAAATAGAATGCAAAAAGCACAGCGTGTGTAAGTAAGAAAAAAATATGCAATTATACAGTATGTTAGGGAAAAAACTGTCTTCTGGTGGAGCAAAACACTCACCCAAAACTTGACAAGAAAGAAGGCATTGGGTGGGCCCTTCTCGTAGAGCTCCTTCAAACCACCCTTCTTTTCTGGGAACTTGTCGTAGATCTGGTGAACATCAACGGCCTCCAAGAGGGGATCACTGTATGTCGGGTTGGACTGGCTGATGTGCACGAATAGGTGTTTGTTGTACTGTACGGGAATTAAATAATGCATATTATCAGTGCCCACATGATGCCCAAAGATTGTGTCTACTGTGTGCGGCTACTCTATATACTGTGGGAAATAGAAAACTTGGGAGGACAAAATACCTAAATACGCAGGTTACATTATTCTCCATTTGTTTTATTGCAGTGTCTTTGCAAACCAGGATAATCAAGAATAACGTCCCTGCATCCACTTTCCTTTAGGATAAATGGTACTCAGGAAGGAGTTTCTATCAAACAGGTTTGCAAATGGCACAGCCGGGTATTAGTAGGGTAAACACACTTCATACTCTCCTAGGACATTCACTATCCCTGATAAGAAACATTTATTTTCATCCAAGGTGTTTACATGAATGTGTGGGTAAACAAGAGTGATATATACAAATGGAGATCTGGTTTTCAGGATGAATATAAGCTACAGAGGTGCCGGACATTTTCTCCCAGATATTGTTCTGGAGATCACTTACCGTGTCCCTGATCAGTCGCATAGCCCTTTCAAACAAGAATTTGCAATGCAATTGGTCTCGCATTTGCGATTGTCGAAGCTCTTGGCATTGTAAATGACAATGCCTTTTATTTATCTGTTTTGATAATAAACACATAAATAAAAGGCATTGTCATTTACAATGCCAACAGCTCAAACTCTTGAAAATGCCAATTAATTTCAAAGAAGCAGCCGCCATTGTTCCGGTCTGCTTGGAAAGTGAAAGCACGCATGGCGCCCTGAATGTTGCAGGAAAGCTTGTCGTGCCTGCAGCAGGAGAAACTCCTTAACCCCTTCCACGCGCGGCAAATTGCGATGCGAGGGGGGGTGGGGCTGGGCATGGCACTCAGGTACTCAGGATGGCTCCCGGCCGTCATAAATCACGGTGGGCTTGTGCTCATGACGGCCGGGAGCCGTCCTAACTCCGCCCACTAATTAATTCGCCCGGACAGGCAGGGAATTTGCCGCGCATGGGTGGAGCGGCAACGGTCCGACGGCTCCTGGCCGTCATGAGCACACGACTACCGTGACTCATGACGGCCGGGAGCCGCCCTGAGCATGGATATGGTTAAAGAAAATAGTGCTTGCACACTAAATAAGACATACCATGTAACAACAGAAGTAAGAGGGTCAGTTCTCATGGGAGGTTACAAATGAAGACAAGGGGGTACGAAGGAGGGACTAACACACCTATTAATGAATAGAAGTCAGCATTTACAAAAGACAATGACCCAAGCCAATGAAATATAAGGGCAGAGAGTGGGAGGAGCTACAAGTCCATACTCGAATACAGCATTCCTGGCAGAGCAGCTCATGTGCTACCCAGGGTCGACCTAAAAAGTTGAATCTCCCCCCCCCCCCCCCCCCCCTTTTCGCATATTTACCATTAGCTTGGTCTGCATTTTTTGGGGGACCTAGATCAGCACCTGGGTGACTTGTTCTGGTATTCTGTGAGAAGGAGAGTGGCAGTGACTAGACTCTTTCTTCTGGATGATTCTGGGGAATTGAGGGCTCCGCACTTGGAGCTCTACTACCTAGTGGCCCAAATACAGCGGCTGAATAGGTGTCTCAAAGGGCTTTACCTTGAGGAGGCTACAATACAGATACCACCACTCCAGGTGGGAGACTTGAATACAATGTTACTCACATCAACTCGGCGTCTCCACCATCACCTTTGCTTCATCCGGGTGACTTTGCATTGCCAATCCTGTGCAAGCACCCTCACCAAGAGGGCAATCCCACCCAGCAATCCCCTAGTGGGCTCTCAACCCTTACTGGTGAAACCGGCCTCAGGGACCTTAGTCTCTGGCATGAGTTAGTTAATCTGGAAATGGTAGGTGACCTTTTCAAAGACGATAACCTGCTTCCATTGAGGAGCTTGTCGATAAACTCAACCTGCACCAAGACCAATTCCTATTACCTCCGAGTCCCTCTTGGCGTGATGAATCACAGTGAGGTCCCTGTGCCTCCATTCACAATCCCTTCCCAACGTATAAACCACCCTCCTCAATTACTATTCCTGTTTTTATGAGCTTCATTCATGGCAGACGCAGTGCGTGTGCTCCAGCGATTTGAGCTAACCCCCTATGTGCCGGTGTGTTTGAGTGAGGCATGCTTCGATTTGCAGCAATTCAATGGGGTAGCCGATTTTATTCCCCGTTGGGAGGCTTTAGATCCCCCAGGGCCTGCAAGGTGTTTGGGGGCCTGCCGGGCAGGAGGTGAGATGCCTTCCTTCAGCCAGGGTGGGCATGTCTGGGTGCCTGGGTTACGGTATCGCCTTGGCACCCGAATGTTTGGCCTGCAAGGCTCTCTGTGAGGGCCAGAGCGAGTGAACCACCCACTACCCTATTGTTTGTGCACCAGAGGCACATGTTAAACTGGCCAGATGTTATAGTCTCCTTCCTCAGTGCCAGTACGCACATGCAATCTACAACCTGCTGCATTGATTGTTGTTGCTGGTGTTACTACGGCATAGTCCTACTGCATCAATAGCCTTGCAGCGCTGGAGGGTCATGGCCAATGCACTGTATTATAGCTTCGCAACAAGAGCCATTTTGGGCAGTACACGGTCGGATTTTTTGGGTGTTTGCTTTATGCGAACTGAGCCACTGGAGCCCTAGAAGCTGCACGTCAGCAGCCGGTGTGGGGGCTGTTTTTTGTTTTTAACATTTTACTTTATTTATTACTGTTTTCCAGGCTTGACTGGCTCTGCGTCTGCATAGTGGACCTTGTGGTCCGCAGCAGTTTTCTGAGGCTCTGGAGTTGCTGCATTGTGGTGCCTTTCTATTCCTGCTTGCGGTGCGGCGGGATATGGAGGCTGGCTTTCAGAGTCCCCCGGATTTCTATGCAACAGCAGGGGGTGCCAGGAATGGGAATAGGATTTGATTTGCTGGCGGGGGAAGGGGGGTGGGGGGGGGGGGGGGGGGAACTGGGAGGTCCATACAGTACTTTTTTGGCCCTGTTTTGCCCCGCTTCCACGTTCTCTGCCTGGCGGAGGCAGTATGGGGGAAGCATGCTCTGTGTGTCTTTGTGGGCGGCTATGCTCCTGCAGGGGCTCTGCTGTATGCGCTAGTGACAGATGTGTGCTTTTGTAGGTGATCTTGTGGAGTTCTTGATACAGTACAAGTGTATATATGCTTTGAGGGGTGCCTGTGGCTGAGTGCTATTGCTGATTGGTGCTGGCCCTTCCCTCTGGTTTCAGTGTCCTTTTGGGCAGAGTTCACTCAGTTTTACGCTGCAACATTACAGCTTTTGAATATGCAATTACCACTTTTGGGTTGTGGTCTTTTTGCTAGGCGGGGACAATACACTACTTCGGTTATCTGTCTGCTGGTTTGTTGGTTTTGTTGAGCTTACGGCAGGATTAGAGGTGACCATTTTTTCTGGTACCAAGGCTCATTGTGGCCTAGTGGTTATGGTCTTAGACTCTCAATGTGGAGATGAGTGTTCGGCTTTGGTATCTCTGCAGCCCTATTTTTGGTGCATTACGGAGCCTTGTCAAAGTGGGGGGGGAGGGGAGGGAGGGTCGGTGTCTATGGTTTCCCTAGTGAGAGGTCCTATTCCTGTTCTTTCCATGTGTTGTGTTTTTAGCCCAGAAAGGGTTGACAGCGGAGTGTCACTACCTGGTCGGGCCCCTCAGGTCAGCACTCCAGCCTATGGATGTCCTGTGGGCACTAGACCTGTGGTTGGCCAGTTATCAGTTCCTGGTGCTGTGGATGTGGAGAGTTTCAGCTGGTGTTGGTTCTGTAGCTCCTGTCCGACTGTGTGGTGTTCATTCCGTTCTAGGGGCTGTCCTGGATGTAGTTTTTTCCCCTGTGGTCTCCTGGGGCCTGCTGGTCTGCAGTCCTTCGGGTGAATGCATGCCTTCACGTTCCTGTTTGTCCGAGTCTTTGGAGGTTCTGTGGTTTTCGGTGAGGTCGAGCCATTCCATTTCCAGGTCTTTCGGTTTGGCCTGGAGTACACTTCACAGGTTTGTAACAAGTTATTTGCTCCCCGGTTGATTGTTCTTCGTCTGTGGGGGATTTCCTTCTTCTTGTGTCTGGACATCTGTTAATTGTTGGGGCTACTCTTCCCTGTATTGTTCACATGTGCAGACGGTGCGGGTTCTTCGGTCTTCTCATGGCATCTGTGTGACTGCTCGGTAATCGCAGCTGGTTCCCTCTAGGGATAGCGTTTTTGTTAGGGCCAGGTTGTGGGCATTGTGTGACATTGCCTGAACTCATGGATGCTGTTGAGTCATATGCATCTGCTGGTTCTAAGTTTGGTTCCTGATTAGGTGGTCTCTCTTTAAAATGTGATTGACTTTTTCACCGGGTGTATGCCACAGATGGTCGATTTCTGGGTTGGCAGCCCTGCCATGTCCTTGTCTGTTGGTCTGTTGCTTCCCTCCATTTCCTTTGATCTAGAGGTTTCTGGTTCTGTTGCGGGAGCTGGGAGCCCAGATGGCTCTGGCATGGTCTTGCTCTCTTTGGCTTCCTCTGTTGCTGGTGACAACGGCGCGTCTGGGAATGCGGTTCCTTCTGGTTCCATCTCCCCCGAGGCTTCCATGTCTTCAGATGCGATCCCTGGCGATCCTCCAGCTGGCTGCTTGGCTGTTGCAGTAGGGATTTGTTGTTCAGCCTCTGTCTCCTCTTCTGTACAGGCATCTTGGTGGTTGTTTCCCAGGTCGTGCTTGGAATTGGAAGACATTTCAAGCTTAATGTGCTCGGGTGGATCCACTTCCTGTTTCTCTGCCTCAGGTGTTGGGAGTTCTCCAGCGTGGCTTTCAGTTTGGTCTTATAACAGCCAATCTTGCGGGGCGGTGAGTTGCGCTTATGGCTTCCAAGTACCGGGGGAGGGGGTGGGGGTCTGGTGGACGATCGGAGTCTGGTATTTCAAATCTTTGTGGACTTTTCCATTTTTCGTCTAGTCCCTCAAGTGGTGTGTCCCTCTTGGGGTTTACAATTGGTTTTGTGGGCTCTCCAATGATTTCCCATTTGAGCCTCTGGCATCTATGGGGTTTCACCTTCCGCCTTAAAGGTGTTTTTTCGCGGTTGCTGTGCAATCTGCTTGCTGGCTGGGAGTGCTCGGTTAGTTGTCTTCTCGGTCTCCTTTTTTTGTGTGTTTGATCACGGGATTGTTCTTCGTTGGGACCTGGCTGTGTGCACAAGGTATTCTCAGCAGGAATTCTGTCTTCCATTGCTTTTCCTTGATCTTTGGTCTCGTGAGGACGTGGCGCTTCACTCACTAGATATGCGACAGCCATTTTTGATCTTCCTGGTATCGGGATGGCGTTCCTTTTCTTCTCTACTTTATTTGTGTACTTTGGTTCCGCCCAGAATGGGGATGAACCTTCCACTCAGATATTGTGCAGGTTGATTAGGTCAGTGATTCTGCTCACCTATAAGCAGTATGGTTGGTTGTCTCCTCTGGGGATCGAGGAGAGGTCTACTCTGGGCATGTCCGATTATGTTGCGGTACTCCACGGTCCATTTATGCTGTTTGTTCTGTCGGGTTTGCCGCTTGGGAGTGACCCCAACTTTTGTGTCCCATTATTGGGTGCTTCAGGGTCCGGTTGTTCCGAACTTGTTGGATTGTAAGTTCTGGCTTCTGTGTTGTATACAGTTTTCATTTTGCCTGTGGGTTGCATGTGTGTTGGCCTTTTCTATGCCATTCTCCTGATCTGTTTTGTGGCTGTGGTACATGTCACTATGTGATTTATCACAGCGAGAGGGACGTGGAGTTAATGCTGCGATTACTTACCGGTAATAGTATTACTCTGAGTTGTTTTCTCATTGTGATAAATCGGGCCCTCCCTCCCATCCTGTAGTCAGTCTAACGGTGTGGTGTGTGGACTTGGTACGGAACAGGAAGTGAGATAGGGAGGGGGGTGTTTCTTACGTTGGGAAGGGATTGTGAATGGAGGCACAGGGGCCTCACTATGTGATTTATCACAGCAAGAGAAGGACTCAGAGTATTGCTATTACCAGTAAGTAATCACAGCATTACACAAACTATGGCCTTTCTCTGATTCACCCCTTCTTCCCCCCACAACCCCTCCCTGAGTGCAATCCTTTTGTACAAACGCTCTCCGCAATGGTTGAAGGTATATTTCTTAGTTTTACAAATTCCTCATTCTACATGCTTCTCTGATGCTGACCCAATTTACAGATAAGTCGGGAAACTAATGTCAGCACAGCCTTTCACAAGACTAGCGGTTGATAGGATTCCCCATTTAATCTCACGTAAAATTTGAATTGATACAGCTCTTTATATTGCACAGAGCCTATCTTTCTCCTGCAACTCTCAATAGATGCTCTCTGCAGGCAGCAGCCTCCTGCACCTGCAGCTGATTTACACTCATGTTCTAGGCCTGTCCACTCCTGGGGGCGTTTTGGACTTGCATTACAAATTGATTGTCTATCACTGCTAAATCAAACCCTATTGATTGGTCTTTCAAAGCCCTAGGACTATACAAGCACTTCAATAAAAAGACTGGCCAGCTAAAAAACTGTCAAACTTAGCACTCCTCCTGGCCAAGCATATGATTACTTCTCACTAGAAATCTAAATCTCCACCCTCAATTGTGACCAGGTCATGAGTCTTCATGAAATAGGCTGAAGCTGAAGGATCTGTCTGTCCTATGTAGGGAGTCCAAAGGTCTCCGGAAGCATTCCGTTGCAGCCCGATGGGACCCACACCACTCCCAGATTTCCTCTTCGCTTCTTGAATATCACAAGAGGCTAAAGACCTGACTCTTTGAGTAAGGCGCCCGGAAACCCACCCACCCAAGAAGCACCAGGATACCCTCATGGATGATATGGCGCTCTAAAAATACATATAATATAATATTGGGATGAGCTCCTGGACTGCCTATAGTCGACATTGGCTGATCATACTCCCCCAGCCACATAAATTAATACTGAGTTGTTGCACGTTAAGGACTATTCATTGGCATAACCGCCCAATGCATTATATCTCTAGGACTCCAACACCTGTCTTTTTCCCTGTGGCATCCTGTGGCCCCATTTTAACAGTTTGTCCATTTTGTCTTACACACTTACACTTCTTCATTTGAAGGCCCTCTCTGTGCCACACTAACTCTCAACCAACTCTGCCCCTTCACCTCCACCCCCCCCCTTGCCTCTGTTCTTTACCCAGTTATATGCACTAGGTTGAATTTGATACTTATGGACTTCAAAGTGCCATGATTATCGTCAAAGTATAGAATAATGCTGTTATAATGTACTTAGGCAGCTTCAGCCAGGATGAGGCTGCAAGTCTCTTTATGAAATGCTTATTTATTGCAATATACTTGGGTGCTATGATTTGAATCCAACATCCAGCGTAGGAAACTATCTTTAATTACAACAAATGCATGCTTAAAAGCAATAATTGAACCTTACCATATTATGTGATCTACCTGTCAGTACAATTATAACTGGAAATTACTATATCTACAACTACTAATGTATGAAATACCAAAACCCCCCAGTACCTTATATACCACCAATATGCCAAGAGGTTTGTGTCACCCTTAATGTCTATTCCATGATGTCACAACAGATAGATAGCTGGCATTCCTGGTTCACTACCGCCCGTAACGCTCACTGCCCATGCCTGACCATCACTCATATACACATAAATTCCAATGTGCCATGTCCAGAACTATCTCCATATCAAATTTATTGTATTATTATTATTATTATTATTTATTTATTTATTGTTTATTGTAGTATGGAAATAAGCCAAAACATACACAGCATCTGAATGTTTTTTAATCTGAGATCTATTTTGTGACTTACTTGTTCTTTTCAAAGATAGCCCTCCCCACCTTCACTTCGTTTTTTGTAACTGTGATATTCACATAGCTTTCTTAAAAAGTGACAATAAAAGTGTGGCAGTCATTCTTTTTATCAAAATGTGTGCCAGTGACTACTTTTGTAAACAAATTCAAGTAAAATGAATATAATCTCCTGCTTCCCCAATAAGGACTCTTGTGCATACAATGCAGCACTAAATAAGTGTTACAGCGGAGACGATCACCTCCTTCCCTCAATGTCACATCTCTAGTAGATTCTAAGCAGTGGTTCATGACCTGCAAGGGTTCCTGCTTCGCGGCCCCCTAGCTTACAACCCTGCAGCAGCATTCTCACTTCATTTATTCTCATAGGTATTTAAACCAACCATGCTATCCCAACCATCTGAGGCTGTCGGACACCCATAGGGCTTTCCAAGGCAGTAGAGAAACAACATCAAATCTGCTAACCAAGGATCTTCCAATGACAGGGAACCCTACCTCCCCATGTGCTACACAGCT
The DNA here is from genome assembly GCF_964204655.1 of Triturus cristatus. Lineage (NCBI taxonomy): Eukaryota > Metazoa > Chordata > Amphibia > Caudata > Salamandridae > Triturus > Triturus cristatus. Next base: position 302,323,730 of record NC_140590.1, on the reverse strand, counting down.
GACAAAGCCTTCTTCTCATGGGTTGCTTTCTGTCCATCAGACCTCTAAAAACAAATTTCCTGAGAACACTCGTTCAGAAATCGATCAGTGATTTTGCCTGTAAATTGACAGACATCAATGTGACTTGGGTCAATGTCCTTTTAAACACTACCGGATCTTAGACCCGGGGGACCCAACCCACTTAAAGCCCTGTTTTAACCTACAAATAATTGATATCAAATGTGTTAGTGTGGTAAGCAAAATGGAAGAACACTAAGGAGTTCCTCAAGATGGCGTTCGCCAGGCTTTTACTTTCTGATTGGAAGAGTTACAAAGGTAAAAGAAAAATGCACAGATGGTCTATTGAAAAAACAGCTATAGTAGTTCAAGCCAATCTTTCTTAAAGTAGTAACTACTTTTATAAATTTATCAGCTCCTATTCAAATTAATAAAATCTAGCAGTATCAGGTTTTACTAGACAGTACTTCTCACACTGTTGGAGATCTTATGTAAAAGCATGTACATACTGGCAAACGAGAACTTATTTACTGCATTTTGAATACAGTAATAATGACGGCTTGCGGCCTGTTCATACAGAATAAAACGCATACTATTATCATCCAGGAACGCATATACTGAATTGATGATAGTAGGACTACTGTGCTGACAGACATGGAACTGTGACCAGCCGAAGGCATTCTAGGACATGGAACACTTACAGATTCTGGGTCTCCTTGCTGTTCCATGAAAGCTGAAAACTCGACAAGCCGTAGTTTGGGTGTACCGATGGAGCGTCCCTGCCACGCTGGGCCACTGGGGACCGGAGACAGGCTAGCTGGAGAGGTGTTATAACCTGGCAAAGAAGCATAAACATATCTGTACAATTCAGACATAAATGAGCTACACTACACCCCCCTTTTTCTAGAGCATCTATATTATACCCTCATCCCCCGAACTTTGGGTGAAAACGTGGGTTGCATTCTTTCTCTTCTTAGCACTGCAAAGGAGTACGACCTTAATGCCTCTCGCATCTTTCACACATAATGCAACCACAGGCATAATCTAGTGGCATGGGTCACATCTGCCATGGATGAATGTATTCCATGTTTATTCAACATAAAAGAAAGCAAATTATTGTATGCAGCTTGCCAGGTTTGCGAGGGTAAGCCTTCAATCTGCACAAGGGCCAGCGCGCAAATCGGCTGTCATTAGTGGTCTGAAGACAACAACGTTTCTCGCTCCCTAGGGAGGCATGTTCAATCTTCCAGACTTAGGGCCTAATTTACAACAGTGACGGATGTCCCATCCACTGAAATATAAATCCAATAGGATATAATGGGCTTTATATTGCGGCGGATGGGATAGCTGTCATCGTTGTGATGGAGTAACTCGTCCACCAAGATCTAAATCAGGCCCCTAATGTCAGTCTTACATATAGCCTCAAAAGGGGAAGTGCGTAATGGATATTTTGGCTCCTTTGTCCAGTCCGAATTCCAGCATCCTTTGCACTTCCAGGGGGCATCAGTCCTGTTTAAATGTCTTGCTAATTTTGAAGAGTTTTCAAAAGCGGTTCCATACTTCTGAACGTCCCCAAGAATAGGTTTAAAGCATAAACAGGGCACACTCAAAGAATATGTTCTAGCTACACTAATGTTCCCGCAAAGCGGCTGGACAGAAAATCCTTCAGACAGCTCATCGGTGTCAAAGACCGGGAAGAAGAAGAAACCAAAGATCAACTGAGCCTCACTCTCCTCTGTCTCACTTTGGGGCCACCCTATGCATCTAGGATACATCTGTTCTGCAATGCTCAGCACATTTACTCTGCGTCAACTGAACCATGCGGCTCTACATTGTTCTGGGAGGCAGGAGACACAAGGAAGGAGACAGAGGCAAATAAGACAGGAATCAGAAAAAGAGACGGGAGAAGAACACAAATTATGGGATGGGGGAGGGGGGGGAGAAAAATGTCTTCAGTGACTTACCTGGGACAGGTGGAGGAGGCCCAGCAGGCTGTAAGGAGTAAGGCGGCTGAGCAAATGGCTTAACACTAGAGAATAAATAAAAAGATATGTCAGTGTGATTTGTCATGAATGAGCTATCACACTGCTGACTAATGCATATTTTTGTATTTTAAAATGCTGTGATGAGATTGATTTGATACAATATAGACTACACTATGTCAAAGTAAGGGCCCACTGAGGATTGCTCAATGGTCCTGTGAATCCAGAAGAGTGAATAGCCCTTTGTAGCATGAACAGCACACAAAATACCTTCAGGGATATAAGCACTGGGGGATTAAGTCCTTCTTAGTGCTATGTGATTCTTAATATGGCTATTAGATGTATCATTTAATATGATTGTATGATGTTTTGTTATGTATGGTATGGACTATCATTTGTAGTATGGTATGGTCTGCCATTGTATAGTATTGTATGGTATGGCTTGTCATTGTATGGTATGTTATGTTATGGGATAGTACGGCCAGTCGTTGTCTACTATGGTACGGTAATGGTATGATATTGTATGGCCTGTCATTATATAGTATAGTGTGGCCTGTCATCTTATGGTATGGTATCGCCCGTCATTGTATAGTATGGTACTGTATGATATTGCCGGTCATTGTATAGTCTGGTATGGTATGACCCGTCATTGTAAAGTATTGTATGGTAATCTTTGTTACAATGTACAAATTAAGCTACAGAAGAGCAATAGAAGCAGGCAAACAAGCATAAAAGAGCTTTACAATATTATGTTATCTTCACTCTAGAATGATGAATCAAACCCATAATTGTGCAAACATTTTTATCATGCTCAAGATATCTACAAATCATAAAACACGTACCAAAAATGCACTATGTTACAAACTAAACAAGTTAATACTTAATAGCAATAGTGCAAAGCCTTTATTGTATTTTAAAATCATTGTTAAAAGTAATGCTAACAACCTGTAGCATGCTGGTGCTGTTATGCTGCACCAAAGAGTATAAGGGGGTGAATGAAAATTAAAAGGGAGCGAACACAGGAAACGGTGAAAGCAACAGCACAGAGCAAAACCAGGCGCACAACAACCTAAAAAATTATACACTCATACAAACTGCAGCAAGTAGAAGAATAAAATAGGTCATGTTAGGAAGTGGAAGCAGCAGAAGGTCACTCCCCAAAAACAGAAGCAGTACTTGGTCAATGCTCCAGGGGGCAGGGGAAGCACTTGAACAGAAGGTGAAATAAGCACACACTGACCAAACAGGAGTCAGCAAATAAGAGCAACAATTAAGCCAACGTATGGTAAATAGTGAGTTGGCATGTAAACAAAATATCTCTCAAGCAACTGCGCATGTACTGTCTCAGGTGAGACCTAAAAATCTATCACTACCTCGTTTTCGAACATCACTGCAAAAGTGTAAACATTAAAGGTTATCGCAGATGCTATAAACATAGGTATCTGTGATTGGATCACATGAGACCTTTTCTTGTTGATGAAATATCCCAGATCGAAGAGAGTAGCAAATCAGACAAAGGCTGCCTGACAAGTCAGTCATCATACAAGGGAAACCAATGTACTCACTGGAGGCGAAGATGAGCTGTCACTTCTAATTTCACTTTTGTGAGTATTTTGAGAATAGTACAGTATACATTCTTAATGCTTAATCTTTGACTGAAAATTCAGGTGCTGCTGAAGCTCTTCTTCGATTATGGAAGAGTTTAATCAGTGCCCATCAGTATGGACGATAGGATATGATCTAGTGCCATCATTTGAAAGACTCCACTATAAAAACTGATTCTGGCTCTAATAGGCTCTAATATCAGTCTGATGCCCGGGATTTTCTGGAATGGAATCTCTGTTCTTTTTCATTCTCCAGGATTAGCTTAACTGCTTACAGAAGAAGTTTTTGAATTTCGAAAACAAGATTCACGCATGACTTCTGGGATATTGGAGGACACAAGGCAGATCCGGATGAAATTTTTCAAAAGGTTTCAGGTTTAATCAGAATTGAAAATTCACTATAATAGCGAATTTGCCAATGATCCTCCCACAATGAATGTTTTTCTGAAAGCCCTAAACATATTGGGATAGGCTGATAAGAACACTGCCACTGAGATTTAGTGGTAATTGCACTCAAAGATTAAGAACAAATGTTACTTACCTGTAAATCCCTGTAAACTGTGGTTCTCCAGTATTGGTGTCTTTCATAGATTCACATGCTTGAATATTCCCCGTCGTCGAAGTCCCACGGTACATAAAAAAGCAATATATATATATATATATATATATATATATATTTAATAAACACTTCAAGTGTTCTCTGTGGTGCCGTGCTTTTCTTCATTGCGACGCACCCCAGGACTAAGGGTGAAGCGAGAGAGAAGTTTGTTCTATATATATATATATATATATATATATATATATATATATATATATATATATATATATATATATATATATATATATATATATATATATATATATATATATATATATATATATATATATATATATATACACACACTTTGGATTTTAGCGAAAGCTACAAGGGCAGCGGCAGCCACCAGGGACTGGCCCCTGGTTTTGGACTTCAGCACGCTCGAAAATGGTGTGCAAGGAGATTGCGGCATACTTCTATTAACGAACTTTAACAGCCATCACTCACCGAAGTGAAAGATTTGTGAGGCTGACAGACTCACTACGATGAGCAGAATGCTCCATGCTGCAGTCCATCGTGGCGCCCACTAGAGGGAAATCACCGTGAGATAAATTGAGCAATCATCCGGTTCGAGTGAGTTAGTGCGGCCCCCAAATGCCTGAAGCTCCTCCTCTGAAGAAGGCCAAAGGTTGGCCGAAATGCATTAGGAACAGTGGAGCTTTTACGTTTGGAAAATAAACCTTGAATGTTACCGCGATGTGTGCGACTCACTCTTTCCCTTGAGGAGAGGTTTTTGTAATATATGAATAAAATACATATATAAATAAACATTATATATTTTAAAATAACATACAAAGTCAAAAGTACCATAGGATAACATTGACACGTGGGAATGCATTGAAAAAAGAAATCACTTTACTGACATATCCATGTCGTTTTTATAGTCCAAACTCCAGCCAATCAGGAGCAAACACCCTCTATAACATGGGTACTCACAAACTTTCTCTCAGGGGCCAAATTTACAGTGTGGTTTGTGGCCGAGGGCCGCAACGGTGGGGGCGGGGCGGCACTAATGCAAAAAAGATTGTGACCATGAGGTTGAGCACAGGTCCCTGCAGCAGACGCCTTCGTCCACTGAGCCACCAGACCCGGCATACATCTATCTATCTATATCTCTCCCCCTATCTCTCTCTCTCCCCCTGTCTCTCTCGCTCTCCCTCTGTCTCGCTCTCCCTCTGTCTCGCTCTCCCTCTGTCTCGCTCTCCCTCTGTCTCGCTCTCCCCGTCTCTCTCTCCCCCTGTGTCTCTCTCTCCCCCTGTGTCTCTCTCTCCCCCTGTGTCTCTCTCTCCCCCTGTGTCTCTCTCCCTCCCTATCTCTCTCCCTACCTATCTCCCTCCCTGTCTCTCTCCCTCCCTGTCTCTCTCCCTCCCTGTCTCTCTCCCTCCCTGTCTCTCTCCCTCCCTGTCTCTCTCACTGCCCCTGTCTCTCACTGCCCCTGTCTCTCACTGCCCCTGTCTCTCACTGCCCCTGTCTCTCACTGCCCCTGTCTCTCACTGCCCCTGTCTCTCACTCCCCCTGTCTCTCACTCCCCCTGTCTCTCTCTCCCCCTGTCTCTCTCTCCCCCTGTCTCTCTCTCCCTCTGTCTCTCTCTCCCTCTGTCTCTCTCTCCCTCTGTCTCTCTCTCCCTCTGTCTCTCTCTCCCTCTGTCTCTCTCTCCCTCTGTCTCTCTCTCCCTCTGTCTCTCTCTCCCTCTGTCTCTCTCTTGTGAGAAGTTGGCCTGGTATATGCTGCTCACTAGTTCTAGTGATCACCTTGTACCATGCCAAGCAACCCTTATGGTGGTGGTTGAAGTCAACCTAGATAGACCAGCTATCCTAGTGGTAGCATGGACAGTGCAGTCTGCAGGCTAAACTCTTGAGGGCATGTGAAGCCAGCTGTTTTACCATATGTAACCTCCTTGAATACCAAATGAAAGGACACCACACAGATATATATTCAAAATATATATGTATTTATTTACTAAACGTATCCCCTATACTCTTTATGAGCACAGAAGCACATTCGTTAAAACAAGGCAATGTTTAAATATACAAAAGTTGCACAATTATGGATGGGCCCGGGTGGCCCGCTAAACCATATAGTAAAATAGTGGTATAAGAACCATGTATAGAAAAGTAAGAAGGCCTAGGGCCTTGAGAATTGCTGGGACTACAATAGTGGTATAAGAACCATGTATAGAAAAGTAAGAAGGCCTAGGGCCTTGAGAATTGCTGGGACTACAAGGAGCTAACAGTAGTTAGTGACCAGGAGGCCCACAGGATATGTGTGCAGTGTTGAAAGTTACACACGTGCACCTATTGGATTCAATGGGTGCGTAAAAGTCATAAAGTTAAAGCAAAGGGAGTCTTCCGGATGGACCAGAACCTAACATCTGGAAACCTAGACACTAGAGATGTTTCTCTACACAGGAGCACCGGAGTGCCAGCGTTACCTTACCCACAGAAAGCGGGTGCATAGGTGTCAAAGTGCGTCGGGTTTCGTCGTGCAGGTCTATGGAGCCTGAAGATGAAGATGCTGCAGGCGGCCAGGCGAGAAGAGTTCCGGTGGATCCAAGGGTGGATCTGAAGAGTAGAAGACCTGAAAGCAGAGGGGACACTGTTCAGAGTCACTAGCCAGTGACCGGCGTGGAACCAGGCGATGTCGGGTGCCAACAGGTGAAAAAGCGAAGCTTGTCTCTGCAGCCACGTGGAAGTGAAGATGTCGGCGACGTCCAGGAGTCACTCACGAGCTGTCCCACGAAGGATCTAGCTGATGACGGTGTCGGCTTCTCTATGGGAGCAAACAGGCCTTGGCTAATGCAAGCCACGCAGGAGTCGATGAAAGCTTGGTGCTCTAACCAGCAAGGTCAGAGGGGCTGCTCCTTTTCACAGGAGCAAGGGCCAGTCTGGAGCAACCAGACCAGCAGTGTTGTTCGTAGATTTCGTCGCCCAGATGGCCACTAGCCAACGGGCCAGTAACCGGGATGACGCGTCGAGTGGCAAAAATCAAAAGCCTGCCTCCAGGATTGTTAAGGCCTGCCATAGGAATGACTGATAGATATAGTATGTCTATATCTAACATATATAGACACATGGAAACCTAAGTAAGAGGTGATTACACCAACTTACCCCAACTGAGTGATCAGCCAGTTGTGTCAAATAGTGAGGCCAGGCCAGGGGTGGCATAATACATGCTGCAGCCCCTGGTAGACCTTGGATACACCTATGCCCTGGGTACCTGGGGTACACTGTTACAGGGTCTGTAAGGTGAACCAGTTCCAATTGGTAATGCACCTAGTGTGCATTGGCATTAATTTAGGGAGAGAACAGCAGGGCTGTGGGTCTGATTAGCAGGCCCACAGCCACACTAAGTCATAAAACCAGTGAAGCAAAAGCAAAAATTTGGGGTGACCATAGGATAGCAGACCCTACTCTCCTACACAACCCCCCCCCCCCAAACGCAGGGACATTAGACTAACCTTGACCAGTTGTGTCTTCATGTTCTAAGTGGAAGTACCGGGAGAGACCATCTGCATTACCATGGTCAGTCCCTGGGCGGTGCTCCACTGTAAAGTCCATCCCCTGTAGGGAAATGGACCACCTGAGTAGTTTGGGGTTTTCACCCTTCATCTGATTTAGCCATAAGAGGGGCTTATGGTCGGTCTCAATCTTGAAGTGAGTTCCAAATAAGTATGGTATCAACTTCTTCAGGGCCCACACCACAGCAAAGGCCTCCCTCTCAATAGCTGACCAACGTTTCTCTCTAGGGGTCAGCCTTCTGATAATAAAAGCAATGGGCTGGTCTTGACCATCTACATTAAGTTGTGAAAGCACAGCTCACACCCCCAACTCAGAAGCATCTGTTTGGACAATAAACTCTTTGGAGTAGTCAGGACTCTTCAGGATAGGTGCAGAGCACATGGCCTTCTTCAGGTCTTCAAATGCCTTTTGACAGTTTACTGTCCACTGAACCTTTTTGGGCATCTTCTTGGATGTCATATCATTAAGAGGAGTCACTATGGACCCATAGTTCTTAACAAACTTCCTGTAGTACCCAGTCAGGCCTAAGAAAGCTCGGACCGGAGTCTGGGTAGTTGGAGGGGACCAGTCCTTGATGGTCTGGATCGTACTCTCCAGTGGTTGAACCTGGCCTCCACCTACAAGGTGGCCCAAGTAAACAACTTTACTCTGCCCTATCTGGCATTTAGTAGCCTTGATAGTGAGGCCTGCCTTTTGCAGGGCCTCTAGTACTTTTGTCAGGTGGATCAGGTGATCCTCCCAGGTGGAGCTAAAGACAGCAATATCATCTAGATATGCTGCACAGAAATCATCCAACCCAGTGAGGACTTGGTTCACCAACCTTTGAAAAGTGGCAGGTGCATTCTTCAGACCAAAGGGCATCACCACAAATTGGTAATGACCTCCTGGGGTTGAGAATGCTGTTTTGGCCTTAGACACCTCAGCTAACCTGATTTGCCAATAGCCAGCTGTCAAATCAAATGTGCTCAAAAACTTGGCAGAAGCCAGTCTATCTATGAGCTCATCTGCCCTTGGAATTGAGTGTGCATCTGTCCTGGTGACAGCATCGAGTCCTCTGTAATCCACACAGAACCTCATTTCTCTCTTTCCATCTTGTGTGTGAGGTTTGGGGACCAGAACCACTGGGCTAGCCCAGGGGCTCTCTGAAGGCTCAATGACACCTAACTCCAGCATTTTCTGCACCTCAGTCTTTATATATCCCTGACATGGTCAGGTTGCCTGTAAATCTTGCTTTTTACAGGAAGACTGTCACCAGTGTCCACCACATGGGTACACCAGTTAGTCTGACTGGGTGTCAAGGAGAACATATGTCTATAGGACTGTAAAACTTGTCTGCAGTCATTTTGCTGATGTTCAGTGAGGCTGCCACCTAAAGCCACACCATCAACTGAGCCATCTTCAGGGTTCTGAGACAACAGGTCTGGGAGAGGGTCACTCTCTTCCTCCTGCCCCGCTTCCTGTGGGTGAGGTAACGCTGGCACTCCGGTGCTCCTGGGTAGAGAAACATCTCTAGTGTCTAGGTTTCAAGTTGTGAGCGCGCCCATGTCTGCCCTGTCAACATATGCCTTGAGTCTGTTGACATGGAGCACCCTGTGGGGGCTCCTGGGAGTTCCTAGGTCTACCAAGTAGGTGACCTCTCCCTTCTTTTCAACAATTGTATGGGGTCCAGACCATTTGTCTTGGAGTGCTGCTGGGGCCACTGACTCCAACACCCATACCTTCTGTCCTGGCTGGTACTCAGTCAAAACAGCCTTTTGGTCATGCCAAGCTTTCTGTAATTCTTGGCTTGCCTCCAGGTTTTTAGATGCCTTCTCCATGTACTCAGCCATCCGGGAGCGGGGACCAAGTACATAGTCCACTATGTCTTGCTTAGGCTTTTTGAGAGGTAACTCCCATCCTTCCCTCACCAGACATAGGGGTACTCTTACAGGATGCCCAAATAACAATTCAAAGGGGCTGTAGCCAACTCCTTTTTGTGGGACCTCTCTGTAAGCAAACAGAAGGCAGGGTAGAAGGATGTCCCATCTTCGCCTTAGCTTTTCAGGTAACCCTTTGATCATACCCTTTAGGGTCTTGTTGAATCTCTCAACAAGCCCATTGCATTGTGGATGGTAAGGAGTGGTGAACTTGTAGTTGACACCACATTCCTTCCACATAGCTGTTAAGTATCCTGACATGAAGTTGGCACCTCTGTCAGATACCACCTCCTTAGGAAACCCCACTCTGGAGAAAACTCCCAGTAAGGCCCTGGCCACAACAGGAGCTGTTGTAGTCCTAAGGGGAATTGCCTCTGGATACCAGGTGGCATGATCCACTACCACCAGTATAAATCTGATCAATCCCCACTCTTTCAAAGGGGACCCCCACCACAGGTAGTGGTATTAGGGGGGCCTTTGTTGTGCCACCTGATTTGCCACTGGCTTGGCAGGTTACACAGGAGCAACAAAACTCCTTGGTATCTTCATTCATGTGAGGCCAGTGAAAGTGAGGGACAAGCCTGTCCCAAGTCTTGTTCTGGCCTAAATGTCCTGCTAAAGGAATATCATGGGCCAAGGTAAGAAGGAAGCCCCTAAATTGCAGAGGTATAACCAACCTCCTGGTTGCACCAAGTTTTGGGTCTCTAGCCTCTGAATAAAGGAGCCCATCATTCCAATATACTTGAGCATTCCCAGCAGCCTCAGCAGCGGCTTGCTGTCTGAGGGGTTCAAGGGAAGAACAGTTTAACTGAACCTGCCTTAAGTCAGCCCTGGAAGGTCCCCCTGCCCCCAGAAACTCAACCATGTCAGGTTCAAGCTCTTCAGGGACAGTTCCTTCAGGATTCTCAAAATCAGTTTCCTGAGAAGACTGATCTTCACTTTCAGGCAGGAGGGAAGGCACAGCCTTGACCCTTCTGTTCTTTTTCTTGGTAGGTACTCGGTCCATTGTTCCAGGCTCCAATACCTGAGGTTCAGTGAGGCACTTTTTGGCCTGTGACCTGGTCACAGCAAGGACATGTGATGAAATCCCTAACATCTCTGCATGAGTCCTGTACTCCACTTCTGACCATAGAGAGGATTCTAGGTCATTGCCCAACAGACATTCAACTGGGAGGTCTGCACTTACCACAACCTTTTTGAGGCCAGTTGCCCCTCCCCAGGAGAAATTAACAATTGCCACACTATATGAAGTAGAGACATTGCTGGCGTTGGTCACTAGGTAATTATCACCTAGCACTATCTGACCAGGGTCCACAAAGCCAGGTGTCACCATTGTGACACTGGCACAAGTGTCCCTGTATGCTTGAGCCACTTTATTGTTGATTAAAGGTGTGTCTGTACTTGCCTAGATTCCTAGGACCCACAGTAGTGGACAAATCCATGTCCACATCACAGATCAGAACAGCCTGTGTAGGGGTTCTGACTAGGCCAGACTCTCCCTCAGTACTCAAGGTTAACCCCACTACTCCCTTAGCCTGAGGACCAACACTGCCAACTGTACTAGGGGGTGCAGGTGCCTTAGGGGCTGCAGTGATGGGGGCTCCAGTTTTCTTAGACACACTGGTCCAGTGAGAGGTGTTTTTACAGACATTACACCATGGCTTTTTCTGACCTTCTTTCTTCTTCTTCTTAGAAGTTTGGGACCCACCCTCATTATTCTGTTGGGGGCCTGGAGAAGACTTCTGGTCTTTAGGTTTCTGTTCCCCACCCTTTTGGTCTGCCTTCTTTTGGTCACCACCCTGGTTCTGGTTCTTTTGCTTAACCCTGGTTCTAACCCATTTGTCTGCCTTCTTTCCCAATTCTTGGGGAGAGGTCAGATCTGAGTCAATCAGGTGTTAATGCAACTGCTTGTTCTGACAATTATTTAAGATTTGCTCTCTCATAATTAGATTATACAATCCTGTGTAATCTGCAACCTTACTTCCCAGCAACTAGCCCTCCAGAGCCTTAGTGGCACACTCAACAAATTCAGACCAGTCCTGATTCTGTGTCTTCTGGGTGTCTCTAAACATTAACCTGTACTGTTCAGTGGTTAAGCCTAACCCATCAATCAGAGCGCTCTTCAGGACCAGATAGTTTCTAGCATCCTCATCACTAACTGTGAGGAGCTTGTCTCTGCCTCTACCTTCAAAGGAGAGCCACAAGAGTGCTGCCCACTGCTCCTGAGGGACCTGCTGTACTCTGCAGGCCCTCTCAAGTGCAGTCATCCATTTGTGGATGTCATTCCCAGCTTTGTAGGGGGGCACAATCTTACTCAGGTTTTTATTGTCATAGGACCTTATTGTCTTAGGGATATTGCTGCCACCAGTGGAATCCAATCCACTCTCTCTAGACTGTCTTGCTCTAGCAAGTTTCTCCTTAGCCAAGGCAACCTCTAGTTCTTGCCTTTGGATCCTAAGTTCAGCCTCTCTCATCTTGGCTTTATGTTCCCTTCTCTGAGAGGAAGTCAACCTTCTCTGATTAGAGGCATTGGAGCCTTTAGAGCCATTGGAATGGTCAGATCCACTTGAACTGGATCTTCTCTCCCTCTGTCTCTGGTTAAGCCTTCTTGGGGGTCTGTAGGGAGGTATCCCATGTCCAGTCCCATGTAAGCTTAAGTTGGCCTGGCTAAGTCTCCTGACTGGCACCTGGCTATTTCTATCATCATCTGAATCATCTTCCCCCTCATCTTCTTCTTGAGTGCTAGGTACAGGGGCATCAGTATTATCATCTTCAGATGGGTGACAGAGTATCAGAGTAATCTAATAGCTCTAGGAGTTGGGCTATAGTAGGGTTTTGACCCTGCTTAAGACTTCTGGTGTTACACAGTTGTCTTAACTCCTGAAAGTTTAACATAGAATATTTGGATGGTGCCCTTTGAGGGTCTCTCTCAACAGCTGGAAGCCCAGTGGCTCCTGCTGCTCCAGCCATTCTCTTAGTGAGGTGGATGTGTTGCAATCTACCTACACTGGTGTTTTCCTACTGGACCTTCTCTAGTTAGTTGTAGTCAGGGTGTGCTACTCCCTTTGCTCTACAACAACTAAGTTCAGTAGAACGTATGTATACTAGTCTTGTTTTATATGTACCTAAAGGTACCTGTATGATCTTTCAAATGATATTTTCAAAGATTACAATTGGTAAAACACAGCAAGCTCAAATCCCAACCGCTGCTCACCAATGTGAGAAGTTGGCCTGGTATATGCTGCTCAATAGTTCTAGTGATCACCTTGTACCATGCCAAGCAACCCTTATGGTGGTGGTTGAAGTCAACCTAGATAGACCAGCTATCCTAGTGGTAGCGTGGACAGTGCAGTCTGCAGGCTAAACTCTTGAGGGCATGTGAAGCCAGCTGTTTTACCATATGTAACCGCCTTGAATACCAAATGAAAGGACACCACACAGATATATATTCAAAATATATATGTATTTATTTACTAAACGTATCCCCTATACTCTTTATGAGCACAGAAGCACATTCGTTAAAACAAGGCAATGTTTAAATATACAAAAGTTGCACAATTATGGATGGGCCCGGGTGGCCCGCTAAACCATATACTAAAATAGTGGTATAAGAACCACGTATAGAAAAGTAAGAAGGCCTAGGGCCTTGAGAATTGCTGGGACTACAAGGAGCTAACAGTAGTTAGTGACCAGGAGGCCCACAGGATGCGTATGCAGTGTTGAAAGTTACACGCGTGCACCTATTGGATTCAATGGGTGCGTAAAAGTCACAAAGCTAAAGCAAAGGGAGTCTTCCGGATGGACCAGAACCTAACAACTGGAAACCTAGACACTAGAGATGTTTCTCTACACAGGAGCACCGGAGTGCCAGCGTTACCTCACCCACAGGAAGCGGGTGCATAGGTGTCAAAGTGCGTCGGGTTTCGTCGTGCAGGTCTATGGAGCCTGAAGATGAAGATGCTGCAGGCGGCCAGGCGAGAAGAGTTCCGGTGGATCCAAGGGTGGATCTGAAGAGTAGAAGACCGGAAAGCAGAGGGGACACTGTTCAGAGGCACTAGCCAGTGACCGGCGTGGAACCAGGAAGGAACCAGGCGATGTCGGGTGCCAACAGGTGAAAAAGTGAAGCTTGTCTCTGCAGCCACGTGGAAGTGAAGATGTCGGCGACATCCAGGAGTCACTCACGAGCTGTCCCATGAAGGCTCTAGCTGATGGCGGTGTCGGCTTCTCGATGGGAGCAAACAGGCCTTGGCTAATGCAAGCCACGCAGGAGTCGATGAAAGCTTGGTGCTCTAACCAGCAAGGTCAGAGGGCCTGCTCCTTTTCACAGGAGCAAGGGCCAGTCTGGAGCAACCAGACCAGCAGTGTTGTTCGTAGATTTCGTCGCCCAGATGGCCACTAGCCAACGGGCCAGTAACCAGGATGACGCGTCGAGTGGCAAAAAGCAAAAGGGCCCCACGCAGATCTCGTGGATGCTGGAGGGCAGGTCTTTGGTGCAAATACTGCTCGGTGTTGGGGCTTCTCAGGGCCCTATGCACAACGATGAGGATGCCTCGGGTGCTGCAGTCAGCTTGTCGTGGACGTTTCAAGATGGCCGGTCCCACGTCTCTCGGTGCCTCCACGGGTCTCTTCTTTGCAGGGACTGTGGATCAGGCTCCGAGATGTCTGGGAGTCTGGGTCTTGTCGGGCTCTGGGCTCGTTCTCCGGCGGGAGGCGGCGGCAAAGCAGTCGTTGAGTTGCTGGATGGTGCCTGTGTTCACAGGGTGGTCACTCCTTGACCACAAGGGAGATTCTCTTCAGTCTTCTGTGCAGCAGAATGTCGAAGTCCAGTAGTTATTCTTATTAAAGTCGAGTTTCAGGATGATCTAAAGTCCTGGGACACAGCTCCTACTCTTATTCCAAATCTAGGGGCTGGATTACCTGCTAGGTCCCTCCTCTGGGGGGAACCAGGAAGGGGGGTGGTTACACCCCCTCTCCTTTGTTCAGTTTCGCACCAGGGCCGGGGCTGGAGAGCCCCAGCTTCAGTTTGAACTGGCATATGCACGGGGACACCTTGTGTGTCCCAGGCATGTCTCAATCTATTCAGCCCTCCCTAACCCACTACACAAAATCCTGTCTGGGGTGGTGCAAGCACCTCCCCTGACAGGAAACCCTTTGTCCAAACCTCCCAAGCTGGAAGGACTCCCAGCAGCAGGAGGGCAGACTTGTGTCTGTGGTGGCAGCATCCATTTTGTGATGCTGAGGCTCTGTCTAACTTTACCCGGGTTTCAGGTTAGGTACATGTCGTGTCCCTCTAGAAGGATGGAATGCTTCCCCTGTCGCCAGAATTGGCGAGGGGGTAGTATTCCAAATCGTATGACACCTTACTCGACATGTTTTGATAAAGCCAAACCAGAGTTAGCATTTGACTGCGAGGTCCATAATGCACTTAAGAGTATATGGTATGGCAGTATCATGGAAACAGCTAAAGGACGTTGTTCCGAAAGCTGCAGACAGGCTCAGCTCATGCCAGAGCACCATCTCACATGAAACCAAGCACTCTGCCTCCAGGATTGTTAAGGCCTGCCATAGGAGTGACTGATAGGTTACCATGTGTCCATATATGTTAGATATAGATATACTATATCTAAGTAAGAGGTGATTACACCTAATTACCCCAGCTGAGTGATCAGCCAGTTGTGTCAAATAGTGAGGCCAGGCCAGGGGTGGCATAATACATGCTGCAGCCCCTGGTAGGCCTTGGATACACCTATGCCCTGGGTACCTGGGGTACACTGTTACAGGGTCTGTAAGGTGAACCAGTTCCAATTGGTAATGCACCTAGTGTGCATTGGCATTAATTTAGGGAGAGAACAGCAGGGCTGTGGGTCTGATTAGCAGGCCCACAGCCACACTAAGTCATAAAACCAGTGAAGCAAAAGCAAACATTTGGGGTGACCATAGGATGGCAGACCCTACTCTCCTACATCTCTCCCTCTGTCTCTCTCCCTCTGTCTCTCTCCCTCTCTCCCTCTGTCTCTCTCCCTCTCTCCCTCTCTCCCCCTGTCTGTCTCTCTCTCCCCCTGTCTCTCTCCCCCTGTCTCTCTCCCTCCGTCTCTCTCCCTCCGTCTCTCTCCCTCCGTCTCTCTCCCTCCGTCTCTCTCCCTCCGTCTCTCTCCCTCCGTCTCTCTCCCTCCGTCTCTCTCCCTCCGTCTCTCTCCCTCCGTCTCTCTCCCTCCGTCTCTCTCCCTCCGTCTCTCTCCCTCCGTCTCTCTCCCTCCGTCTCTCTCCCTCCGTCTCTCTCCCTCCGTCTCTCTCCCTCCCTCCGTCTCCCTCCTTCCCTCCGTCTCCCTCCTTTACTCTGTCTCCCTCCTTTACTCCGTCTCCCTCCCTCTGTCTCCCTCTCCCTCCCTCCCTCTCCCTCCCTCCCTCCGTCTCCCTCCTTCCCTCCGTCTCCCTCCTTTACTCCGTCTCCCTCCCTCCGTCTCCCTCCCTCCGTCTCCCTCCCTCTGTCTCCCTCCCTCTGTCTCCCTCCCTCTGTCTCCCTCCCTCTGTCTCCCTCCCTCTGTCTCCCTCCCTCTGTCTCCCTCCCTCTCTCGCTCCCTCTGTCTCTCTCCCTCTCTCGCTCTCTCTCCCTCTCTCGCTCTCTCTCCCTCTCTCGCTCTCTCTCCCTCTCTCGCTCTCTCTCCCTCTCTCTGTCTCGCTCCCTCTGTCTCTCTGTCTCTCTGTCTCTCTCTCTCTCTCTCCTGCTCCCTCCCTCTCCCTCCGTCCGTCTCCCTCCCTCCGTCTCCCTCCCTCTGTCTCCCTCCCTCCCTCTGTCTCCCTCCCTCCGTCTCCCTCCCTCCCTCTGTCTCCCTCCCTCTGTCTCCCTCCCTCTGTCTCCCTCCCTCTGTCTCCCTCCCTCTGTCTCCCTCCCTCTGTCTCCCTCCCTCTGTCTCCCTCTCAGTCTCCCTCCCTCTCAGTCTCCCTCCCTCTCAGTCTCCCTCCCTCTCAGTCTCCCTCCCTCTCAGTCTCCCTCCCTCTCAGTCTCCCTCCCTCTCAGTCTCCCTCCCTCTCAGTCTCCCTCCCTCTCAGTCTCCCTCCCTCTCCGTCTCCCTCCCTCTCCGTCTCCCTCCCTCTCCGTCTCGCTCCCTCTCCGTCTCGCTCCCTCTCCGTCTCCCTCCCTCTCCGTCTCGCTCCCTCTCCGTCTCGCTCCCTCTCCGTCTCGCTCCCTCTCCGTCTCGCTCCCTCTCCGTCTCGCTCCCTCTCCGTCTCGCTCCCTCTCCGTCTCGCTCCCTCTCCGTCTCGCTCCCTCTCCGTCTCGCTCCCTCTCCGTCTCGCTCCCTCTCCGTCTCCCTCCCTCTCCGTCTCCCTCCCTCTCCGTCTCCCTCCCTCTCCGTCTCCCTCCCTCTCCGTCTCCCTCCCTCTCCGTCTCCCTCCCTCCCTCTCCGTCTCCCTCCCTCTCCGTCTCCCTCCCTCTCCGTCTCCCTCCCTCCCTCTCCGTCTCCCTCCCTCCCTCTCCGTCTCCCTCCCTCCCTCTCCGTCTCCCTCCCTCCCTCTCCGTCTCCCTCCCTCCCTCTCCGTCTCGCTCCCTCCCTCTCCGTCTCGCTCCCTCCCTCTCCGTCTCGCTCCCTCTCCGTCTCGCTCCCTCTCCGTCTCGCTCCCTCTCCGTCTCGCTCCCTCTCCGTCTCCCTCCCTCAGTCTGTCTCCCTCCCTCCCTGTATCCCTCCCTGTATCCCTCCCTGTCTCCCTCCCTATCCCTCCCTGTCTCCCTCCCTCTCCCTCCCTCTCCCTCCCTCCCTCCCTCCCTCCCTCTTCAGCCGTCTCCCTCCCTCTTCCGCCGTCTCCCTCCATCTCCCGCGGTCTCCCTCCCTCCATCTCCTGCGGTCTCCCTCCCTCCATCTCCCTCCGTCTCCCTCCCTCCATCTCCCGCGGTCTCCCTCCCTCCATCTCCCTCCGTCTCCCTCCCTCCATCTCCCTCCGTCTCCCTCCCTCCATCTCCCTCCGTCTCCCTCCCTCCGTCTCCCTCCCTCCATCTCCCTCCGTCTCCCTCCCTCCATCTCCCTCCGTCTCCCTCCGTCCATCTCCCTCCGTCTCCCTCCCTCCATCTCCCTCCGTCTCCCTCCCTCCCTCTCCCTCCCTCCGTCTCCCTCCTTCCCTCCGTCTCCCTCCTTTACTCTGTCTCCCTCCCTCTGTCTCCCTCCCTCTGTCTCCCTCCCTCTGTCTCCCTCCCTCTGTCTCCCTCCCTCTGTCTCCCTCCCTCTGTCTCCCTCCCTCTGTCTCCCTCCCTCTGTCTCCCTCCCTCTCTCGCTCCCTCTCTCGCTCCCTCGGTCTCTCTCCCTCTCTCGCTCTCTCTCCCTCCCTCTCTCTCTCGCTCTCTCTGTCTCGCTCCCTCTGTCTCTCTGTCTCTCTGTCTCTCTGTCTCTCTCTCTCTCTCTCTCCTGCTCCCTCCCTCTCCCTTCGTCTGTCCGCCTCCCTCCCTCTGTCTCCCTCCCTCCCTCTGTCTCCCTCCCTCTGTCACCCTCTGTCTCCCTCCCTCTGTCACCCTCTGTCTCCCTCCCTCTGTCACCCTCTGTCTCCCTCCCTCTGTCACCCTCTGTCTCCCTCCCTCTGTCTCCCTCTCCGTCTCCCTCGCTCCCTCTCCGTCTCGTTCCCTCTCCGTCTCGCTCCCTCTCCGTCTCGCTCCCTCTCCGTCTCGCTCCCTCTCCGTCTCGCTCCCTCTCCGTCTCGCTCCCTCAGTCTGTCTCCCTCCCTCCCTGTATCCCTCCCTGTATCCCTCCCTGTCTCCCTCCCTGTCTCCCTCCCTGTCTCCCTCCCTGTCTCCCTCCCCGTCTCCCTCCCTCTCTCCCTCTCTCCCTCCCCGTCTCCCTCCCTCTCCCTGTCTCCCTCCCTCTCCCTCCCTCCCTCCCTCTTCCGCCGTCTCCCTCCCTCTTCCGCCGTCTCCCTCCCTCTTCCGCCGTCTCCCTCCATCTCCCGCGGTCTCCCTCCATCTCCCTCCGTCTCCCTCCCTCCATCTCCCTCCGTCTCCCTCCCTCCGTCTCCCTCCCTCCGTCTCCCTCCCTCCGTCTCCCTCCCTCCGTCTCCCTCCCCCTCCCCCCGTCTCCCTCCCCCCGTCTCCCTCCCCCCGTCTCCCTCCCCCCGTCTCCCTCCCCCCGTCTCCCTCCCTCCGTCTCTCTCTGTCTACTCCCTCTATCTCTTCCTGTCTCTCTCCCTCCCTCTGTCTCCCTCCCTCTCCATCTCTCCCTCTCCCTCCCTCTGTCTCCCTCCCTCCCTCTGTCACCCTCTGTCTCCCTCCCTGTCTCCCTCCCTGTCTCCCTCCCTCTCCCTCGGTCTCTCTCCTTCCCTCTCCCTCTGTCTCCTTCCCTCCGTCTCCCTCCCTCAGTCTCTCTCCCTGTCTCCCTCCGTCTCCCTCCCTCCCTCTCTTTCCCTCCCTCTCTCCCTCCGTCTCCCTCCCACTCCCTCCCACTCCCTCCCTCTCCCTCCGTCTCCCTCCGTCTCCCTCCGTCTCCCTCCCTCTGTCTCTCTCTCTCCGTTTCCCTCCATCTCCATCTGTAGCTCTCTCTCCGTCTCCCTCCCTGTCTCCGTCTCTCCCTGTCTCTCTTCCTCCCTCTGTCTCCCTCCCTCTGTCTCCCTCCCTCCATCTCCGCCTCCCTGTCTCCCTCTCCCTCTGTCTCCCTCCCTCTGTCTCCCCCAGACTGCGCCTCTGTCTCCCTCTCTCTGTCACCCTCTGTCACCCTCCCTCTCCCTCTGTCTTCCTCTCCCTGCCTCCATCACCCTCTGTCATCTCACCCCCTGTGTGTGTGTCAGCCCTCAGCCCGGGCTTAGACAGCTTCTCAGCGCGCACACACAGCCGCACTGTGACAGCTTCCCAGCGCGCACACACAGCCGCACCAGAGTACTTCACAGGTCTTTAAAAGACCATTTACATGTTAATAAAGCTTTGTTGTATTTCACCTCTTAGGCCCCTGCATCTCCACTTTGACAATCACTGGAATCCCCCGGCCCCACAGAGCAGAGTCTCAGAGTCCGGGCTGCTGCACCCGGCAGTGTTTGCAAATTCTTTTTTTTTTTTTACAACACAGGTAGGATGTCTGCAAGGTCCGCGGGCTGCTAAGGAAGGCTTGCCGGGCCGCTGGCGGCCCGCGGGCCGTACTATGAGTAACCGTGCTCTAGAACCTTTTCCTCAGAAGCTCAGGCCCTCAGATTTTCGTAGCATAAGAGTGACAAAAGAGTCTATGAGGAGAAGAGAGCCTCTGAGGGGAGGAAGGGTGGTTCGCATGTGAATCTATGAAAGACACCAATACTGGAGAACCACAGTTTACAGGTAAGTAACATTTGTTCTTCTCCAGTATTGGGGTGTCATTCATAGATTCACATGCTTAAATAGAATAGTGAGCAGTACTCTGCAGACTGAAAAGGCAGTATCAAAGTTGTATGAAATACAATGACATAGCATCGAAGAATCACAAAACTGATAACAACCCAAGGAGGAAGGAAGTAACAGAGGTTCACCTTATTTGAAAAGATTACGAAGAGCTGCTTGGCCCACTGCTGTATCGGATTCGTTGATCGCCTCCAGGCAGTAGTGCCTCTTGAAAGTGTGCCTGCTGGACCACGTAGCTGCCCGGCAGATTTGATGAATCGGCACACCAGCGAATAAGGCCATAGAGGAGGACAAAGCCCTTGTAGAATGCGCCCTCACTGCGGAAGGAAGAGGCCTGCCAGCCTTCTGATGGCAGAATGATATCGCTGAAGAAATCCAACGTGCAATTGTTGGCTTGGTAACAGAATGTCCCTTACAGGTTCGTCCATAGGCAACAAAAAGTTGGTCAGATTGGCGAAAGGGTGCCGTTCTGCTAATATAAAATTTGAGGCATCTCTTTAAGTTCAAAGAATGCAGACTCTGTTCCGCTGGAGATTGCAGATGGGGAAAAAAGGTTTTTAAAATCACAGGCTCATTAAGATGAAAGTCGGACGGCACCTTCGGCATGAAAGCTGGGTTAGTTCGAAGGATAACACAGTCCGATTTAAATTGGAGGAAAGGAGGCTGGATTGTGAAGCCCTTAATTTCACTCACTCGACGTGAGGAAGTCAGAGCAAGCAGGAGGGCAACCTTCCAGGTCAATAATTTAAAATCTGCTGAGTGGATTGGCTCAAAGGGCGCCTTCATAAGTTACGCCAATACGATGTTAAGACGCCATGTGGGCAGGGGACGCCGAATGGGTGGAAACATCCGGAACAATCCCTTAAAGAACTGTTGAATCACTCTAGACGAATAGAGAGAGGAAGAGCCGTCCTGGCGAAAACGAGAAATTGCTGCCAAAAAGACTGAGTGGAATGAGAAAATCCTGACTGTGCCAACTGCAAAAAGAAAGGCAGAAGTTGTGCTGGAGAGGCGTGCACTGGGTGGATGTTAGCAAATGAACACCAATGGCAGAAGCGTTTCCACTTTAGTTTGTAGGTCTTCACCGTGGAAGGCGCCCGCGCTCTGGCAAGAACCTCTCTGCAGGCAGGCAAAATATTTAAGTGAGCAAATTCAAGGTGCTCAGGTTCCAGGCCGACAGTTTGTGCGAAGATCCGACCGTTGTTCATCGTGAGAAGGTCCAGCCGGGGGCGAAGAAGAATGGGCTTGCATTGTGAGAGGAGCAGTAACTCCGAGAACCATGCCTGCCGAGGCCACCGGGGAGCAATCAGGAGAATGTGGCATGGTTGTCTCCGCATTTTCCACAACACTCGAGGTACCAGCGGGATTGGTGGAAAAGCGTAGGCAAATATCTTGCACCAGTCCATCGAAAGGGCATTCCCGCACGACCCGCTGTGGGGAAGCCAACTTGCGCAAGACTGGCATTTGCTGTTCTGTGGAGCTGCAAAGAGATCCAAGCCCGGGTGACCCCAGAGGCGGAAGACGAAGTCCAGAGTTGGCTGATGCAACTCCCACTCGTGGGTCGATGACGCGGACCTGCTGAGAGAATCCGCCAGAATGTTGGAAATGCCTGGTAGGTGGACTGCTGTTAGCGTGATCTGATGGAGTATGGCCCAATCCTAGATCTTCTGAGCTAGCTGGGAAAGCAGCGGATATTTGGTATCGCCCTGCTTGTTTAGATAGTGCATGCTCGTGGTGTTGTCCGTTTGAATGAGCACTGATTCCCCTTGAAGCAGAAATCGGAACGATTTGAGTGCAAGGAAGATCGCCATCAGTTCTAGCCTGTTGATGTGCCAAGAACGTTGTAGGAAGGTGGATATCTGACTATGGTTACCTCCAACTTTTTGCCTAGTGTCTAGCTGGTTTTTCGACTTAGTTGGCCTGAGATCCTGCCATTCAGGGTCTCAGGCTGTCTGCTCTCTCTTTAAAATGGACTCCATGTACCCTAGGTACATTCTCAATTGGTAAGGATCACCTTATTGGACCCTGTACAGTGTACCCTAGGTACCCAGGGCATAGGTGTACCCTAGGCCTACCAGGGGCTGCAGCATGTATTATGCCACCCCTAGCCTGGCCTTCCATTTTGACACAACTGGCTGATCACTCAGCTGGGGCAAGGTCGTGTAATCACCCCTTGCTTAGGTGTAGTATTCCTATACCTAACTTACATATAGACACATGTGTACCTATCAGTCACTCCTATGGCAGGCCTTAACAATCCTGGAGGCAGAGTGCTTGGTAACATGTGAGATGGTGCTCTAGCATGAGCTGAACCTGTCTGCAGCTTTCGGAACCTTGTCCTTATAGCTGTTCTATGATATAGCCTACCATATACTCTTAAAGTCCCTTATAATCTTAAACGGTTATGGTAACTATGGTTTGGCTTTATCGAAACATGTCGTGTAAGGTGTCTAACACTGTGGAATAATACCCCCATGCCATTTCTGGACATGAGAATATTATTCCCCCCTTCTAGAGGGAAAGACATGTTAAAATCATACTTCAACTGTTAGCCTCTGACCAAAGCCTCAGCATCACAAAATGGATGCTGCTGCCACGACACAAGTCTGACCTCCTGCAGCTGGGAGTGATCCCAGCCAGGGAGGCCTGGACAATAGGTTTCCTGCTTGGGGAGGTGCTAGCACCTCCCCAGACAGCCTTTAGTGTATTGGGGCAGGGTGGGCTGAAAGGAATGAGACATGCCTGGGGCACACAAGGTGTTCCTTGCATAGTCCAGTTCAAACCGGCGCTGGGGCACTCCAGCCCCAGCTCTGGCACGAAACTGGACAAAGGGAAGTGGGTGTAACCACCCCCTCCCAGGTCCCACCCATAAGGCGTGACCTAGCAGGTATCCCAGCCCCCCAGATTAGTATAAGAGTGGGAGTTGGGCCTCAAGACTTTAGATTATCCTGAACCTGCAAACTTGAACAGAAACTCTGGACCTTCGACATTCGACGAAAGAAGAAGACTGAAGAATCTCCCTTGTAGCCAAGGAGTGGCTACCCTGTGCAAACAGGCACCATCAAGAGACTACCCTTTGCTTTGCCCACGTTCTACGAGGAACCGACTGCAGAGCCTGACCAGAGCCTTGACTTCCAGACTTCTCCGACCCTGATCCACATCGACAGCAAAGCTGAGATCCGTGGAGGCGACGAGCGACGTGGGACCGGCTACCTGGGAAAAGTGGCTAGTAACTTAAAGCGCAGCTTCTGAGGTACCCTCGAAGTTGTGCACCGGGGATTGAGAAGCCCCAACCCCAAGCACCATCTGCACCGAAGATCAGCCCCCCACACTCCACGAGTCCTGCGTGGGGCCCTTCAGCATTTTCCTGCTTGCCGCGTCTGTCCGGTTGCTTGCCCGCTGGCTAGTGGCCTTTGTGACGACGCACCCTGAAATCTTCTGCGCTGGTTTGGCTCCTCCAGACTGGCTCCCGCTTCTCTGCAAAGAAGAAGCACCCCAGACCTTCCTGGTCTGCACCAGAAGCAAGTCCTTCGTTCTTCGTGGGTTCCGCTTGCCAAGGCTTGGTGAGTCCTAGTCCAACTTCGACGCCGCCGACAGCAAGAGCCTTCGTGGGACAGCTCGCCTCCTGGTCCTGGTCGTCCTCGACGCTTCCTGGTCCTCCTGGCTGCAGCGACAAGCTTCACCTTCACCTGCAATCTTCACGACATCGCCTGGTTCCTTCCTGGTTCCACGTGGTCACTGGCTAGTGACCTTGACTCTGTCCCTTCTGCTTGCAGGTTTCTTCTCTTCTTGATCCCAGCCTTGGGATCCACCGGACACTCTTCACTGACTGCCTGTCAGCATCTTTCTTCAGGCATCCATAGGAGTCGACGACGAAAACGACGCATCTTCACCCCTATGCACCCGCAGCCTGTGGGCTAGGTAACTTGGGTACTCCGGTGCTCATCAGGATAGTGACTATCCTAGTGTCTAGTTTTCAAGTCTCAACTTCCTAGCTACTCCGGAAGTGTCCTAAATCTACCGTTTTCTAAACTGTACTATTGCTATTGACTTTTACGCATTACGCGTGAGTGTTTCCACTCTGCACACGAATCCCGTGGGCCTCCCACTTCCTAACTAACGCTAGTGTAGTGTAGCCCCAGCGATTCCCTAGGCCTAGGCCTATCCTATTTCCGTGACAGTGGTCCTTATACCACTTCTTTAGTATATGGTTTGCGTGGCCCCTAGGGCCTAACTGTATTACTTACCTGTGTGACTTAATGTATGCTTAAATAAGACTGTGTTGTACTTACCTCTAATCTCATAAAGAGTGCTGAGGGTTTGCTTAGAATAAATACACTTTATTTTATATATATATCTGTTGTGGTGTCCTTTCATTTGGTATTCAAGGGATTATATATGGTATCACAGCTGGCTTCACATGCCATTCAGAGTTTAGCCTAAGACTGCTCTTGTCCATGCTACCACTAGGATAGCTGGTCTATAAGGTTGACTTTACAACCAATCACCATAAGGGTATTTGGACTGATATAAGGTGTACACTAGAACTAGTGACATCATACATCAGGCCAACTTCTCACAAACGTTGTGACAGATTCCACTTGCCTTTGATGGACAATCCTTGAAGGTGACCGCCCCACCCTTCCAGGGAGGCATCCGTGGTAAGGACGAGCTCTGGAGCCTTTGCCAAGAAGGAAGTGCCGGCGATGTTGCGAGGTTGCGTCCACCAGTGCAGAGCTTGTTCCATGCGAGCGCTGACGAAGATCCGGTCGCTGAATGAACCGGACACCTGACGCCACTGCTTTTTCAGTTCTTCCTGAATTGGACGACCCTTCAGTCTGCAATGTGGGATCAAAGAAATGCAGGAGGACGCCATCCCCAGAAAGGACTTCAAGATGCGGACTGAAACGGACCGTTTTGATCTGATGTGATCTGCGAGCTGCAGGATCCGCTTCTGCCGGTCGTCAGAAACAAAATCCATGGCCATGGAGGTATAGAGTAGCGCCTAGGAAAGTTCTGTGAAGAGCTGGCGTGAACTGAGATTTTTGTGTGTTGACTGACATTCCCAGAGATTGGAACAGAGTCCGACAAAACTGAGTGTCTAAGGATGCCTGATGGTAAGACTGAGACTTGATTAGACAATCGTCCAAATATGGGAAGATTTGAATGCCTCGCAATCGTAGATAGGCCACCACCGGGACGAGGACCTTTGTAAAGACCCGGGGGGCGGAGCGGAGCCCAAAGGGCAGGACTCTGAATTGAAAGTCTCTCTGGCCTACACGTAAGCGCAGGTATTTTCTGTGGTGTGGTAGAATCGTCACATGGAAATAGGCATCCTGAAGATCGATTGTCAACATGAAGTCGTTTTGAGAGAGGAGCTGAAGAATTTCCCTCAGTGTAAGCATGCGGAAAGTCTGATCCTTTAGAAACTTGTTCAGAGCCCTCAGGTCGAGGATAGGGCGGCACTCTCCAGACTTCTTTAGCACAAGGAAAAAACGGGAATAGAAACCCAGCCCCCTCTGAGTCTTTGGAACCACTTCGATGGCCCTTTTTTTAGTTTTAGTTTGATTTGTTGGAAAAGCTCCTTGAGATGAGCGGGAGGAGGACCGGTTGGGGAAGGGTGGGTGGGGGGGGGGGGGGGGGAGGTCTGAGGGAATTTGACGAATAACAGAGCATGGCCTTTTGAAACAATGTCCAATACCCAACGGTCTGAAGTTATTGGTGACCAATTTGAAAAGAATTTCGAGATTCGTCCTCCAACTCTGATAGGGGGGGGGCCTTGAGAGGAGGTGGGTGTAAGCAAAGAAAGTCAGTTTCTTGGAAGAGGTTCCCCGATAGTTAGACTTTCCCCTGTAGGACTTGTTAGTCTGTTGCCGATAAGACTGTGGAATCTGGGAGGAAAAACGCTGATTTCCTTGATTGTATGGGCGGTATTGTGTTGATCCGCCACGAAAGGAGGAGTTGGTGCTGCGTCCGCGAGCCCCCCGAAAAGGCTGTCTTTTAAACTGCAGCGTGCCAAGGGAACGAGCTATTTCCGTGTCCTTTTTTATTGTTTGGAGCGCCTCATCCACGTGCTGGCCAAACAGCGACTCCCCATCAAAGGGCATGTCAAGGATTTTCGCCTGGACTTCCTGGCGAAAATAAGTAGAGCGAAGCCAAGCCTGCCTCCTTAGAACAGCTGCCCCAGCTAGCTGGCAAAAACCAGTTGAGGCAATATCCACAGAGCAATCGATCTCCGAAGATGCTCTTTCGCCCTCCTGAAGAATCTTTAGAGCGTCGGCTCTAGAGTTCTGGGATGAGGTTTATGAAAGCAGCTATGTCGGACCACATTTGGTGGTCGTAGCGACCCAAGATGGCTAGGGAATTCGCTGCTCTGACAGTTGTAGAGGCCATGGTTGAATTTTTGTTTCCAATGGCATCCAAGCGACGTCCATCACGGTCAGGTGAAGAGGTAAGCGGAGAAGACTGATTCCTTGAGCGACGTTGTGCCGCCTGGGTTATCACAGAATCCGGCTTTGGCTGGGATACCAGGCAAGCAGGAGAAGAGTCTGGAGCCTTATATTTCTTCTCCAACCGTGGGAGAACTGCAGGAATTGAATTTGGTGTTTTCATCAATTTCATACCCTCATTCCAGATTAAATCAACTATGGGCACAGCCCGAACTTGCTTCTGCGGCTGAGTTTTAAAATCATATAAAAAGCAATCCTCCTCTCTACCATTGGGAGATGAAAACGCTGTGCCGCCCTTTCCATCAATTGATGGAAACCTGTGATATTAACAGGAGGAGAATTCACTGGTGACCCCGGAGACGGCGAATTCATCAGGCAATCGTCCAAATCAGCCATAGTATCATCATCACCCAGGAGTTCACCGTCTTCTCTAACCGGAAGGACGTGAGCGTCACCCTCTGTAAGAGGTACTAGTAAAGGGACGGATGGTGTTGGTTCTGCTGCCGGCAGAGGAGGAGCTGGAGTGTTCGGAGGCGCATCTCGCGCAGAGTCGTGGGAAGAAGGTGGGAAATGGCGGTTGTAATCCTCCAGCATAAATTGGAGATTAGAGATGAGGGATAATGGCAACTGTGCCATCGGAATCTGCGCAGGAGGTTCCTCCTCTTCCTCCTGATAATAATGGTCCTCCTGGTCCTCATCGTCGAAATCTTGACACTTTATTAAAAGTTCTGATGGACTGCGAGCAGCCCGGTATGTAGGTCATCATCCGAGGCAGAATCATCCTCATTGCCAGAGGGAAACAGTTGTGGCGGTGGTTGAGTGGCACTGTAATGGAATCCAAAACAGCTTGACGACGCTGCAGGAGTGAATCATCAACAGAAGCAGGCGTTGGCGTAGAAACAGGCACCAATGGAAGAGATGCTAAATTTGGCGTGGACGAGAGACCTGCCGTCGACAAAGCCACCACCGTCGACAAAGCCACCACCGTCGACAAAGCCACCACCGTCGACAAAGCCACCACCGTCGACAAAGCCACCACCGTCGACAAAGCCACCACCGTCGACGGGGAGGATCTTTCTTCTTGATCGTCGATGAAGATTTAGATGTCGATGGGACAGCCACAGGTTTCTTTGTCATTGACGAAGATATAGGAATCGTCGATGAGACAGATTTCAAGGAGACACAAACCAACGTCCACGAAGATAGCGTCGACGAAGCCGCCATCGACGGCATAAGGAACCTGCTGGAAGCAGTCGTCACCGTTGTCGACGAAGTAGTAGAAGCAGCAGATTTCGTCGACGGAGTGACAGTCGACGAGCCCGTCGACGGTCTGGCACGTTTATGAGAGGAAACATGCGCTGGGAGAGCCACAGATGCCGGAGAGTGAGATCTCGGGGGCATGGGTGTAGCAGCAGAGTTTAGTGGCACTTTAGCAACCTCCAATAGGTGAAGCTTTCTCTTTTTAAGAAAGGGGAAGGGCAAGTCATGCACACTGCTACGCTTAGAGGAGGCTCCAGTGTGTCCAGAAGCCACACTTTCGACGTCAGAGAGAGGATTATCTGTGACTTTCAACTTCTGTAGCCACAGAAGGAGGCGGCCCTCTCTATCCTTTAGAGTCTTCTGAGAAAAAGTCATGCAAATTTTGCAGTTTCCTACCTCATGGTCTGGATAGAGGCAGTATATACACTTCTCGTGAGGGTCCTCTGAAAAGAGCCTCAACTTCCCACAAGAAGCGCAAGGACGGAAGAGAGACTTCTTACTTGAAGACATCAGGAAAAGCTGAAGATATCCAAAACCAGAGAAAAAATTGAGCAGAGCTCAGGGAGACTCCCTTCACACAACGTGCGGTAGAAAATCTGAGTGGCTGAGATTCTGAGGGGAAGGTTCTAGAGGGTGTTTGCGCCTGATTGGAGCTTGGACTATAAAAACGACATGGATATGTCAGTAAAGTGATTTCTTTTTTCAATGCATTCCTATGTGTCAATGTTATCCTATGGTACGTTTGACTTTGTATGTTATTTTAAAATATATATATATATATATATATATATATATATATATATATATATATATATATATATATATATATATATATATATATATATATATATATATATATATATATATATTTATTATCTACTGGCAGTCGCCAATAGATAGTTATAGTTAGGACCGAGTTTCCATAGGAAATCTGAAAATTCTATTTTGAATAACTTTGGCGCCGGTTGACGAATCCTCGCGAAATTTTCAAAACTAATGGGGCGCTCCGTTCAGCTCCTACCCTGAAAGTCTCGGGGTGATTCGTCAAGCGGGGGCCGAGAAAAAAGGGGGGTCCCAAAACGCATTTTCCCCATGCATTTTTCCATAGGACCTTTAGTCGAAGGTACAGCCCGAACGGCTGAACAGAATTACTTGAAATTTGGCAGAGAGGTAGTCCTCAGGTCAGGGAAGTGCCTTTTGCAGGTCTGGTGTCAATCTGTTCAGTAGTTCCTGAGAAAATAGCATTTAAAAGCATATAAATATCTATAAGCGCGCACTGTGCGCGCACCGTGCGCGCACCCTAACGTGCGCGAGCGTAATTCTGATTGGTGGTTACATGTTAGTCAACGTTCGAATCGGTCGAAATCAGGAAGTGTTGGCCGCCGTTTTGTTTGTTTTCAGTGCGAGAGTGAAAAAGGAAGGTGGCGAACGTGAAAAGGGGGCAGGGTAGAGAGTTCCTGACCCCCTAGCCTTTGTCAGGGGGTCCCAGAAGGACCCCGAAGGCAGAAATTTTTTTTAAATTTTTTTTTTTTTTTTTTTTTTAAATCGCGGGGGTGCGCGCACCGTGCGCGCACGGTGAAAAACCAAAAAAATAAAAAAAAAATGTATACGTAGTTTATTGTAAAATAAATATATAAAAAAAAATTATAATACATAAATAAATTAGCATTTAAAAAAACGTACAAATTCACTGAAAAAACCATAGGTTTCACACACGTTATAGTTAGGAATTAGCATTTAAAAAACCTTGCAAATTCAATTAAAAAACCATAGGTTTCACACATGTTATAGTTAGGTGGATATTTCACTCGTAAAAAACCAATGAAATTCCCCCGTTATAGTTAGTTCAGATAACTATAACTCGCGCGACCGCCACTCTATCACAAGGATGATGTCATCAGTGATGTCATAAGTGATGCCAATGACCATGTCATGAGTGATGTAATATGTGACGTCATGAGCAGTGGATTGCGGGCGCGTGGGACTCCCACTTCGACGACGGGGAAAATTCAAGCATGTGAATCTATGAAAGACACCCCAGTACTGGAGAAGCAGTGAAGTCAAATCTGAATTTTTTTATAGACATTTAGCTCAAAATGTATTTTACGCATCTAGCTCAAAATGTATTTTACGCATCTTGGGCTTCTTCAAAAGTTCAATCTTTAAATTGCAGTGGATAATGTAGATACATTGAATACTAAAACACAATAATGGCAAATCAAACAACAATTGAAAAATAATTTTGGAATATGATCAGTATGAACGAGACTGTGACAAATGTCTTCCTAACTATAACAAGTAAAACAGTTTATTCTATGCTGGCACCAACCTCAAGTTAGAACCAAAATGGCTACCGACTAGAGGGATAGAATGGATTTTCAGGATATACTGAAAGGTATCAATTACCACATACAAAATATGATACTCCGCTTTTGCATGGGAAATCCTTAGACACCATGATTCCAGATTCTGAAAGCAAGGAAGACCTAGAGTGAAGCATTTTGAAGGAAGGAATAGAGAGAGCCAATCAGATGTTTATTTGGCAACTCATGAGATTTAATGAACAATCTTTGAAGATACTAGAGTCGAGAGATGTATGGTGGGGACAATGGGGGAATCTCTTTTGGATTGGCAAAGTTTAATATCAGAAAAAGTACAATAAAGTTTTCCATGCTGGTCACATAAACCGTTTTTGGAATTATTTAGCAACGGAAAGCATGACATTGGCGTACAGGTTAGCATCTAATTATCTGTCCCTACTGATCAAGCCACAAACAAACTAATTCAAGACATGAAATGAAGTGATGGTTGGGATGTACTGGCTCTTCTCTGTAAAGACCCAAATATATCAATCATATCTAAACCACAAGTGTATGCGTGCTTATATCATGTCAACAGCTTAGAGGTTACTTACTCTTGTGTTAGACGTGCTTGACCAGCACCTGCTGGCCAAAACTGGAAAAAGTCAGGTGACTGAAAAATAAAACAGGAAAGATGAAACATTAAATTAATAATGCCTTGACTGCAAAAGACAGCCATTAAGAAACGCAGAAGCGGAGAACGAGAAGAGTGGGAAATAGCAAACAACTTAGTAGTCTATGCACCACCTGTGCTCACAGAATGGTCCTTGGTAATAAATGCACACTTGGGCTATAAGCAATCCAGTCTATATATAACTCACTCTCTCAGCTTGTACCAAAGGAAATGTGGGCTAACCCAACAACAACTGATCACATTCCTATCTACAAGTGAAATTATATGCTGAAGATGCGTCTTCGATTGCGTTTACATGGTGTGCGTCTGCTATGATTATTCCTGCAGTCCTCCTCTGTCTTTCTGTGGCTCCGGAAGCCCTTTTTTATCCAAAGTAAGCCCTCCCATTGGTCCAACCTGGCACAGGAATTGAGTGCGCATGTGCACACTGGAATGGAAAGTTAAGTCAGTACTCACCCCGGGGCCAGGCACAAATGGGGACTGGGAGATGCTGGACATCCCCAGCTTGCTCTGGATAGCAGTGGCAGAAATGAGCTGCGCCGAGGACATGGCAGCCATGCTTTGGAGTGCTTTATCCTTTGCCACTTGGTCCTAGGACACAGTAGAAAAAAGAAGACATTTGTTGTACTGACCCAACACAACATGTGAGGCAAGAGCACGTACGTGGGACTGTGCGAGGGTGCACTGCAAACACAAAGACCATTCATAGCCATACACTGCACAGTTATGTTAATGATCAGGGGCAATCTTCATCATAGTCAAGTTTCACCTCATGCCAGGGAGAAGCAATAGATCCGTGCACTGCACTGAATAAGTGGGGCTCAAACTCTTTCCCATCGTTTCTATAAACTCTATAGAGGACTTCCACTAATCGAAGCGATGTCAGGGCAGTACACACTGGACACGATATACAGTCTCTTCTTTGTTATCAAAACTAGTTTTTAAAGCTGCAGTGCTACTTAGCAAGACAACAAGACATCACTACATCGACGAACTAGGTACTACCTGCACACTGTTGTCCTTTGCTTTTTTTCTCACTGAATTTGAATATTTCGTTTTCAAGTAATGAGGTTTTGAAACTTTAAAAACATACGCGGATGTTTTCAGCTTTTCTCTTCCTTCAACAATAGTCAAATGTCGTGACGTTTCTCACCACAATGCTCTAAAGTACAGATGATGTAGTTCGACCACAAATGTAAATAAAGGCGGAAACACACTATGAACGCCCCAAAGGTGAAGGCAGCCGAAACAATGTCTTAAGTCTGTCTGCGTTGGCTCACAACTTTAAAAGCAAATTACAATTCAAATGAATGAATAAAAATATACAAAACTGGAATTTAATCCAACTATAAACACATAATTCATTTTAATCATTATTAGCAGTAATTGGAGGTGGTTTATAGTCAGAGACGTCGCACAATTGCTGAAGGTGGCCAATATAAGGAGGGATTTGCCTCTCAGCCAAAAACACAAGACAAAGTCTTAAACGACACGTAAAGCTTGATCGGTGTTTTATAGTGAAAGTAATGGACCCTACAAGCTTTTCTTTTCAAGGAAATGACGGATTCTTTTCTTTACATATGTTGTTTATGTTAACACAGATTTGCATCCTCATATTGGCCAGGTTTCCGGCCTCGCTCACACCTTTGCTGAGGGGGTACTAATTATGTTCATTGAGCTGAGAGCCTCGCAACTAGTACCAATGATTATCACCTAACAGGAAAAATGTTCGTACATTTTAATAAAAATACCAAAGTCAAATTACTAGTCTCAAGCCAACGTTAGCGCACGTATACTGGACCATACCCCTTAAATCTGTATTGGCAAATGGACCACCATTCCAATAACGCAAAATGAATGCATACCTTTCAAGGGTCTTGCAACTCTACAGAAGCCACCACTGTACACAGCACACAATACAACAACTGCACAACAGGACAATATCGTGGGGCAATACTTCCTGAAATAAAGGGCCTTGATGCAAACCCCGTCATTAGAAACTGACAGGTTTCAAGCCTAAGGGGGGGGGGGGGGGGGGGGGGGCTTAGATTTTTAAAGCTAATCAATTGTGAAGGTAAGGGGCTTTGGAGAGACAAGTGTTTCTACGCTGTGTCAGTATCAGAAAGAATTGACTACCTTGGGGTAATCCTACCTTTAACCTGCCCAGCGCTAGTAACACTTGCGTTTCCGATGTTTGCATGCGCTTCCGGGTCCTCTACAGGCTACCCCTTAAGTATCAATCAATCAAGATACTTATAAAGCGCACTACATACCCGTGAGGGTCTCAAGGTGCTGGGGGGTGGTGGTGTGAGGGGGGGGGGGGGGGGGGGTGGGAGCGCTGCTACTGATCGAAGAGCCAGGTCTTGAGGAGTCTTCTGAAGGCCAGTAGGTCTTGGGTCTGCCGTAGGTTGGTGGGGAGGGTGTTCCAGGTCTTGGTGGCGAGGTGAGAGAAGGATCTGCCGCCGGTCGTTCTTCGGATGCGGGGGACTGTGGCGAGGGCGAGGTCGGCGGAGCGGAGCTGGCGGGTGGGGGTGTAGAAGCTGAGGCGTCTGTTGAGGTATGCTGGGCCGGTGTTGTGGAGAGCTTTGTGTGCGTGGATGAGGAGCTTGAAGGTTATCCTCTGGTTGACGGGGAGCCAGTGCGGGTCTCTCAGGTGGGGTGTGATGTGGCTGCGGCGGGAGATGTCGAGGATCAGACGTGCTGAAGCGCTCTGGATGCGTTGCAGTCGTCCCAGGAGCTTGGCCGACGTTCCTGCGTAGAGGGTGTTTCCGTAGTCCAGTCTGCTGGTGACGAGGGCCTGGGTGACTGTTCTTCGAGTTTCGGTGGGGATCCACTTAAAGATCCTGCGGAGCATTCGGAGGGTGTTGAAGCAGGATGAGGAGA
This sequence comes from Triturus cristatus, assembly GCF_964204655.1. Classification (NCBI taxonomy): domain Eukaryota; kingdom Metazoa; phylum Chordata; class Amphibia; order Caudata; family Salamandridae; genus Triturus; species Triturus cristatus. The sequence continues at coordinate 302,290,190 of NC_140590.1, read as the reverse complement.
TGGCGTTGACCTGTTTAGTCATTGAGAGGGTGGAATCGTGCCATGTAGATGTTGAACAGCGTCGGGCTGAGGGAGGAGCACTGGGGTACGCCGCAGATGATATCGGTGGCCCTGGAGTGGAAGGGGGGAGGTGGACGCTCTGGGTTCTGCCGGAGAGGAAGGATGTGGTCCAGTCCAGGGCCTTCTCTTGGATTCCGGCAGCGTGGAGGCGTGTGCGTAGTGTGTTGTGGCAGACCGTGTCGAAGGCGGCTGACAGGTCCAGGAGGATGAGGGCCGCTGTTTCTCCGTTGTCAAGCAGGTACCTGATGTCATCAGTGGCGGCAATGAGGGCGGTTTCGGTGCTGTGGAACTCGGACTGGGATGGGTCCAGGATGCTGTTCTCCTCGAGGTAGCGGATCAGTTGTTTGTTGACGATTTATTTTCGGAACGGGAGCAGGGAGATGGGTCGGAAGTTCTTGAGGTCCGCCTTGGGTTTCTTGAGTAAGGCGTTGATCTTGGCGTGCTTCCAGCTTTACGGGAAGGTTGCTGTCTTGAAGGAGATGTTGATTACTTTCCGGAGATGGGGTGCGATGGCTGTGCAGGCCTTGTTAAAGACGTGGTGAGGGCATGGGTCTAGCGGTGATCCGGAGTGGATGGTGTTCATGATCTCGCTGGTGTCCTCGTCGTTGATGCTGGTCCAGGAAAGCAGGTGGTTGGTGGTCGTGGGGGCGGTGGGTGTCGGGGCGGTCGTGACGTTGAAGCTGTCGTGGATGTCGGCGATCTTGCAGTAGAAGAAGGTGGCCAGCGACTCGCAGAGGTCTTGCGAGGGTGGGATGTCGTTAGTGTTGGAGCTGGGGTTGGAGAGTTCTTTCACGATGTTGAAGAGCTCTTTACTGTTGTGTGCGTTATCTAGGCGGTCTTTGAATGAGGCCCTCTTGGCGGTTCGGATGAGTTGATGGTGCCTGCGTGTGGCGTTCTTGTGGGCTGCGTGGCTGTCCGGTGTTCGTTCGCGGAGCCAGTTCTTCTCCAGTTTTCGGCATGTTCGTTTGGAGGCCTGGAGGTCTTCGGTGAACCAGGTGGCTTTCTTGCTGGTATGGCTGTTGGAAGGTGTCTTGAGTGGGGCGAGGGTGTTGGAGCAGTTGTCGAACCATTGTCTGAGGTTGCGGGCGGCGGTGTTTGGGTCGGTGGAGTCGGCGGGTGGGTCCTGGGCGAAGCTGGTGGTTAGCTGGTCTTCGGTGACTTTGCTCCAGCCGCGTCGAGGCATCTGTTGGGTGCAGTGGTGCGTTGTGGGCTTCCTGAAGGTTAAGTGGATGCAGTGGTGGTCGGTCCAGTGGGGTTCGGTGGTGTGGTTGAAGGTGACGTGGGGGCTTGTGGTGAAGATGGGGTCGAGCGTGTGGCCGGAGGCGTGGGTGGGTGTTGTCACGAGCTGTCTAAGTCCGAGGTTGTCGATCAGGGTGTTGGTGTCGTTGTTGTTCTCGAGGTGGAAGTGTGGATAAAGTGACTGAACAAAAGCATGTAGTTTATATCACCAACACGGGTGGGTGTTCCAAAAAGCATGGGGTACATCATTTGAATAGGTTAAAACATAGCTGAATTATGCAAATGTGTGAATTACGAAATAGCCATCTGGACACTGATGATGTTGTAACTAGAGATCAGCTTGGAGAGTATTAGCAGTGGTCACTAAATTAGGTTATATGGTGCAAATGATTTGGTCTTAAAGGTCCATGCAAACCAATAGAAGACTCCGATTGCATTTTACAAGCAATTCACCAACGCAACCCATTGCCTAGGTCTAGTATCTGTCACCCAAGCAATCATTATACGACAGTTCACAAAGGAGAGCAGAAAATAAAAAAAGGCTGAACATCATCTGTTTTCACAATGTGCTTTTAAGTCCAAATACAAGTTGAGTCTAGCGGCTCTGGGAGTTTTCAAGAGGGTGAATGTATTGTGTATAGCAGCTAACCCTCTGTGGATATTTGCATACCTACTTCTAGTTATCTGTGTATTTATCAGAGTGATGTTATTGAATTAATTACTACATAAGGAGACATGTTAATTTACCATGCCTGTTTTATTAGGCGTTCAATATAATTTGACAAACTCTACTAACAGATGTTTTGTGTGGCTGGAATGAAAATGGTGTGCTTTTTGTGTAGTTTGCTATGGTGCTTACCATTGTCTTGTAAGCAGTTGTTCGTACTGGTAATACAAAATACGTATCTGTAACAATAGCTCCCCACCAGCAAGGCTATTCCTCCTAGATTCCTAATCTTAGAATTGTTACACACCACCAGAATGGACCTTCTTAAAAACAACTTTTGAAAT